>NC_134478.1:33116776-33276495 GCF_964194025.1 Convolutriloba macropyga | reverse complement strand
ATATTTGAATCTAACATTGCACTTTTAGATTCAATTTTTCAGCTGTTTTTACATTTCGCCTTGAGCTTTCATAATTTGTTTTCTTCCTATTTTTTAAAAAAGCATTTGGGAGGTTGCGTGGCTGATATTAGCTGTTTTGGTGGTCTTTCATTTTGATTGACAATTTTTTTATAATGTGTTTGTAGAAAATTGGCTTAACTTGAGCAACTTGGCTTTTCAAGAGAATTTAATTAATATTTTCGCGGTTTAAGGGTTCCGAATTTGCTTTTATGTTGGAATAACATCTTAATTAAATTTTAATTTCATCAGCTGTTGCATCGGTTTTTGTCAGTAAGTTTTCGCATGGCATTTTTTTCTGTTTTTTGTAATGCTTTGTTTTTAGTGGTAATGGAATAGTTTCAACATTTTAACATCACGAATTTTAGCAATTTTTTGACAAAACCTGCAATTTTTTCTAATTTTTGATTTTTTTCCTATTCAGGTTTTTCCAGACCCAGGGGCCAGAAAACATCCTATGGGGTTTGATAATAAGTTACTGAGAATTTTTTAATGGTCGCGAAATAGTTTTTCAACTTTTTAATGTCACAAATATTAGCAATTTTTTGATAAAACTTGCTTTTTTCAATTTTTTTTGTCGTTTTTTAGATTTTTTAGCCTTAAGAGCCAAGGAACCTCCTCTAGGGTTTGAAAATAGGTTACTGAATAATTTCTGGATGAAATGGAAGGTCTTGCAAGATTTTAACATCACAAAATTTAGCATATTTTTGATATTTTTTGCCATTCTTTTCCAATTATTTAACTTCTAGTCGTTTTTCAGATTTTTTGAGCCTCAAGGTTCAAAAAGCTTCCTCTCCTAGGGCTTGATAATAGGTGAATAAGTTACTGAAAAGTTTTTGTTGGTCATGGATTAATTTTCAACTTTTTAATATCACAAGTTTTGGCAATTTTTTTTATAAAACTTGAAAACTTGGAATCTTTGAAATTCTTTGTAATTTTTTAGGTTTCTCTAGCCTCAAAAGCCACGGAAATTCCTCTAGGGTAGTTCATAGATGTAATGGAATAATCTTCAAGATTTTAGTATAAAGAATTTAAGCAATTTTTTAAAATATTTGCAACTTTTTTGTTTTTGATTTTTTTCCGGCAACAGAGGCCCTGGGACCTCCTCCAAGGTGTGATAATAAGCTGATGCATAGTTTTTGGATCTAATGAGATTGTGATCAACATTTTTTTACTTTTTTTACTACTGTTTTAGTAACATTTGGATAAAATTTAAACTTTTCAAATTTTTGTAAAATTTTTGTTCCAAGTGTATGGATCTTTGAGCCAGTGAAACTGTTTCAGGCTTGAAACAGGGTTGCTGGATAGTCTCTTGAGACAATGAAATGGTTCTTAGGATATTAATGTCTTGAATTTTGTCAAGATTTTGTTAAGATTTGCAATTTTTCGCATTTTTTTCTTTTTTCTGAGTTTAACGACCATTACCGGCCAACGAAATTTTTCAGGTCTCGGAGTTGGGTTACTCGACAGAACTTTCGAGACAAAAGATGGTTTTGATTTTTTTTTGCAAAGTTGAAAACTTTTTAATTCAATCTTTTTCAGTTTTTTTCTTTATGATTTATTAACAAGGTTAGAAAACTAGATGTGGCAGTGTCGAATCCAATCATGGAAGATATTCCTGTCTCCTTCTCTCTCTTTCGGTTAGGGTTCCCTTCCTTCTCTTTCTCGTTCACGTTTTATCTCTCTCTCTCTCTCTCTTTCTCTCTCTCTCTCTCTCTCTCTGTCTCTCTCTCTCTCTCTCTCTCTCTCTCTCTCTCTTTGTTGATTCGGCACTTCAGCTGCTGTTATGTGGCGTAATGTCACCATCTCTGATCCTCATTATCAATGAATGATAGTTGGAATGTTTTTTTCATAAATGGTCTAACAGGCACTTTTAGGAAACAATTGTTAATTGCTCTCCAAAGCATTTTGTAGCAAATATATTAATCCTGTTTATCTTTTATGCAATTTTTCGCTGGACCTATTTTT
This sequence comes from Convolutriloba macropyga, assembly GCF_964194025.1. Classification (NCBI taxonomy): domain Eukaryota; kingdom Metazoa; phylum Xenacoelomorpha; order Acoela; family Convolutidae; genus Convolutriloba; species Convolutriloba macropyga. The sequence continues at coordinate 33,274,470 of NC_134478.1, read as the reverse complement.
CGTTTGACTCATTTGACTTTGTATTCATAAGGGGATAAAGAGGTGACGCCCTGAGGTCACTAAACCATGGCTAGCTGTTGACGAATCCAACCGCTCGCCGGTCGTTTTTGAGAGCAATTCGCCCGACGCTAGTCGGTTATGTTTAAATGTTTGGTCGCACGTGACTTAAGTCACTCTCAAAAATGACCTCTCTTAAATTGACTTTTCTTTACTTTAATTCAAAGAGATAAGGGCAAGTGAGTGTATATCACTTTAATTCAAGGTTGTTTAAGAGCAGCTAATAGAAGAAGCAATAAGTTACACAGATTCCTATTCAAAATTTAATATCGCATTTCTTAATGAAAGGACTATTTTTTTAGTCTGTCTTTAATTTTGAGACTGCAGGTCTACAAAGCTATTGCGGCTATTTTCTGACAATCTGCCAGCTACGTTTTATGAATGTTTGATTTTTGTTTGATGAATGTATTTAGCGTAGAAATTTTTAAGTGATATCTTTAGAAAGCCAATCAAGCATGCAAACCTTTTTGAAGTGCGTCTTCAAGGATTTGTTGAATCTAAATCTTCATAATTGTCGCTTGTTGCCACATTCAACGATTTTTTTGCAACATATTGTTGTGAATGTTGTAGATATCTGTCAAGCATATCTTAAACAACGTTAAAGGATTTTGAAATTAAATTCTGAGAAGTTATCAAGTTTTTCAAATGTTTTGGCTAATTTTCTATACATTTCAAAATAATTTGGATTTGTTCGAGTTATAGCAGTGAGCAGTGTTCTCGAAAAAATCGGAACCACTTTTAAGGGGTTTCTGGCTTATCTGTGTTCCAGCAAGTTTTTTTATTTGCGCATGCTTTTTACTCTATTATAGACAGGTCAGTAACAAATTTTGACTTTGTGCTAATTGCAATCCTTCGTTTTGTCGATCCTGCTTTGAAAGGCATCTGTGACCAAAACCACAAAAATCTTTTCCTTTCATAATTTTTGAATAGCATTTTGAATGCATTTAAATTGTTTTTTGTTTGAAATCATTTTTTTGGTGTCAATAGATTTTTTATACTTACCTCGATAGGATATGCTGCGATTGATTATTAATTACCTTTGAAGGAAGTTTAAAGCAGTTATTTTAAACATGTGTGTGTGTGTGTGCGTGTGTGTGTTTGTGTGCGCGCGCGTGCGTGCTGTGTGTGTGTGTGTGTATGTGTGTGTGTGTGTGTGTGTGCGTGCGTGCCTGCTGTGTGTGTGCTTATGCAAAATTTTTGCTTGGCCGAATTTGAGCTTTTATTTTAAAACATTCGTTGAATTCTCAAGTGACTTCTTCATTTGCGAAAGATTTCGATTAGTCGCACTCCAATGTAAAGTTTGTTGGTAAAAGAGAATGTAGCATAGGATGTAACAATGGCCTGATTGCCGAGTGGTTAATGCTAATGTCGAGGAGTACGGAGGTTATTGGTTCGACCCCCCCCCCTGGTCGGACCGTTTTGCCGATAAAGAAAATTTTATTTAGGCTACAGCCACTGAATTAATTTGGCCCGACTGTCGTTGGAGAGCAATTTGTCCGACGTTCGTCGGTTTATGCTTACTTTTGACATTTTTGCTGCCGTGGCAAGTTTTTGTCCTTTTTAATTAATTCAATGGCCTGATTGCCGAGTGGTTAATGCTAATGTCGAGGAGTACGGAGGTTATTGGTTCGACCCCCCCCCCCCTGGTCGGACCTTTTTGCCGATAAAGAAAATTTTATTTAGGCTACAGCCACTGAATTAATTTGGCCCGACTGTCGTTGGAGAGCAATTTGTCCGACGTTCGTCGGTTTATGCTTACTTTTGACATTTTTGCTGCCGTGGCAAGTTTTTGTCCTTTTTGCATTCTCATTGCGATTGCCAAAAAGTCCAGTTTAAAATGCTTAGTTTTGGATATTCTATTATCTGTTGGTATCCGCAACTTTTCATTCTCAGGCTAAAATCAAGACATGTTATTTATTAATAAGGAATTTTGCTATAGTTTTTTCAGACATATCAAGGTGTTTGTTTGTCGCAAAAATTGGCACAGAAATAGATTGTTTACCAATTTTGAAACTTGAGCTAGGCAACTTTGATATCTTGTTTGTAATTTACATGCTGGAAAGCTCGAGGACTTTTTTCCTAAAAACTCAAGTTATTGAATTTTGTTAAAATATACGAATGTTATTTCTGTTGTACATAAGGCCATCCGATTTTGAGGGTTTCTCATCTACTTTTTGTATTCAATCGAAAATAATCAAAATGCCAAATTTCCTTTCTTTTTTTACTTTTGCTCATGTATCAAAAAAGAAAGGAATTTTGGAATTTTGATTATTTTCGTTTGGTTCACTGAGTAATTTTTAGCGCTTTCTTTCTCGAAACACCCGTCAAAGGATGCTGATAAACTGGGCAGAAATATATGCAACAGCAGATTGGGGAGACTTCTCGGTCAAATAATTTTTTAGTGCAATTAATTTGAGGGTGTCAGAGTTGCTGACAGTTTTGATTTTATCAGCTGTTCCTCAATAACCTCAATGTATTTAACAGTTTTCTACCATCTAAGTAGCAGGGAATTACACGATCAGACAAGACAAACAACGAAACAAAACAACAAAAATATTAATTACGGTCAAACTCAGGATCTCGTTTTTTTTTAAAAAAAAGAAACAGTGACTAACAAAATCAATATAAAATAAAATAAAATCTAAGCTTAACAAATCAACTGGTACTCTTCCTTTCAAAGCCGATGAGACCAGGGTTTAATGAGACTCGGTAGCAATTCGACAAAAATGAAAACGGGCCAAGTTATTACAACAATTAGCTTTCAACTAAAAATACTAGACAGATTCTTAGGTAACTCCTCAAGAAGCCAATGGCCTGATCTTTAGTGAGTCAATGATAAAGACAATGCCATCTTGGAGATCTAATGAGAATTGCCGTTAATTAGACTAGTTGTAGTTTCTTGAGACTAGACTAACAACAATATTCACGAACAAAAACAAAGGTTTATTACGACGAAAACAACATTTTTATTACAAACACTTAATAATAAAATCAAAATAGCATTAGATAAATCCCAAGCATGAAATTGAAATTTAACTAGCATCCGAAATAAACTAACCTTTACTTCTTTAGAAAAGATATAGAGGTCTAAAGCCCAAAATAAAGAACTAAATGGCAAAATTTGAAGACTTTTTTCAAAACATTTTTTAAAAATGAAGCATGCAATTAGAATCTAAGCAGAACCAGAATTAAACTAACTTTGTCTTGAAAACATATGGAATGTTATTTCTGTTTCATTTAAGGCCATCCGTTTTTGAGGGTGTCTCGTCTACTTTTTGTATTCAATCGAAAATAATCAAAATGCCAAATTTCCGTTCTTTTTTGACGTTTGCTCATGTATCAAAAAAGGAATTTTGGATTTTTGATTATTTTGTCTTGAAAATATATCGAACTTTGTCTGGAAAATAATGGAACCAGTCCTTAATCAGACTACATAGAAAGCCAATAATAAGGAACTAAAAGCCAGAATTTGAAAATACGTTTTTCAAAACTTTTTTTTAAAAAAACAAATCGAAGCTTGAAATTGAAATCTAGGCAGCATCAGAAATAAACTAAAAATGTCCAGAAATTATATGGGACCAGTTCTTAATAAGTCTTTATAAGACTAGGTGAAAAGCCGAAAATCAGAATCAAAAGAAAAAAATTGAAAAAACATTTTTTTAAACAATTAACCAGTTCATAACAAAAACCAAAAACCTTAGTTATCAATCGAAATTGTTGGATAGATTCTTTGATATCTCGACAGGAAGCCCTTAGGACCTGTCATTATCAAAAATTTGTCATACAACAACAGAAAAGTGACACGCACATCCGAAAACCAATTAATTATATAAGGAGAAAACCTCGTGGAACCCATTAAACAGAGATTTTCACTGAAAACATAAATTATATTGTTCTTGCTATGTTCTTAAAAGCCAGTGGGAACCATTGTGAATGTTGTAGTGTGACAAGAAACCACAAAGTAAACTCTTAGATGGGCAAAACTCCGAAGATCGCAAATATTTGACAGAAGAACACAAAATTGTGAAACATTTTTTGTGAAAACTCGGTTCAGAGCCATACAATCAATAAATAGTCAAAACAACCAGAATACCAGTTAAAACAACCAGAATAAAGATTAGATTTTTTGTTCTAGAAAGAAGATAAAACCTGGTTTTACTGAGACTATGCTACAAATAGACTGAAATAAGATTTTAAATTAAATGGCAAAAATCAAGAACTCTGATTTTTTTACCCAAATAGTTACAAAAGCTAGATCAATTACTTGTAACACCACAAGAAGCCAGTTGTAACGCTTATTTATAGAAACAAAGTCTTAGGACTGCAATTTACAACAACTACAGTAAGAACTCAAAATGCCACAATCCATTTTAACAAAACTGTGTTGAGCCAGTACCAACAAGAGTTATCATCTGAAAAGTTTATGAGTCTTCAATTGGGTCAAAAGTGAAAAGTGGGTACTAATTTTGGTGGGACTTGTCCAAAAAGACACATCAAACTTCATTTACCAGCATCAAATTCTAAAATGTTACTAAAACACTATCAAAGCCATAAAACCATGAATTTAATTATGAAAACATCAAAGAGATTAATATTTGTATCCACCAAAAACTTGATGTGACAATGAAATATTGATAGCAAGTTGTCAAAAAGAAGAGCAGAAAGGAGCAGAGTTCAGAAAGTCGTTTAATTTCAAGACAATTAATTTAAAGGTTATTAAAACCAGTGGCTGTCAATTGAGTTTATTAATGAAATTCGGTGGTATTTCCAGACAAAGCTACTGAGACCTCTTTTTGTCTTGAATTTGCGATACGTCTACCACAAGAACGACCAATAATAGCAAATCCAAAAATTTCGAGCACATGTTGCAATTAAACGTCTTCGAAGCCGTTTAAATCGCAAACCATAACCCATTCGCTATAAAAAACATTGGTCATGTTCAATTGCGCCTTGTTTTAGAGTCAGTTGGATGCTTCATCATTGTGATATGACCAGAGAACGTAAAGCAAATTCAAAAATAGACAAATATTAAAGAATAAACTGACCTCCAAAAATTTTTTAGAAACTGGTATTTTTAGATCCATAAAACCAACTAAAAATATAACCTATGACCGATGAAACATTATTTTTCTATCACCAGAAAGTAGATGCAATCTGTGTTTGCAAAGACGAAGCTACCATCAAATATTTTCAAGATTATAAGAGCCATTAGGTCTCAACTGAAAGGATTAAATAGGCTCACTTATATTATTTAAAGGAGACAACTGGGAGCAGTTCTTAATAAGACTAGTTGAAAAGCCGAAAATAAGAAATAACAGAAAAATTTGCAAAGGCATTTTTTTAAACAATTAACCAATTCATAACATAGACAAAAAACTTTTAGTTATCAACTGAAATTGTTAAATAGGTTCTATGATATCTCGACAGGAAGCCCATGGGGTCTGTCATTATCCAGAATATGTCATACAACAACAAAAAAAATGGCACACACACATCCAAAACCAATTATATTTTAGGAGAAAACCTCGTGGAAGCCATTAAATCATGAGATATTCGCTGAAAACATAAATTATATATTTTTTGCTTTGTTCTGCAAAGCCAACGGGAACCGTCATAGATGGGCAGACATCCAAAGACCACAAAAATTTGTCGAACACAAAATTGCAATATAATTTCGTAAAAACTCGGTTCAGAGCCGCACAATCTATAAAAAGTCAAAACGAAAAGAATCAGAATAAACATTAGATTTTTTGTTCTAGAAAGAAGATAGAACCTGGTGTTACTGAGACTATGAAACAAATTGAGTGAAATAAGACTTTTGAAAAGTGGCAAAAACCAACAACTTAGTGGCTTTTTATCCATATAGTTTCAAAGTCATATATGGCTTTTTATCCATATAGTTTCAAAGTCAAATTTTCAGCTAACAAAAGCTAGATTAGTTACTTGTAACTCCACTGGAAGCCAGTTGTACCTCTCTTTCATAGAAACAAAGTCTTAGGACTGCCAACTTCAACAGCTTTAGTAAGAACTCAAAATTCCACAATCCATTTTACCAACATGTTTTTGAAGCCAGTACCAACAGAAGTTATGACCTGAAAAAAGTATGAGTCTCAAATTGGGTCAAATTTGAGGAACAGTGGGTACCAATATTTGTGGGATTTGTCCAGAAAGACACATCAAACTTCATTGACCAGTATTATGTTCCAAAATGTTACGAAAACACTATCACAACCAGAAAACCATTAATTCCATTATGAAAACATTCAAGAGAATAATGTTTGTGTCCACCTAAAACTGGATATGACAGCGAAATAATAATACTAAGCTGTCAAAAAGAAGAGCAGAAAGGAGCAGAGTTCAGAAATTCGTTTAATATCTAGACAATTAATTTAAAGGTCATTAAAACCATTGGCGATCAATTGAATTCATCAAGACAGACGCTACTGAGACCTCTATTTGTCGAGAGTTTGCGATACGTCTACAACAAGAACGACCAATAATAGCAGATCAAATGACCAATAAATCACAAACCGTGACCCATTCGCTATAAAAAACATTGGTCATGTTCAATTGCGGCTTGTTTTAGAGTCAGCTGGATGCTTCATCATTGTGGTATGACCAGAGAACGTAAAGCAAATTCAAAAATAGACAAATATCAAAAAATAAACTGACCTCCAAAAATTTTTTAGAAACTGGTGTTCTCAAATCCATTAAACGCACTAAAAATATGACCTATGAGGAATAGAAATAATATTTTTCTTTCAGCAGAAAGAAGATGCAAACTGTGTTTGCAAAGACTGAGCTACTATCAAATATATTCAAGATCATTAGAGCCATTAGGTATCAATTGAAAGCATTATATTGGCTCACTTATATCATTTAAGGAAGACAACTGGTTCTACTACTAGTGATTTTAAGTCAGGATACTACAAAAAGGACAACAAATGCGGGCAAAAGAGTAGAATTGTATTTTGCACTTTGTCGAAGCCTTAAATAGGGGCTTTGAATAATTACTTTTTTTATTGGAGACTGATCTGGTCTGCATTTATTGTAATTTAAAAAATAAATAGCCAAAATCTTTTTTGAAAAAGACGTCACAGTAAAATCCGAAAAAAGTGTCATTTTCGAAAACGACGATGAGATCAAAACTAGCCTTGATACTGCTGAGCGTACTGTAATAACAAATAATGGTTCCAAATTTTACCGAAATAGGTTTTGCAACAAAATGTTTTAATATATCAGAAACAAATGACGCTCTTTGGATAAGGATCATTTTAAAATGGCAAAAAACCCGAAAAAGGTTCGTTCCAAAACCCTCTTATAGGAAGCCAGAGTAAACTAGCCTTCTTTAGAGTTTACTCGAAATTAATTGTGTCGGCAATTTTTAGGTCATTATTTTGTCAAATTTGAAAAAAATGGGCTGAAGAAGCATGTTTGGTGCCAATTTTGATGATCAAGCTAAATTTTGATGAACCAAAATTTGAGCAAAAATTGCCAGATCAAACAATTCAGCAAACATCCTCTGTGTTTATAGGCGAACCTATAACGCCATCGTTAACAAATTTAACAGATTTTAGCGAAAATTTGAGGAAAATTCCGGAAAACGTGAAGAAAAACAGGGGATATCTTTCGAATGTTCACAAAGTTTTGAACCTCGATAACTACCTTGGAAAACACGAAATTCAAAAAATCTCCTATTTCATATTCTAAGCTGTACGATGTTCCTTATGATACCTCTCACAACTATCTACGATGAATATATCGATGGGTCAGAATTGACCGAGCAATGAAAAACCAGTTGACCACATAGTCCCCCCACACTTAGAAGGGTCGGAACAACAAATTGCAATGCTAATATAATTAATCAGAAAATTTTCATTGGGAAGTTGTTGAGTTCTCAATATTCTCAATATAGCCTTTTCTATTTGTTTGAACATAGCAATGACTGATTGCATAAAGCGATGAACCAAAGCTGCATCCTGAAAACATTCCTGATTTTTCTAATTCAATAGGTTTTTTGAGAAGCCCGAAATAAATTGTTAATAGTAACGAATGACGCTTAAAGGTGGACATTGAACGGAGAAGCTTCAACTGCAAATGCAATTGAGCAACTGAAGTTACAGCTCAAGATTCGCATTGACAACCTGTGTCAGTTCCTTCCTCAAGACAGAGTGCAGGCATTCAGTGGAATGTCAGACAGTGAGCGGCTGCACGATTCCATCAACTCTATAGACCCCTCTCTTACCCAGCAGCACAAGGAGTTGAATCAGATGGCTTCTGAGAGCGGAGATTACCAGGTAGTTGGAATCCCTTCCCTCCCCAGATTAATGTTCATACATCATTGACGACCCCCAAATGCAAGTGCTTTTTATATAGTAACTTATTATATGAAAACCCATAATTTGTAAGTGGGGGTCATAAAAAAAACTCTGGGAGGGGGGTTCACAGAATAGATCCGTTTTTTGTTGTTCTTCAATTAGCCCTGTCCAAGAAATGATCCGAAGAGTCAAGCTTATCTGTATAAAATGGTTTTTAGTTCTTCGGTAACACTCTTTTCTGATGATAAAGCAATAGTAGAAAAATTCATTTGTAAGTAACAAGGAGCTTAGAAAGATATCGAAAAGGTCGATCAATGGATGAAATACAACAAAGTAAACGTAAAGGCTACGAAATCTAAATTACTTAGCTTTGGCACTGCTAAAGACGACATCTCACTAAACTTTTCCGATGAAATACTAATAGGTGTAGATTCCTGCGAATATTTAGGAATATGGCTGGATTGCAAACTTTCTTTCAGACAACAAATTGAGTATATACGGAAAAAGATGAATGAATGCTGTGCAATTGTCTATAAGTTGCGTGATGTAATGACAATTAATTAGCTTATAAATTATTATAAAACGTATGAACAACCAGTCTTGGAATATGGGGTTTTTATATATGGTTGCGTGAAATAGTAATCGCGATATAATTCAAAAATCAAAAACGGTTTTCAGAATCGCTTTTTGTAATGGGTATCGTGACAGCATGTCGGATAAGCTGGAGTAGTTAAAAATTGCAGGGGTGTTTGAGTTACAATTATAGTAGTTTTTTAAAAACGAGTGGTGAATAAAGAAATCTCACAAAGTGAAAGTGCTATATAACTGGAGCAAAGGAAAGCGGGATCAACTCTGCCAATAATCAAATGCAAAGCGAAACAACTCTCGTTAGAATTTAGGACAATTTGTCTGCTGAACCTGTTCAAAAAAGGAAACTTTGAAATCCAAACAAGCCTTAAAACTGAAGATTCAAAAAACGCATATTTGCAAGAATTCAGTGATAATTTCATAATAGGGAACATAGAGCTGGCAAATATTATCTTTAAATAAGAACGAATCAAAGTAGTATCAGATTGCCTCTATCGTTTTAAGTTATATGATTTTGCAGTCTTGGACAGGTTCTTGCTTTTGCGGGATGCCTTTCAGTGGTCAAGGTGCGGAACTAACTACTGTTGTAGGGTTTTAATGATTACTCGAAATTCACTCTTATCATTCAAGAACTGTACTTAGACTCTCATCCTCCTTTGCGCTAGGAAGTGTCTCTTACGGGCATGGGTCTGTGCTGGACTGCATCCTTTAAATAGAGATGATTTGTGTTTAATCTGCTTTTTCGTCTTATTTATATTTTATTCTGTTGATCTTCATCCTCATGATGTTTCATATTTTGTTCAATTTTAATGTTAATTTTCATAATAGTGATTAATTTTTATGCTGATGACATTTGAATTAAATGCTCTTGGGCTGCCTTCGGCAGGTTTTCCGGATAGTCCAGTCTTGACTATGTATATACCACATAACAGTGTTAATTTTTGTGAATTTTAATTGTTCAAGACGAATTACAGATGTCGTGCGTCGTGTTATAAATGGCTTGTTATGAATTCGTGCTTTATTTGATGTTTCTCAATTTTAGAAAAAATAACCAATGCTTATTTTTTTAGTCCTGGCGGGCGAAAACAGATGAGTTGATTGCCAATTTTGAAAGCGAAAGAGCCCTGTTAACACCACAGGTAGGCTTGAATCTGTTTGAGAATTGACATTTTTTCAGTTTATACCATTGACTGGTGCCAATCAAATATGATACCTAAGTAATAATGATTACCATAGTTCATAAAGTGAAGATAAACCTGCAAGGTTCCCTCGTTGCAACGTTTCTCTAATCTTGGTTAATCTAGTCGCAGAATTTACCTGACGGTGTGAAAATAACTTGGAGCTTGTATTAGGTTGAGCAACTGAAACAGAGAAAAGAGAAAGAGCAGCGGAGCAATCTGCTGCGTCAGAAGAGACTGTTCCTAATTTACGAAGATGAGCTGAAAGTGTTCAACGATCTGAGAGAGCGAAGAGAGAAACTGGAGAATGAGACTAACGTGAAGAGAGAGAAGACTGTGAAACCATTGCAGAATCTCCTCAAGACCAAAAGGGATTCCGCCATCAATTCTCAGAAGGCAGTCAACACAACTGTTAAAGACATCACTTCAGCCATGAGGTATAGATTTATTTTTTGAAAATAATGTTAATCAATGTCCTTTCCGAATCTTCATAATTACATCATTTACCATAATGAATTATATTATACTACATTATCGTTTGCTGATGTGAAATTGTTATCAAAATACATTTCTCATTGTTCCAAATACATTTCTAACAGCCAACTTAAAGATCGCATATAAATCATTTATAGTTATATATTTGACGAGGATGTTGTGCAAAGTGTGTTGTTATATTTTGACGGCGAACTAATGCTGAGGATAAAATATCCCCTATGTCACAGAGTTTCAATATGTATCCAGGTCTCAAGAACTGCTGAGTCAGAGAGCGGAGGGATGTGTTGATTCTCAGGCAAAAGCAGTCCACCAGTTGGAGCAGAGACAGCGGGACGAGGATAAAAGAGTGACAGAAGTGAACAAACTGAAGCAGGAGATTGCCCTCATTCAGCAACAGATCACAGACAACACCCACGCTCACTCCACACTCACTACCCCAGAACAAATTGCAGCCAGACAGAAGGTTAACTATTCCATAGCCCAAACAATATCTAATTGGTTTTTCATTTTGAAGAGGTGCTTGTTTAATAGCTGTTTGTTGTTGACGACTCGAAGAGTATTGGTGGAGCGTCTTTTTTATCGATAATTTTTGGAGTGTATTTAAAACAGGATGTAAAGTCAAACTGCGTGAAAACTAAGTGTTTAGGCCAACAGGCTGAGCCAATTGAAGCCGAGAGGACAGATTGCGAGTTTCATGCCACATGTTTGACAGCGAGCGAGAAAAGTACATGTATAAAATTCTTCGCTGAGCAAACGAAATTCATTTTTAATAGCCGCACAGCGATAGCTGGGGCTATTATTGGCCTTCTCTTGGTTTTTTACGACTCGAAGAGGAGTATTGGTTTTCTCGCGGTTTTTTTACAGGAAGTAGATTTGTTCACCCGGCATTTTGACCAAAAAGCGAAAGTGAGAAAAGCTGTCTTGGTGAACAGATTTTCGCTTAGCGAGAGAAGTTTTTTGATCATGCGCTGCGTCTAGTGAATGACTTTTTGACTTTGAAAAGTAGTTTTTGACTGAATTGCACATATAGATAACCGTTTTTAGCCGTTTTTTCGTCTAAGTGGCCCAATTTTTTTGCTTTTAATTTGGTTTCTTGTGGAAATAAATTTTATTGGATACTATATTGAAATGCAACCGTCGGAAATTGATGCCACAGTGTTTTGCAGAGCCTGAAAATGCGTTTCAAATTGAAAATTGACACATAATTTTTGATTTTTTAGTTAATTTTTGGCTTTTTTTTATATTAATTTCGTCATTTTTGGATTTTTTAACCGTCTTTTTGTTAACAATCAGTTAATATGGCAACTTCTCTGTGATAAGTCCTATACTCAACGCCTCTTTCTACCTCGATGTAATTTTGTTTCATAAAATTGTACATATGCTAATCCGATTTTGGTAGTTTTTTTCCGATTTTCGTCAGTTCTTCGTTTGTCTTTTGGTTGTAGTTGCTAGAAATAGTTTTTTTTGTGCAACATGAGGGACTATTATTTCGTTTCAATAAAATTTCAATCATTTTTTGGCGTTAATTTTTGAAAAAACAGTTAAGATTTTTTCATTTTTTCAAAAATGCCGTCTTAATTTAATTGGTCTTTGACCATTTTTTTGCTAAATATTTCAATGTTTCTTATATATGACTTCTGCTTTTTCCTATATTGTTGTTTTCTTCAGGAGGATAGATTTTGGTATCGGATGACTAGTTATATTTTCTAGGTCTTGAATGCTGAACAATGAAATGTATTCGTTTTTCTTGTATTTTTTAAATTTTAACTTTCAAAAATCAAGAAGAATGTCTTTTTGTTACGGTGTTCCTTACATTGTGTCCATATTAACATTCTAGTTAGTATCTTTCTAGCTTTGTCCTGGCACCTACATTTATTTTTGGTATATTGATTTTTTCAGTTGTAAAAAATGAAAGATTTCAGCTTTTTCTTAGATTTTCGTCTTTTCTTTGGTTTGCAATTGATTTCATTCAGCATAAGGCGGTACTGGGAGTTTAATAGCAAGAGTTTTCCAAAATTTTTACTGATGGCTAATAACTACAGGTTTTTTCCGGCCTTGGCAATAGTTTGAACTTTTTTTGCCTTTGAATATTCTGCTACTCATGTCTTTTCTATGATCAATTTTATTTTTGAATGAAATCATGTTGTCTAGCTTATGTACAACAAGGAACAGGTGTGTGTTTTTGTCTTAATCGCAGTGATATGAAGTGTAGTTTTAGGTGTTTTCTGGTTCTCAAATTTGAACTTTCTTTTTTGAAAAGATTTAAACTTAGTAAGATTTTCTAAGATTATTATCTGCCGTTTGCTTTCGCGATCTTTTTCAGATTGGAATCATGAATTATTTGAGGGGTGTTGATAACCTTTTCAGCTTTTTCAGACTATCAGGTTTTTGAGCACCTTAATTATTTTGGATTTTTTTAACGTTACCAAACGTTTTCAATAATATAAAATTTTGCTGCATTTTGTTTCTCTTGTTGACAGTGGTTTAAATTTCACCAATTTTTAGAGCAGACCTGGAGAGGTAGTGAGCTAATGGTTTCATACAAAAGGTAGTGGCTTCCGTTGCAATTACGGTTTTGTTAGTGAGGTTCTGATGCTTCGAGTCGCTTCCGGAATTCTTCCGGCTATGTTTTTTTATTTCGTCGTCATGATTTTTGTTACGACCATATGACGTCACAGCCACTTTTTGTTCATTCGTTCATGCAATTTTAACTGAATTGCATGTGTGACGTCATTTTTCGCTCTTGGTGGAGCGAGTTTTTTTGTTCATGCGCGTGATTAAATTTTTGGTCACACTTGACTTACCTCACTCTCAAAAATGACTTCCTCACTTTGAAATTGACTTTTATTTGCTTTAATTCAAAGAGATAAGGTCAAATGGGTGTGTGTCACTCTAAATGAAGGTTATTTGAGAGCAGCTAATAGAGGCAGCAATAACTTATACGGATTTTTAATCAAAATATAACAGATCACTCTTCAATGAAAAGACGAATTTTTTTGGTCTGTCTTTTTTACTGTTTTTTTAGACTGCCGATCTACGAATCTATTGCGGCTATTTTCTGGCAATCTGCCAGCTATGTTTTCATTTTTTTCAATCAGTTAAACTTCTTAGGAGTTAGATGAGGAGATAGCCCGTCTGCAGAGTAAAGATGCAGTTCCAGTGGAAGAGCAAATGGAAAGAGTGAAATGGGATCTGCAGTTGGTCAAGACTGACTTGAGCAACTTGAACAGAGTGCTGCACAACTTTGAGAACAGACTACATGAGAAGGAGAATAAATTGGCCACTCACAACCAACATGCTCACAAGGCCTATCTGTTAGCGTCACTGAATACGTTATTTAGTCTTAAAGAGCAATGGCATTCTATTCTGCCAAGCTGTAGGTCGAATGAAACAACTGTTTGCCCCTTTTAAAAAATATTTTTAATTGCTCTCAAACGAAGTTTGTAGCAATTATATTAGTCCTGTCGGTCTTATTGCAATTTTTTGCTTGACCGATTTTTCGTCTGACCCATTTGATTTTTCGTCTTCAAAAACGGGATAAGCAGGTAGCACCTAGCGGGCATTCTCAGAGCCTTTCAGCTCACTAGTCTCCAAGTATGCTATTCACGGAATCTGTTTTGGAGACTTGAACTTATGGCGTGGAGGGCGGTTGTTAGAGGTTGAAGACCCCCACCACCAATATTGCGGCCCCTGTTGCCCCCTCCCCGTGGCTGGCTACTGACAAAGCCAACCACTTACCGGTCGTTTGAGAGCAATTCGCCCGACGTTGCTCGGTTATGTTTGATTACTATTGATCTATTAATAGCTATGAAAGCGAAACCGATAGCTGACCGACCAGTATTCCTGAATTGGCTAGGTTTCACCGTAAAACTTTTTAAACTGATGTGGGAGGAGCGATATTGATTAATGGCTTCTAATTTGAACCGAATCAGTGCCTCAATTTGGTTCATACCACAAATATCGATGCACACATCGGAAATTTTGATTATAAACAACAAAAAAAATTTTGAGTGTTCTGTTTTTTCTTGTGTGTGTGTGTATGTGTGTGTGTGTGTGTGTGTGTGTATGAAAACTACTTCGGAGCTGAAAACAATGTATACGCATCCTGAAAATTAAAAAAAATGTTATTGAAGACTAACCTCATCTAGAAATGTGGAATACTCTTTAGCAAATTTAACAAGTGCAATGCTTGTTTTTTCTACAGGAATGTGGACAAAGTTTTCTTATATATAAGATACTAGGTTTATAAATATGATTTTAGTTATATAAATAGGATAGTAGGTGTTTTATAGCTATATAATTATATAAGTGTTACTTCGGATGAAGACCCTTGCATTTTTTTGTCAACTTTGTTCTTTGTTAGAATTTCAAAATGAAATTAAGACTAGTTAGTTGCTCAGAGAGACACTCGTCTGTAGACATCATTTCTTGTTACACATTCTTTTTTTCTTGTGTACTTGTCTATTTTCCTTTCTTTCTGCTTTTTTTTCAAATCTCTATCTTCTTTATTCTGAATCTTCGTTATTGTCGCCAAGTGACGGCTCCTTTCTAAAGTGTTCTAAATTACAACAAACATTTTGAGTTAAGGGAACATTAGATTAGAAATGGTATTCAGAAAAAATTTTATTTTTTTCAGTTTTAATGTTAATATTTTATTTTCAGTGTTTCAATTTCAGAAGTTTGGTTGCTTTCAATGTGTTTGTCGTTAAAAATGTCACCAATGTTTACTACTTATTCACAAGAGATTTCCAGATTACAAAGAATTGCTAGGTTGCACACGTGGGTAAAACATAAAACCCGCAACTTTTACAAATCAAAATGAATCAGAAGTCATCAATCAATGAAAACAAAAGGAAATCAAGCTATATCAAGCGTGTGCTTGAACAACATAAGCCATGCATTTGTGTGAAAATTTTGACCTATCACATTTAGTGATGGTCATAAAACAACTCGCCGGTCCTACCTTTAGATACCGATGCAACGTTCTCAGTTTGGGTGAAAAAACTGCATAAACTGCACTAAAACTTGTCATATATGCAAGGGGGAGAACTTGTTCAATCAGGTGTAAATGAAGGCATATCATCTAATCTAGACGCATATCTAGACGGATTTGTGAAATATTTTACTGATTCTGACTTTTTTATCCTGTTTCGGACGTTAAAATTTGGTTTAAAAATAGACCGATTTCTGTTCAAATCACTGTTGGAGCTTCTTTAACCAACATGATTTTTTCAGTTTGTTTTCAGAAATAACTGATTGATCTTAATTTTTAACTTTTTAACAATTTGTAACCGTTTGTACAGGCTTTGTCTTCAAATACGCTTTAATTTCTTAACCTGTGCAAATTTCAGGAAACTGTTTTGGTTGTACTTCATAAATAACTCCCTCGAAATAGGAGATGGAGAAATAGAGGTGCGGAATATTTTGGTATAAAGTCCACAGCCGCCTCATTATTGACAAAACGCCTCATTTTTTCACTCATGACTCACTAAATTAGTTAGAATATGAGTCATAGTCTCGGGTCTTAATTTTTAACTTTTTAACAATTTGTAACCGTTTGTACAGGCTTTGTCTTCAAATACGCTTTAATTTCTTAACCTGTGCAAATTTCAGGAAACTGTTTTGGTTGTACTTCATAAATAACTCCCTCGAAATAGGAGATGGAGAAATAGAGGTGCGGAATATTTTGGTATAAAGTCCACAGCCGCCTCATTATTGACAAAACGCCTCATTTTTTTGCTCATGACTCACTAAATTAGTTAGAATATGAGTCATAGTCTCGGGTCTTTTACCCAGCTTGCGGGCGCCAGTGCACTCATGCCAGAGCGTAAGACTCCGCATGTTTTAACGTATACATAGTGATTAATATAGAAGCGGTATACATATTTAATGTAACTAAAACTGCTTACCAATTTGGAATACGTTTTGAAAAGAAAATATTCTGTCAAACTTACTCGTTTCCATCCCAATTTTGGCAAGGTTGTCAATGGCGTTATTTCTGGCTTTCTATTGCAGTATTTGAAGAGGGGCATTAAATTCTATCTTCCCTGTTGGGGGGGGGGGGGTCAATTACGGGAACGATAACGACGCGTATTGATAATGTAATCACAATATATCATTCTAATTAAAACAAATATTTTTGACACCTGAATGTTGAACAGGTATGTGAAGGAACAGTTAGCGATGGGAGGTAGTGGAGATGGGAGTCGCGCAACGCTTAACTTTGAGGCTGACTTTTGCTACCCTATGTTCCTCTCTTTGACAGTCACAGATCAAACTAAAAGCAGACAGGTGGAAATGCACCTGCAGAACAGGGATCTATTTGCGTTCGTCTTCTCTTCAAGAAAGGTATTTTTGTGATCACTTGTGTATAACTATGTAGAAATTTGTTAGCGATGAGTATTTTGATGCGAAAAGAATTAGCTCGCAACTATCGATAAACGAGTGCTCAAGTTTCTTGAAAAGTAATCTGCATCAATATTGGCGTATGCTTATTACTAACGATTTGCTTCGTTTTCCACAAGCAGTCTACGGCGCTGCAAGGGTTACATTAACGTCAGTATGAGTATATAGAGTCAGTGATTTAAGCTGAGCGGGAGAGACGTTGTCGTTGATGAGGAAACTGTGAGAAAAAGAGCAGTTGTATATATGGCGAAAGTTCTGTGAGCATGTGAACAAGTTTTGGTAGAATCGCATGAGGAACGAGAATCCAATTGACTCTTAAAACTGCCTAAGTGTCCCTAACAATGGTCTCCACATTGTAGTAGATTGATTTAACAATACTTTCACGATTTATTTTAAATATTGATCATTCGGAGCAAGTCAGTTTAGGTCCATCCGGCAATTATGGCAACATCCTTCTCGAATTTTCTTGAGCCCCCATAGCTCTATACTATTTAGAATAAAGCTATCAAAACCTTTTTATTACGATCTCCACTCTGTTTCCTCATTCTTGCTAAATTCTTTTGCGGGGGGAGGGGGTTTAAATGATGTAATAGTTTGAAAAGCAGAACCTTCCACATGTGCTTTGTTAACTCATTTTCATGTAAAGACAATTCACAAGGACATAAGAGTACTTTATAGCGTAAAGCGGATTTTAGAGTATCGTCTTTAAGCATTTTAATTGGTTTCGCCTATTTTCTACAAAAAGTTTGAAGAAAATTTGTTTTGTGGCTACAAAAATTGGCTTTGTCTCATCGAGTTTTCGCCTAATATCTTACGTCCTAAGCTCACGAGCGATGTGCATGTATCCTATCTATCCAGTGCATGCTTTTACTGATCTTGTGGTATGACTGTGCTTAAACTTTGTTGTTTAGGTTTATATATATGTGTGAAGTTCATCAATTTTCTCACGTAGGGAGCCTTCGTAATGTCGAATTTTTGGTTCCAAAGATACGGAGATTATGAATTGGTTTGCATGTGTTATTTGGTCTTGTCGATGGTTCGTTCAATCTGATGTGTGTTAAAGGGTCTTCTGATTGCTTCATCCTAGTTGCACTCCAATTCGTTGGCCCTCTTTTTGCAGTTTTTCGATCTTTCCTCATCGCTATCTGTTTTCTGTTAAACATTAATGTTCACTAACTGAATTGTTCTTTCTGCTTCCGTAACACAATTTCGATTCTCTATTTACATCACTTAGAAAAATGATTAACAAACAAGCCTACATGAGCCTCTCAAAGGAGGAGGCGTTCAAAATTTTTGATAAATTACAAAGTTGGAGGAAAAAGATATGTTTATCAAAGATGTTATTACCAAATATGCTCAAAAGATGCTTGACGGTGGTTCAATAGTGCACAATGACTCAGCCAGGACTCTGGAGACTGGAGTGCAAGCACGACCAGGAATCACGGTAGAAATGAGCACGCAAACGGACGACTTTGAGAAAGTAAGATCCTTCCAAAAAAACCGTTTCGAGGGGAGACTCGCAATTTAGTCTTGGGCAGTAGCATAATCGCTAAATTGGAATTTGATAAAACAACTCCACACTGATTGTGCTGTACATCCATACAGGGGATCCACCACTAATGAAAATATAAAGGTTGTAAGTGAGTATGAAGACAGAAAAATTGAAACGCTAATACTATAAGACGAACAATGTTCTTAAACATCATCAAATATGTGCGCAAGATAACTTTGCGGATCATGCCAAACTCGTTAAAAAATGTATTGAAAAGTTCCAACCAGAAGTATTTGTTGTATGCGAAGTTCCTCCTCTAAAAAACTTACCGCAAAACATGGACAAAAACAATTGCATTGACGAGTTTAATGAGCTAATACATAGCACATACAGTAATCAAATTGGATTTAAAATCTTGAATGTGAACAAAAACATTAAAGAGGAAGGAACTAGTATCGATCAAACAGACGAACACAACGTTGGATACAACTATTTATTCTTTGATAATGTGCACCTTAACCATCGATTTGGAGTCCCGTTGCTAAAAAATTGGATGCTGTCGCACTTGTTACTTAGCTCAAACGGTCGAGTAGACAACAACGTTCTATCTAACAATAAAGTACAAACACATATACAGGGCCGTTCGAATGACGTTAAATATGCAAAAGCAAACAAAATCCAATTCAACAGGCAACACAGACTCAATCCGTTATATGTCTCAAATATTTGGCAACACCAATATAATCCAAGTTATGCTACAAATGCGTCACATGCTCAGTATTGCAACACAACTGCCCGTAACTACTACAACTATTGATGACTTTACGGAATTGAAAACAGTGTCTACGGAAGCGTAGTTATAACAATTTCTTGTGATCATATTTATGCTGTATCTAGCCGAAAAAAAGTTTTTTGTCCTCTTTCTTCTATTGACCTCAAGCTTTCCCACGTCAATAGAGAAAAAGAATTCAAACAAATTGTGTTATAGAAAGACTGTGTGCAAGGGACTCTCTTTTAAGTTTACTTTAACAGTAAAACTAACTGCAACGTTTTTAATTACTCTGAATTTTACTTCTTTTCTTTTCATATTAATCAATCTCCTTAGATCTGGCGACATCGAAACAAATCCAGGGCCAGTTTTGTCTCAAACTCAGACCCAAAATATACTTCAAAAGGCGCAAAAAAACTGAAACTTCTTTGCTCTAATTGCCAGAGCATCTCTAAAAAAACTTTTCACTTGAAACAGATAATAACAACATGTACCAACTGTATTTTTTGCTTCACGGAGAACTGGTTAACGAAATTTGAGGAAATTTTCCGCAATCCTCCCTTAGACGATTATTTATGCTTGCGCAACGACAGGTTAGCATCGATGTCTGACAATAAGAAAAGGGGGAGGAGTTTTGGCACTAGTTCCAAAACATCTGTCGCCAAAAATAAGGCATGATCTAAACAAATTTAGCCCACAGTTTGAATCGATCTGGATAAATCTCACCATTGCAAATAAAAGACAAGTATTACTAAATATTTCTTACTGTCCGGATAAAAAACAATCTTGCTTGTTTTTAAATGAATTAGCTTTAAACCTTGACTATGCTACCACTGAAAATAAGCAGATAATTGTGACAGGCGATTTCAACATTGATTTTTTAAAAAGGGAGAACGAGAAAAACTGTGTACAGGAACTACACCTTATGGACTACAGGTTCAGAATAACAAAGAACCAACAAGAATCTCCAACGACTCAAAAACTCAAACCTTAATTGATTATCTCATATGTGAACCCAGCTTATTCGAAAAAGTTTTCGCTTGTGATACTAACCTAAAAAGTGACCATTTTGGTGTTTTAGGAATTTTTAACTGCTATGCAAAAACAAAACAACCTCGATTGATTAAATATATTCATGACAAGAGATACTTTAAGAAATCAAGCTACCAAACACCTGTAAGCGAATTAAATTGGTCACTTTTATATTGAACCCATCTCAAATGGTTGAAGTTTCTGATTATCTTCTAGCGCAAGTACTAAATCTTCATGCGCTTCTCAAAAAATGTTGTATACGAAACAATAAAAATAGTTTCAATTGGCTGTTAAATGGCTAACTAGAAGAACTAAGTCTCTTAAATATTCCAGAGACAAATTTTTAAACGACGAAAACTACAAAACAGTTTTTAAACTAAAGCAAGATGTTTTAAAATCAGAAACAAATGATTTTAACAATTTTTACGCAGATCTCATTGAAGCTGCGGCAACAGACAGGCAAAAGTGGTAACTGATAAATTAAATATGAAATCAGAGAAAAACGCAAACGGACATTAATTATTTGAGAAACGTTTTCGGAGACTACATAACGGAGATTATAAAAATGGCAAACCTTTTTAATTTTCGATTTTCTCAACTTGGCCAATACAAAAGACCAAAAGTTTACAGGGGCCTTAGAGAGAAAAACAACCCTTCAGAACGAACATTCAGTTTCCGTTTTGTCACAGATAAGGAATGTCACGACGCCTTACGTCATCTCATGGTAAGTAAACATCAAGGCCCTTCATCGACACCAGCATGGGCACTTAAAGGTGCAGCGTCGGAACTTGTTCCACATCTGTCATTCATATTAAATCAATCCATCAAAGAACTAAGTTTTCCAAAATCTTTAAGGAAAGCCATTGTAATACCACTTTTCAAAAATAGAGACACAGAGGATCCAGACAACTATAGACCAATTTCACTCACACCATGTATATCAAAAATTTTTGAAATTCTTCTCAGAGACCAAATTGTAGATTACTTATGGAGTGAAAAGCTGATCACCAAAACGCAATATGGATTTAGAAAAAGATTTTCAACCACAAATGCAATCACGTACTGTACTGAGTTTATACGATCAGAAACTGATAAAAGTAAATATGTATCTGCTGCTCTACTGGATTTATCCAAGGCTTTTGACTCTATAAACCACAAAATTCTTGATGAAAAATTAGTTATGTTAGGTTTTAATACATGGTCTGGGCTATTAATCAATAACTTTCTGTCTCATCGCAAGCAGCAAGTAAAAATACAAAACATTCTATCGGATCCAGTTGAAATCACAAGAAGAGTTCCTCAAAGAACGGTCCTTGGTCCATTGCTGTTCAATTTATACATAAATGACATGCGTAAGTACCTTGACAACGAAACAGAGCTTGTTCAATATGCAGATGACACAATCGTTCTCACATCCAATACCTCAATCGAAGATGGCAAAAAAAATTAGAAATGGAAACACAAAAGTTAATTACCTTTTTCCAATCAAATGAGTTAAGTCTCAATGCCTCTAAAACAGAGTTCATAGTCTTTAGCAGAACAAAACGAACTGCCAATACACAAATGGTTGTTGACAATGTAGTCATTGATGGAAAAAAGAGGCGATCAAATACTTAGGCGTCCACATTGATAGATTATTAACTTTCCAAGAAGAAACAAAACACATACTAAAAAGAATGGCTGCCGGTATTAAGACTATTTATACAATATGACAGACGAACAATTACAGTTAATATGAAAAAACTCATTCTCAACGCATTATTCAGCAACTATCATTCAGTCTATCAACCAAAATTTTGTTCTAACACTGGACAGACAACTTAATTGGGCAGTTAAAGCTAGCTTCTTTAGGAAAAAGTTGGATTCATCTAGAGATCTGAAACTAAAGCATAAAATTCTACCTATGCATTATTTTCTGAAATTCAAGCGAATTAATTACATCTGGAAGATTAAAACCAACCAACTACCAGCATTTGATAAAAGCAGGGGCCGTGAACTTGAAACCTGGAAAATTAACAAAATTGAAAGAACTGGACTCGAGTACTGGGGTTATAAATTCAAGAGCTCAAAACTAGAAAATTCATTCGTTAGAAAAGCTTTACAGGACTGGAATTCTTTACCTTGTCTCTTAAGAAAAAAACGATAATAAAAATTTCAAAAACAGATCTTTAATCATTTTTTTGAGGAATTTAAAGGAGACCCTTCCATGCAGTTATCGGATTGTTTTTCTTGGAAACATGTAAGGTTTAAAAACTAACTTTTCTTGGGTTCCAATTCGAATAATTAAGTTTTTTTCAGTAATGACATTGCTATTATTATTGATACTTTGCACTGCCATTTTGTTTTGAGCAATCTACTTATTTGTTTTTGCACAGCAATAATGGATTGAATTCAGTGTTCTTTTATTTCTCTTTCTCGATAATGTTTAGACTTGATAGTTTTTCGTGTTTACAACTTTATCTGAATGTAGTCTCTTGGAAATTTTAGTGAATTGGGTAGTCGTGATTTTATTTGTTGTACTTTTTGTTGTCTTATGGCATAGTCTGATTAATCGCGATTCCCGATAGTTTATAATGGGACAACACTATCCTATTTAAAGTTGACAGCCTTTGGTTTTTATGAGTTTATCACTGTGAATTCTAATGTAAAATATGTTGTTCATTATGTTGTGTTAATGCTAAGTCTAAATAGACAGGTACCAGCGGCGTTCCAATGAAACGTTAAAAACCGACATAATGTGTACAGTTGATATTGGCAGCTTTTGAATTTTAATGACTCTAAAGCTATGTATTTTTATTAATTATCAATTAAGTTTTGAGTTTTGTCCCTTATAGTTCTCTTTTTGCTGTCCTGTTTCATAGTGGCATGAAGGACAGTTCTTATTGGTTCTCTCGTGAAGCATAACGGAATCTATTCAAAAGTTTTGATCGATTTCTAGTATCAATTTTGGCCATATTTGTTTCTTGTAAGTAACGCGAGTTATTGTAGGTTTACTTTGCCGTCCTGTCATCCGGGTTTTTTTATGAAAATATCTTTATTTGTATTGGTTTTTTTTCATTCAATCAATGAGCAACTTCACATGTGTCAAAAACTGATTGATTTTTGAGATCTCCTATGTTTCTTCTTTTTGTTTTTAGTCTCAGTAAATTTATATCGCATCAGCTTATAAGTTAGTCTATAATCAATGTATTTGGCGTCTCATAGGTAGTAGTTTGAAAGATTTTGGAGGATTTGATTGCTCAGCCATCGCTAATTTTCTCGAAAAACCGAAAAACAAATATCGCTTTTAAGATTTTTCCTACTGTTCTTTTTGTGTTTATTTATATGCTTTGTTAATAGTCGCCGTCAGCAGTTTTTTAAAATTTGCTTTACCTTTTGATCACGTTTTTCGTTTTACATAAGTCGCAATTTTCAGGCTTGAGACTTCTGACTTGCCTCACTCACTGTTCCAAGGTCCAACTGAATGGATTTTAAATTCTCTCACTTATTGAATTACGTAATGTAGTGAATACGGTCAAAGTCAAAAGAGCAAAATCAAAAGAAACGGTATAAACAGAAAGCCCGGTCACTAAGTCATAGTGCATCAGGTTATCAAAGTTCGTTAGAGCGATTGCTAGCTGACATTAGTATTAAGCTTAATGGCATTCAGTTTAGAAGTTTATTTAAGCATAGTTTAATTTAAGCGTAGAATCTAACTGAAACTGCACGTCAAATTTGAACACTTTTTGACAATGAAAAAATACAAAAAGAATTCGGTCAATTTCTATCTGTTGTTTTTTCTGTTTCAATCCTAATGTGCTTCAAGCGCGTCAACGGCGGCTATTTTTCGGCTTTTTGCCGCCTATGTTTGACTATCCAACGCTTTTCCTCTGATGAGGTTGCCAGCGAGGTTTTTTTTAATAGCCGCTCAGCGATAGCTGGGGCTATTATTGGCCTTCTCTTGGTTTTTTAAATTTCGTCGTCGCGATTTTTGTTACGACCATATGACGTCACAACCACTTCAAATCTGCTTTTTGCTCATTCGTTCATGCAATTTCAACAAGTGCGTGCGTGACGTCATTTTTCGCTCTTAGTGGAGCGAGTTTTTTTAGTTCATTGGCGTGAATAAATTTTTGGTCACACTTGACTTACCTCACTCTGAAAAAAGACTTCCTAACTTTGAAATTGACTTTTATTTACTTTAATTCAAAGAGAAGGTCAAATGGGTGTGTGAAGGTTATTTGAGAGCAGCTAATAGAAGCAGGAAAAACTTATACATATTTTTAATCAAAATATAACATATCAGCCTTCAATGAAAAGACGAATTTTTTTGGTCTGTTTTTTTTACTGGTTTTTTGAGACTGCTGATCTATGAAGCTATTGCGGCTATTTTCTGGCAATCTGCCAGCTATGTTTAAGTTATTTGCGTTTTGTTTTAGGAGTTTTACTGCTTTGTTTTTTTCATTCCTCATCTTCATCGATTTTTATATGATAATCTGATAACGCGTCAAGGGTTCACACAATGACTTTTTTGCGAATTTCTAGTGCTCAGCAGCTGAATACTAGCGTTATTAGAATATTACTTTACTGGTATGAAGGTCTCTAGTTAACATACCTGTTATTATTTTAGAATCCATCAAGTTTGATTTAAATTTAAAAAGTATGAACTACTTTAAAAAATTGCACGTTTCCTATTTCAGAAGCAAAAATGAGGATGAGTAGGGCAGGAACATTGTGTGCATTCGCACATTACCGATCCTCCTTGTTTATTGCTAAAAAAGGATGTATTTGATACTGGAAACAAAATGCTGCGGCGAGATTACAATGTAAAAGACATTTATTTTATTTAAAAATTTGGGGGGGGGGGGGGGCTTGTTTCCAGCGTGTTGTTTGGTTCAAAATCAGGATTGAAAACCTTCACTAAGGAAATTTCTGCGCTTTTCTTTTCGCGGTGAACATCCTTTCAGATACTTTTTACTCAACAGAGCTGCTAATTCTGCTGTATATTGCTGACAAGAGCTTGTTAGGTTCTTTCTTCTGTCTTCCTCCCGTATACTGTTTGGATTGTTTGCACTGTATGCAACGTTTCCTTTTAAGCTAGTGGTAGTTCTGTCTTTTTCACATAAATCTTGTATCTTTTAGTTCGGACCTTTTGGTCTTTTTCATTGAATTTTTTTGTTTGACCGGTTTGACTTTCGTCGCGGGAAATAAAATAATGTGATAAAGCCTGAAACAGCAAGCCGAGAAGCAGTTTTGTAGAGTTTAACTCTCAACTGAAGAACACTGAAATTGCTAGGAAAGCATAAGTGCATGCCGTAAAGGGACATTTTTAATAGCCACTGTCAGCCTCTCAACGGCTATTATTTAGGCGCTCTCCTTTTTACTATTGAAAGAATTTGAATTGTATTGGGGCGCTGTCTTTCACACATTTTCAAATCTGTTGACATATATTTAGAATTTTTGAAATCAAATTGGAGTAGTGACTTTGGTCACGCAGAAACTGGAAGTGGAGCGAAAAAGTAAGTGGTTTTGCGGCGTGAAATTTTTTTTGCTCTGAATTTAATATAGAGTGAGAAAACGGTGTTTGAATAAAAATTCGCTTTATCGCTAGTGATTTTTTGTACACATGCGGCAATTTCACTTTGATTTTAAGTGTTTTTTCGATTTTTTGGATCGGATTTTTTTGTCAACCAAATTTCCTTTTTCCGCTAGTGTTTTTTTGTTCACATGTGGCATTTTAAATTGGATTTTCTGTTTTTTTTTTATCTGATTGTTCTGGAAATGGTTTTCCCAACACACTCATAGTGCGTTATAGATCTAGTCTTTTGTTTAAACAAGGTAAATTCTTCGATTTGTACGTCAGGACTTAACCTGCTATGTTTTTTTTTTGATTCGCTATGCCTTTTGATCCTGTTTTTCGTTTTACTTAAGTCACGATTTTCATGTTTGACTTGTGTCTTACCTCACTCGCTGTTTAAACTGAATAGATTTCTTTCATGCATTGAATTACACAAAAAATCGAATGCGATCAAAGTCAAAAGATCAAAATCGAAAGAAACGGGATAAACTTATAAAGCCCGGTCATTAAGTCAGTGCATTAAGTTATCAAAGTTCATTAAAGCGATTGCTAATGACAGGCTGACATTAGTATTATGCTTAATAGCGTTCAGTTTAGAAGATGGACCAATGTATATCAAGCGGATCAACGGCGGCTATTTTCCGGTAATTTGCTGGCTATGTTTAATTTTCGGATCAATTTGGCCAGTTTTTCCCTCCGTCGTTTGAAAGCAATTCGTGTAGAATTGATCGGTTCTGTTTTCTAGGACTTGGACACGTTTTCATCTGTTGTGAATGACAGAATGGGACTAAATGTGGCTTCTCTGCTGGCCCCTTCTGAAGAAGCATGTGCCCAGATGTTATCACAGAAGCCTTCTCAAGAACAAATTGCCGCCATGAATTGTCAAGGTGTGCTGCTGGACTATATTGAAGCTCCTGAGCCGGCTAAGAGATATCTGATTTCTACATATCTTTTTCATAGGACTCCTGTTTCAACGTCGGCGCTCACTGTGAAAGAAATCGACGAATTATCAGAAAGGTAGGGTAGTATTAATACCTGTGCAATTAATTACATGTTTATAAACACACAGAAAATGTTAATCTTAAAATGACCGTCTAGTTGGTTTTACTTGAAATATTTTTCATCAGAATGTATGACGAATGATGATCAATAGTGGAAGGAAGTACCTTTTTCTAATTGGAGGCGAGCTATAGTTGTAGAAAAAATTAAGCGGACTCCATTTTATTAAGAATGGGCCTAATGTTAAAGAAATCCTAAAAGCATGTGTCATAAGATTTGTGTAAAATTATGATGTCAAAACCAATATTTCAGATATTTAAGTAATCAGAAAATTTGAGGATGGCTTTTTGGTTTAGATTTGGCGTCTTCTATTCCAAGGATCGACGCTTTCAGAACAAACGCTCAAAATACAGTGGAGAAATATCGTCAACTGAGATTGTTCTGCGTGACTGTCGCTTTCTGACAGACACGATAGAGTTGGACCAGAAATTGTTGATTCAGCAGCAGAAAAACGACAAGTTGGCTCAAGAGACACAATTAAAAGGACAGATAGAACAACTGATGTCCAAGTTAGATTCTGTGAGGAAACAAGTAGACGTTATGAAGGTAATGTTGCTTAATTAATTTGGTAAATTAATTTTCGATCTCATTTTAATTAAGGGCCGCGAAACCAGGTGGGGAGAACTTTCTGATTAATAGCCTCGAAGGGATAGCAATAATTTGAATTGTATTGGTACGCTGTCTTTTTTTAAAGATCTGTTCACGATTTTTACAATTCAAAGAATTTGAATTGTATTGGTACGCTGTCTTTTTTTAAAGATCTGTTCACGGTTTTTACAATTCAAAGAATTTGAATTGTATTGGTGCGCTGTCTCTTTTTTATAGCTGCGAAGCTGTAAGCTGAGCGAAGCTATATTGCGGTGCTCTTGGTTTTTTACAATTCAAAGAATTTGAATTGTATTGGGGCGCTGTCTTTTTTTTAAGATCTGTTCACACATTTTCATGATTTTTGAAGTCAAATTGGAGTAGTG
Source organism: Convolutriloba macropyga (assembly GCF_964194025.1). NCBI lineage: Eukaryota > Metazoa > Xenacoelomorpha > Acoela > Convolutidae > Convolutriloba > Convolutriloba macropyga. The sequence continues at coordinate 33,246,549 of NC_134478.1, read as the reverse complement.
ATTTTGGTCACGCCGAAACAGGAAATGGAGCGAAAAAGCGAGTGGTTTTGCGGCGTGATTTTTTTTCGCTCTAGTTTTAAAGTAGAGTGAGAAAACGTTGTTTGAACAAAAATTCCGTTTCTCGGTAGTGGTTTTTTGTTCACATGCGGCAATTTCACTGATTTTTACTGTTTTTTCGATTTTTTGGATCGGATTTTTTTCAAAATGGCTTTCCCAATCCATTCACAGCTCATTCTAGGCCTAGCTTTTTGTTTGAATTAATTTTTCATTTCTCGCTAGTGGTTTTTTGTTCACATGCGGCATTTTGACTTTGATTTTCTGTTTATTTCTAATTTTTTTGTTCTGATTTTTTTTAAAATGGTTTTCTCAATTAACTCATAGTCCATTTTAGGTCTAGTTTATCTGTTCATTCAATGAAAATTCTTTGAATTGTACGTCAGGACTTGTCCTGCTATGTTTTTTTGTTTCGTTGTCTGACGCCTTTTTTCCGTTTTACATTTGTTCACACAGCAAAGCTGAAAAAGTCAAATTTTCTGAATTACTTCTTCCTCTCACTAACGGAATTTGCGCGCGTGACGTCATTTCTCACTCGCTTTAGCAAAAGTTTTAAGGTTATTTGCGTGATTAGATTTTGATCATACGTGACTTACCTCACTCAATAAAATGACTTTTGCACTTTAAAACTTAAGTTTATTTTGAATTTGTTTAAGGTCAAAGGAACTCCCTTGTGCCGTAAAGGTCCCTAATAAGAGGCTTCTGTGGAATGAATATTAACCAGCTTTATTAATTTATCGCTGAATGTTTTTAGCCTAGTTTTTTGAGCGGCGTCTATTTTTTTTTTCAATTTAGATCTGTATCTGTTTCTATCTCTATTATATGTCACGCAGGTCTATTCTTTCGCAGCTATTCCGGCAATCTGCCGGCTATGTTTTAGATCTGTTGACGCTTTTTTCGGCTTTTTCACGTCAGTGAGAAGAAAAATTAGAGTAGTGATTTTGGTCACAATGAAATATTAAAGGGAGCAAAAAATCAAGTAGGTTTGAGGCGTGACTTTTTTAAAAATACCTTTAAAGTGGAGTGAGAATTTGGTGTTTGAACAATTTGGCGGTTATTTAGATAGATTTTTTTCAGGTGCGTCAATTTGACTTCTGTTTTCAGAATTTCCTTCCATCAGTGTTTTTAAGACGGTACATATGTGTTCTAATTGTGCCTATTTGCCTTTGCTTGAACTCATAAAGGGGCAGCTAACACTTTTTATGACTTTGTCACTATTTGTTGTCATAAAAGATTAGTGGATCTGTTGTCTGATCACTTAGTGTCATCAATGACAGGTCTCATTGTTCTTTAAGGAGGCATAAAGAACCTAATTAATGACTTGAGTTAATAGCTAGTGGTTTTCATGAGTTTAAAACTACTTTTTCTCAAAAATTTCGAGTGAATTTTTGAGTTCTGCAAGTATTTTTTGTACTTTTTGATGTCTTATCAATTAATTATTCCTTATTGGGGACAGGTCTCTGATGCTGCTAATAAGAGTTAGGTTTATCGATTTAATCGTTTCTGCTCAAAGCGAGTGCTTTTATGACTTTGACACTAATTGTTTTCAATAATAATTATCGAATTTTTTGTTTTGCTAGTTTTTCTTTTCAACTTTGTCTTAACTCTTGTGTCATTATGGAGAGGTCTCATTGGTTGCCTAAAATTCTTTATTTAAAGCAAATCTTTTCAGTTTATAGCTTTTGCTTTTTGTGACATACGCTTGTTCGTTTTAAAAAAATCTTAGTGATTTTTTCAGTTTTGCTAATATTTGTTGCACTTATTGCTGTCTTATCTCCTAATTTCATTGATGACTGGTCTCAACGATGGTCATTGAGGGCTCAGCTTTTTGATGTAATTGTATCCTTCAGTAGTTGTTGTTTTCTTTGACTTTTATACTAAGTGTTCTCAAAAACTTCTTGGTTATTTTTGTCTTATCATTTAATATTATTAGTGAGAGGACTCATCGACATTTAGTGCCAGTTTGCTAATGACAAATAGAGGAATATAGTTGGCCGTTTGAGTTCAGTTCAGTTGTTTTTGATGTTGATGATGTCTTTGATGGAATAAATGATTGTCAGACTGTAGATTAATACAATTCTTTGAATGGTATTTCAGGACTTGTCCTGTATGTTCTTTTAATTCGTCTCCATTGATGATTTTTGCGACGTTACTTTTTGGAATAGATTTGTTCAGTTTCAGTCATTTCTACTGCTTTGCAGTTAAATTTCGGTGTGTGACGTCATTTGTTCTGCTTTTAGGTTAATTGCGTGACTTATCTCAATGAAATTGACGTCTCAACTCACTTATGGAACTTTAAATTTTATCAACATTTACTAGTTATTGATCAAGAGTGCGCATGTAAGTAGTGCCAAACTTATCTGCCCTAATTCTTGAGTATTAATCTTGAGTTTTTGATTTCGAATATCAATTTTGAAAAAGCTTTTTTCGGGCTTTTTCCTTATAGACCGTATAAGTAATAAAATTGAGGCTCCGAATCTTATCCAAAGAGTCTAATTGTTGTTGTTCCTCTAGCTGTTGCACAGAGCTGCAATTTGAAGGTAATTTTGGCGAGATACACGCGCTTGTTGCCGTTTTTAACTGGTACCCTAGTTGCATTTGTATCATAATAATGATTGATTTATTAGTAGTAGTGTGTGACTGCCTATCCTTAACTGGCTTGTGGTGCGGCGGCCACTGCATTTATGCCATAGTGAATGACATGCTATCACCGGTCTGGGGTACCAGTAGCGGCATCCAGGGGAAAAGGGCAAGGAAGGCGGATTATTCTGTGCAGTAGGGTCGTGTAAGACTGATGGTATAAAGTCCAGCCATTTGCCTGCCTCTATTGGTTCTTCCCACAGGTCAATCAGTTTCAGGTCCGTGGTAATGTTACCTCAGTTAAAAATGTGGTTTACGGCATGTGGTGCTACATCACATTTGGGACAGCTGTTGTCAACATTGCCACAGATACTACCCAAGTAAGAGTCCAGCAGGGTACAGTATCCAGTTCTCAGTTGTGCTCATCGGATACGTGCAATTGGAGGCAGCGTTTGCTCTTCCTCTGCTATCGGTGGCTGAGGTGTACCTTGCTGTCCTTGTTGAACTGAGTATGGAACGTGTGTCGGTGGATATTTTGAGCGCATTTTCGTATTCATTTCGGTTTAATTGCTCTTTATTGTTTGTGTGTTGGTTCATGCTGTCCCTATAAGTATCATTTAGTGTCGGTCTCATTGGACGAAAAATGATTGAAGAGGTTGTTTTATGATCTGCACGATGGCTCTGATAACTGTCGGCGAGAAATTGCCCTGCGAAAATTTCTGTTTGAGCTTTAACAGGCACTATTTCACCCTCATTGTGTAAGTCATTGGTTTCGGACATTTTACACAGCCGGTAATTGTGCGAAGAGCAATGTTTTGTTGCGTTTGCAGGTGGTTCCAGTTTGTGTTGCTGATGGTGGAAGCCTAAATGGGAGCAACGTAGTTCAGGACGCTTTGACCGATAGCTTTGTAAGTCACTGAGAGTATCTCTTTTGTGCAGTCCCAGTCGCTAAAAGCAATCTTTTTCAGTATTTTTTGCGCTTTAAGTTTTCTTTGGAACTTTTTACATTTGCTCCAAAAAAGCATCCTATCAAAGGTAACACCCAGTACATTGACTTTGGACTTAACTGGTATTGGTGAATTGTTGATATTGAGGTATGGGTCAAACTTGGCCTCCTTGTTGTGAACACAGTTGCACTTGATTTTTCAGCTGATAACTTAAGCTTTCTTGATTCTAACGAGTCGTGTAAAATATTTAGGTATAGAGTTGTCATGTCACGTAATTTTTCAACCTGTGTGTGCGATGTACTTAAAGTGATATCATCAGCGTAAGACGTGATGTTTATATCTTTTGGGGGTGAAGGCAGCTTGCACATGTAGATGTTGAAGAGCATTGGCGATATTACACAACCTGTTTGAGTGTTCTTCACTTCGATTTTTTATTGTTATATTCTAAGTAAAACCGGAACTGTAAGTATGAAGCGACCTATCTTTTAGTGCTATTCGGTAAAGGTGCGTCGATTATGTCTCTTAGTAGTAGGTTGTTATCAACCGTGTCAAAAGTGGTGGCGAGGTCTGAGGCTACTAGTAGAGTACGGTTGCTGGGTTCTTTTGATTAAGGGTTTTTTGTTTATTGTTGGTAACATTATTGAGAGCTGTTGTTGTGGAGTGCTCAGGTCTCAAGTCATGCTGATGTTCTTATGGTGGATTTTCTATAAAATCACTTAACTTTGCAATTAGATTCATCTATGAGTTTTCCCGGCTTGTGTAAGGTGTATAACCCGGCCAACTTTCCAGATATTTGGGATTTTTGCACTGTTTACAGAAGGGTTTATTGTGTCAGTTAGGTATCTCAGTGCTATGGGGCCTAGATGGTGTAATGGATTGGCGGTGTTCTGTCTGGGCCCAGCGCCTTACTTTTTTTGTGTGTCTTTTTTCAGTGTGTTAAACTTAAATATTCTGTTCTCTATTTCCAGATTACTTATTGTGTTGTTTTATTGTTTTTTCTTTTTTTTGTTTTTAGTTTTTCTTGGGGGTAAAGAGTGTATTGCTGGTTAAACTTTTGGGCGCATTTCCTTGGACCATGATGAGGAGTAGTTTTCTTATTGTCGAAGTATGTGGCTGTTTTCAGTTGGTTTAGCGTTACTTGACGCAAGTCCTTTTTACAGTGCTCCATAATTTAGAGCAGTTACCGCTGTGTGTAAGTGTTTGCACAAACTCGATCCACTTTTTGCGGTTTTTGCGTTGATCAAGTTTGTTTATTTCATGGTTTAGTTGCGTTATTTTTTGGGGTCGTCTGGATGTTTTCATCGATTTTCTTCTCTGTTTTCACATAGCTTTACTGCTTAGCCGGAAAAATTGGCAGCCCTTGTTTTAGTCCTTCCTTGTAAGAATTGTCTGCCAGCCGCTGCATTTAAGGCTTTCCTTAAGGTCTTTTCCGCGTGGTTAACATTTGTTGATTTTTGTTGCTTCTTCAGTTTTAGTTCAATGTCGTCTTTAAAGCTTGCCCAGTCAGCATTGCGGAAGTTGATGAAAGTGCTTTGTGGTGTTGTGTTTGATGAGGTCGCAGGAGTCTTGGAACAGGACTGTCTCCTCGATGGTAAAAGCTACGCTCCACCTTTGCCTCTTTCTTTGAGCCTCTTTTTCTTGGATTATGCAGTAGCCAGTTGGGCTTGAGGGTGGATTTTTATTGAGGTTGGTCTCCTGGATGGCAGTTATTTGGATGTTATTTTTCTGCATCCAGTTTATGATGTTGTCTAGTTTTTGTTTAAGACCATTACATTTCAGTTGAAGAATGTTGAGATGTGTGTTGTCGTGATTGGGAAAACTTTGCTTTGTATATGCTTGTATTGTTTTACGCCAAGAGCAGCGCTTGCAGTCGAACTTGTTGTTCCATTGCTCTATGGACAGTAAATTGGTGCAATTTAGGTGTACCCATCCTCCACGTCCGTACTAGACGCCGTATGGGTTCCAGTTGCTACGGTCACAACTAGCACAAGGCGATGTGCCGGGCTTTTTTTCAATTCCGCCGAGGATGAGGAGTCTAGTGGTTTATTAATGGACTCGTGGCCGATCTGGCTATCTTATTTCTTTAGTTGGTTCAATTCACGGAAGGCCACGAGCGTCTCTCGCGGCCGTTTTTGGGCAATGTGGTTTCTATGTTTTTTTCTAGCACGTTTTCGAGGAAGAAAAAAACAGGTCAGCGTACTTGGCTGATCCAAAAACAGAAAACTGACTGTTTCTGCAAGTTTAGCGCCCCCAAACATTTGTTATTTCCAGTTTTTGAAAACTGGGACCGTACGATTACAGTAACAACCAGTTTCAATTTTTTCAGAAAAAATTTTTAAATGCAATTATTTTTACTAGAATTAAATTTAAGGAATAAGTATCATTACGATTTCATTTACGTGACTATGAGATTGTGCATGCTTCTTGACCAATTGATTATCTACTTTTCAGGGGTACAAAATGCAGATACTAAATTTTTCGTGTTTTTTTTTCTTTGATTTCTAAAAGCATATGAACATTGTACTCATAATTTCCACGTAACTATGAAAACTTTTATGCTCACTCTTCAAAATTTTTGTTACCGTTCTTGTTTGGAAAAATGCATAAACTGCGTTGTTTGAAAAGTTAATGAGCATCTACATAAAAATTCAATTCGACATTTTTGATGGCAATCATTAAGCATTCTTTCTAATTGCTTCCAGAATTGCTTTTTTCTTGGCACGTATCAAATTTTTTTCTAGTTCATCGTTTTTGACAATAATTAATTTCAAAAAGTTTTTAGAGGTTTTTTTCTTAAAAAAAAACAATTCAACGGCATCTGTTAACTTAATAATCCGCCAAACCTTGAAAGGGAACTCAAATTTAAACAGGCAAATTTTAGCGTTCAGATCTAGATTCATTCAGATGTTTAATAGCCGCCGTCAGCCTCTCAACGACTATCATTTAGCTGCTCTCCTTTATGCAACCCAAAGGATCTGAGTTGTATTGGTTCGCTGTCTTTTTGATCTGTTCACACTTTTTTCGGCGTTCTGTTGTCAGTGAGAGCGGTGGTTATAATCACGCTGGATTAATAGCTTGAGCGAAAAGCGAGTAAATTTGACGTGTAAAATTTTATCAATTTAGCTTCAAAGTGGAGTGGGAATTTTTTTGCTGATTTTTTCGCCTGATTTTTTTGACTCATGGTTTTAAGAGGTCATAAATGTTTTCTATCATTATATAGTTTAATTTTCTGAAGTCATGAAAAGCCAGTTATTGTTTTATATGACTAAGACCTATGTTTTAATAGAATATCAATAGTTTTTTAGTCTTGCTCATTTTTGTATTTCGGTTTGTTGTTTTATCACTTAGTCTCATTAATAACATTTCTCGTCGTTTGCTATTGAGGCATGCATAGATCTAATTAATGACTTGAGACCATACCGTTGGTTCGTATTACTTTTAAATTGTCTTTTTTAATAAGTGATTTGTTAAATCTTGGCCAATTTTGTTGCTTTTCTTGTGCCCTTGTACCTTAGTCTCAAAAATAACAGCTCTCATTGACTTTCTAGTGCTGTCTCATTGTCAATGGTTTATTATTGTCATCATGTGGCTATCGTTCTTATTGAATTAGATACCATTTGTTTTTGAAAGGTTTTCGGCGAATTTTTGAATTTGAATCTTGGCTGAATTTTTTTGTCTTTTTATCGCTTTTTTAACTTATCAAAATGCTTGCTTGTGGTTGTGTTGTGACTTCTATGGTTGTTTTGGGAAAGTTTTAGTACATGTTTTTGTGTTTCTTAGTTTTTCGCCAAAAATTTTCAAATGGATTTGTCAAGTTCTCGTTTTTGGCACTCTTTACTTTGTCTGTTATTGATTTCAACATGTTTGTTGTATTGTGTACTCATTTTAAGGAGATTCAGCTTTTATATCAAGTAGTTTTTCTATTGATTGTCTTTAAAACTCTAGTTTCTGGAAAACAAAATTTGAATTGATTTCTTTTTTTTTGTTTTACTCTTATAGGATCTCTGTAGGTCCAGGTCCATCTCTTTAGTATTTAATATCAGGTCCATCCAGTAAATTCATTCCTTCAGATTGTAATTCAGGACTTGTCCCGCTGTTTTTGTTTTTTCGTTTTACCTTTCAATCACGTTTTTCTTTTCACATAAGTCACGACTTTCACCTTTAACTTCTGACCTCACTCACTCACTGTTTCAAGACAATTCACTCGAGGAGAAATCGCGAAATAGAAACAAAATATTCACTGAAATAGACACAGGCAAATAACTCAAGGTCTTAATATTAGGCACCCGTGAAATTGACGCGCAAACTGGTCAGAGAAAGAATTTTCCCGAATAAATTTCTCAGAATAATCGTAGTCTTGGACAAAATATTCTGACAATGTTCCCAGACATGATGGTCTTCACAGTAGTCAAATGGTCACATGTAAATTACTCCTGGTTAAAATAATATTAACAGACTAAATATTCAGAGACAAAATTGCCCTGGACAAGTTAGAGACAAAATAGTCACGCACAAAACCAAAATAGCTCAAAGGAGACAAAATTGGTTCCAAATAGTCATTGGATTAATTGCTTTCCATTTTCCCTTATTTAGCAAGCACAATCTTATAAGTTGGTTACACGACACTTTAGCGACTGTGTAGAGGACACAAAGGAAAAAATGAGCTCTTTTGATCTTTTCGTTCAGGCGTCCGATTTAGTGCCGTGTAATGTAATCCTTTTTGTAATTCCCACCATTATGTTGCTGTTTTGATATCTTTTTCATTTGTGATAGTTTTGTTTAAAAAAAGTCGCAGGGGCAGATAAGATGCCGTGTCAATTACCATATGAATGATCTCGAAGGATTTATCCACCTACATCCTCATCACTACCCTTACAAGTTGGTTCTGTATAGCACGTTGAAGAAAATAGCACTCGCGCCATGTAAAAGTCTTATGCCCAATAAGTGAGGGATTATACAGAAGTGAGGGAATAATTGTGTGGTAGAAATGTTCTTTATTCGCTTTCTGAAACGTGCTCTTGTAACAAAAGAATTGACTAGATAAATATTTTGAAACAACTGGTAAAGCCCGAAGTAAGTAACTCGCTCATGCGTGCTCTCTTAGAGCTTTAGTACGCTCTACGAGTACGGTTCACCGAAGCTACAGCCCCTATCCCGTGCATCCCTAAGCTTGATCTAGCGACTACCAAAAGCAATACCTCGCCAGTCATTTGAGAGCATTTGGCCAGACATTAGTGGGTTATGTTTGAGCATGGGTTTGTTAGTTGTGGTTGTTTGTTGAGGCTGAGCAAAGTGGATTGATGCAGCGAGAGAGACAGAGGAGACAATTGGAGATCAATCTTCAGCTGAAAAGTGACAAACTGCAAAAGATGCAGCAGCACAAGCCCAATTTCCCCTCGTTATTCAAACAAGCAGCTAACACTTTTGATACCGCTAGACAGGAGAAGGTCTGTTCACTCTTCAAAATTGGAGAAAAACTTTCCATGAATACTATTCTGTTGGTATCCTGAACATTTAATTCATTAATTGTTCCCTCGTGCGACTTTTGTTGCTAAATTTTTAGCTGGTAAATAAGACTGCTAAATCTCTTTAGACTTCAGTGTTCAATATCGTAAGCGTCATCTATTTATAGGGTTGCTGTTTCCTCGTGGTCAAATTTGAGTTCATGCCGAACTTGTTGGGCATGAACTCAATTTAAATACAGCGAACAACCTAACTTGTATCCAGCTTAAAATGTTTTGCTCGTTTGCAATTAGATGAATTGGGTCAAGTCTGTTTAATGGCTCCTTACATGTGAGTCGAATGACAGAAACAATTTAATCTAATGGCGACTGATATAAAGTGGCGGTGAACGATGTATTTGTGCAAAAGATAATTAGTGGCGTAACAGTTGAGATTATGCTAACGTGATTATGAGTAGTGTTTATGCGAACGGGGATCTTTCCCGTTTGTGCCATGCTTTTACTCAATGAAATACCATCTAATGGCACGTGCTATGTAACTGAAGGGTCCTAGTTTATTAGGGCATAAACGGAAAACATCCGCTAGGAGTTTTGCTTAGGGCTCTGGTGGTATTTTCAGATGACGCACCTAAAAAACATGGCCGAAGGCATGAAGGAGTTGGTTGATCACGTGAACAAGGGCTCATTGGCCTCATTAAAGCTGCAGGTGGAACAAACAGGGACTCGACTGGTGGAGAGACAGCTGAGGAGTGAACAGGAGGCGAACATTCAGAATGAGGCAGAGTTGCAGCAACTGGTGGAATCCGTCCAGACCCAGAAGAGAAAAGCCAGGTATTACTACCCCTGTTACGTTAATTAACTCACCAGGTGGATTGGGGCGTGAACAAAATCACATATGGCGATATAGTATCAAAACTTATAAATTACCTTGATGTAGTGCAATTTCTCGCCTAAATAAAATGCAGTGAAGTGTTTATTCAAATAAAATATTAAGTGAAAATTATGAAATGAAGCATTAAAAATTTTCTGATTATAGTGAACAGCTTGAATGATCAGTAGACATGTCATATACTCCAGCGGCATGTTATTTTGGCCAGTTTTTTAAACTAAAAAAATGCATGTCTTGTAAGAGGTCGCCACATATTTTGGAGCAGTCCGATTTCAGAACGGGAGGTACTGGTAAAGTCCATGAGAATTGATTGGATGGCATTTTGACCCAAAAGTGATTGAGTAAAATTGTCTTGAGCTAATTTTTTCTGAGCGAGAGAAGTTTTTTGATCATGCGCTGCGTTCAGTGAATGACGTTTCCACTTTGAAAAGTGTTTTTGACAGAATGGCGCTTGTAGATAACTGTTTTAGCCGTGTTTTTCGTCCAATTGTCCCAGTTTTTTTGGTGATAATTAAGTTTTTCATAGAAATAATTTTTATTCGATAATATATTAAAATGTAACCCTGGGAAACTGATACCACACTGTTTTTGAGAGCCTAATAATGCGTTTCAAGTTAGAAATGGGCACATATTTTTTTGTTTTTTGTTGATATTTGGCTTGTTTTTTATCATTTTCGTCATTTTTGATCTATAAACTAACTTGTTTTTTTTTTTAAAAAAAATAGGTGCATAGGACAACTTTCCTTTGATAAATCATGCCTCTTTATAACCTTGAGGTGTTTTCGTTTTTATAAATTTATTGTACACATGCTAATCCGATTTGGGCATATTTTGTCTTTTTGTGCAACATCAAGGGTTTGAATTCCCTTTTAGTGACCATTGAACTATTTGTGGGCGTTAAGTTTTTGAAATTCAGTGAAAATTTTTATCATAGGTGCAATTTAAAAAAAATTTTGACATTTTTTGCAAATTATTTCAATGATTCGAATTTTTGAATTCTTTTTTCCGTTTTTTAAATCTATAAAGCAGGTTTGCTATTTAATTTTTCTAAGTCTCGAATGCGAAATAATGAAGTGCATTTGCTTTTCGAATTCAATTTTTTCAGTTTCACTTTCAACTTTAAAACTTCTGGAGTCTATTTTCTCCACATTCTAGCATGTAGCATTCTCCTAAAAGCTATAGCTTTGTGCGCTCTGCTTTTATCGGTTGTTAAAAAATTGTAATATTTTAGATGTTTCTAAGTTTTTTTCATTTCCTTGGTTTGCAATTTGTAAATTAAGTTAACATAATGCAGCCCTCAGAAATTGGTGGAATTCTGTTTTCAAATTTTTTACTGATTACTAAGAAATTTCTTGGGACTTACGTTTTGTTTTTAAACGATAATTATCTGGGAATGCTATTCTGTTTCTTTAGTCTTTTTAACGATTAATTTAATTTTTGCACTAATCTTAATTCACTTTTTCTATCATATCTTCAACAAGAGCGAAGTATATGTTGTTTTTTTCTTAATTGTAGTGACTCAAAAACAATGAAAGCAATGTTTATTTAGTCCTAAGTTTTAGTTTTTCTCTTGCAAAATTCTTGAAAGTTGCAGTTTATTTTCCAAGAGCATTCTCTGGCTTATGCTTTCACAATGTGTTTTTGAGTATGACAGTTGGTTGCGGAGACCAAGAGCACGGAATCAGCTCCGGACAATTTTTAGCCCTCAGTTTTTTTTAGCTTGTCAGTATTTGTCTATCCTAAGTCAATTTGCTATTTTTTTAACGTAACCAAATGTTTTTAATAATATGAAATTTTGCGGCCTCAAGGCATCAAGTTGCTGAAAATGTGATCATGTTTTATATCCGTTCGATTTTTTGTATTGTTACTGAATGGTGTCGTAATTAATTTAGTTTTGACTTGCTCCAACGAAGTCAATGCCTAATGCTGTATCGTGGTGGCGTTAGTATAATTTTTTTGAATGACTTCTTCCTCTCTCTAACGGCGTTAGAGCACGTGCGTCTTTTCCCCTCTCTCTTTTTAGCCAAATTGTTTAGATCATTCGCGTGGCTATATTTTGATCATGCGTGACTTACCCTCTCAATAAAATGAGCTTCACTTTAAAACTTAAGTTTGATTTGATTTAAAGTTCACGTTCAAAATAAAAGAATATGTGTAATAAATGTCCCTAATGAAAAGACTTCCGCGGAATCATTTTTGTCGCTGAATGTTTTAGTTTTTTGAGCGGAGCCAATAACTTTTTCTATCTATATTATACGGCACACAAGGCTATTTCTCAGCTATTCGGCAATATACCGTGTATTTTTCAGTAATTGATTGCTGCGATACCGTTAGCTGAGCAGAGCTATTATTGTCGTTCTCTTGGATTTTTACAGTCTGAAGATTTGTATTGTATTGCGGCGTTTTATCGATTTTTGACATCAACTCAAGTGTAATTATTCAAATTTAACTTTTAAAGTGGGGTGCGAAATTAGTGTTTGAACAAACTTTCGGCTTTTAAGAGGGATTTTTTCACATGCGTTAGTTTGACTTCTGTTATACGTGTTTTTCCCTTAAGTGCTATTAAAATGTTACATAGGTTTTGTAAATGTACCTTTTTGCGGTGTTCTTTATCCCTCAGTGGGCAGCTATTGCTTTTTGTGACTTTGACATTGTTTGTTGTCATAAAATATTAGCGAATGCTCGTGTTTTTACGCTGACTTTATCCGGTATTTTTTGCTATTGGTGGTGAGTTATCACTTATTCTTAATCATGACATGTCTCATCGGTTAATAACGGGGAATGAGTTATTTCATAATTTTTGAAGTTCATTATTTTTGAGGTTTTGTCACCTATTCTTATTACTGAGAATTGTAACATTAATGAATCTAATGAATAGTTTCAGTTAATAGTAGTGATTTGTCATGCATTTGACACTTAAATTTAGTTTAGTTTTGTTTTGCGAGTATTTGTTGTTGGTGTTTTATTGAGAGGTCACACTGATTGCTCATGAGGCCTAAGTTGATCAAATTAATTGTCTCAGTTCTGAGCTAATGCTTTTTATGTTTTTAGCTCTTATTGTTTTCGAAGCGTTTAGTATTTTTTAAGTTTTGCCTATTTTTTTCGTTTTATTGCCATATAATCTAGTCTCATTAGTGTCATCTGTGGTCAATGATGCATCAATGCAAATACCTGAGATCATATCAGTGGTTTTCTACTATTTCCTAAAACATATTGGTGGATTCTTGAGTCTTCGCCGATTTGCTTTTACTGTGGTCTTGTCGCTTAGTCGCCTTCTATTCCAGCTTAACTATCGTCAATGTGTTGGTTTTAACCTTTAGCAATCCTTGTTATTGGCCTCTATGCCATTGTTTTGTGTATGTTTGAATCTTTCCTTCATTTGTTGTCTTTTCCCCTTTTCACCTAACCGAACTGATAATGGATTTTCATAGCGATTAAAGATTTTTGACACGTTCTGATTGCGAGTTTTGGTATGTAATTTTGTGTTTTTCATCCGTTTAGCCACTAATTTTCAAAAAGATTCTGATTTTGCCATTTTTCTGGTTTTCATTTTTTTGCTTTGTCTCATCGATTTCCTTAATGTTGTTTATTTTTGGGTTCATTCTATGGTCGCGAAGTGTGATTTTTAATTTTCATGGAGTGCTGTATTTTTTAAAACTTTAACTGGATTGATTTTGTTTTTTTTTGTTTATTTCTCCGTATATAGGGTCTTATGTTCTGTGGACTGTCATAGTTGAGTATTTTAATATATATTTTTTAAAAAATTATGGTATTTCAGTCCCTTAGATTCCAGTTCAGTACTTATTCTGGTATGTTTTTATTATTCGTGGTAATTATTTGGTTTGACCTTATCACATCACGCTCACTTCAAATCTGTTTTTTGTTCGTTGATTCATGCAGTTCTGACGAAATGCATGCATGGCATTTTTTGTTATCATTAGAGCAAGATGGTCACGTGCGACTTACCTCATTCTCAAAATGGCTTTTCCTCTCTCTCAAGTTTAGTTTTGATTACGTTATTTAAAGACCATAAGCTGAGCTGACTATCCGTCAATCTAATTAAACGTTTTTTGAGGGCAGATGATAAAGATAACACGTAAGTTGTACAATTTCTTCTAAATCAAAATACGGAATTTGAACTATTAAAAAAACTGAAGTTTCTTTTCTCTTTTTTTATTAATAGCCGCCCTCATCTTCTCAGCCGGCTATTATAGCGCTCCTATTTTTACAATTCAAAGAATTTGAATTGTATTGGGGCGCTGTCTTTTTTTTACGATCTGTTCACACATTTTCATGATTTTTGAAGTCAAATTGGAGTAGTGATTTTGGTCACGCCGAAACAGGAAGTGGAGTGAAAAAGCGAGTGGTTTTGCGGCGTGAAATTTTTTTGCTCTAAATTTCAAGTAGAGTGAGAAAACGGGGTTTGAACAAAATTTCGCTTTCTCGCTAGTGGTTTTTTGTTCACATGCGGCAATTTCACTTTGATTTTTACAGTTTTTTCAACTTTTTGGATCGGATTTTTTTCTAAATGGCTTTCCCAATCCATTCACAGCTCATTCTAGGCCTAGCTTTTTGTTTGAATTAATTTTTCATTTCTCGCTAGTGGTTTTTTTGTTCACATGCGGCATTTTGACTTTGATTTTCTGTTTATTTCTTATTTTTTGTTCTGATTTTTGTTAAAATGGTTTTCTCAATTAACTCATAGTCCATTTTAGGTCTAGTTTTTCTGTTCATTCAATGAAAATTCTTTGAATTGTACGTCAGGACTTGTCCTGCTATGTTTTTTACTTCGTCGAATAAAAAAATGTTTCGCTTTACCTCATTTTGCCGCTTTTTCAACATTTTGCGTGATATCTTTTTGACTTCTCTAGGCTAGTTTCTCTCTTCTCTCATTCTGCTAAAACTGATTTTGAACATCAGTTGCTCAGCAAACCAATTCAAAATGAACACAGTCAGTATAAAAAATTGAAGTCAGAAGTAGAAACGGGATAAACCCATAAAGCCCAATTTTAGATGCTCGCTATTTGAACGTCGTTCCTATAAGTCTTAGTACAAAATGCCATCAAAATAAATCGGACTTAAAAAATGTTTTTGTACAAAAATCTTTTTTTTTTTCAATATCGTCTATTCTTTCAATCCCAATCATGCTTATTGGAATCAACGGCGGCTATTTTCCGGCAATCTGCAGGGTATGTTTTGTTTGTTGAGACTACAGTTCCACGTTGCTATCGCAGCTATTTTCTGGTAATTTTCCAGTAATGTTTCTAGGGTGTGTTCAAATTGCTTTAAGGTATAAATCCAATATTCAAATGGAAATTTTAAAACCAATATCTATGAATATCAAAAACTGGTTCAAAAGATTCATTTCCAGTTTAAATTTGTGCCGTTCAAGCAGATTACGCCCACCGCCAATCAGTGCTCTGGAGCTTTACCAGCGTCTCTTGTTCTGAAATTGATGACCAAATGAGCGAGTGTTTTGCAATTGGTGACCACATTTCACAATATACATGATTGTTGTAGTTACATTTGCACTGTCGGATAACCTCAACGGAATAAAATAATAAACAACGGGCTAAATAGGTGAAATTGCATAAGAGTTTTTAATCGGGCCTTAGTATTATAATAACTGCTAAGTATGCTGAAACTTTTCAGAAGTTCTAAATTCAAAGTGAAATTCATTTTTTTCACGCCGAAAATGGTGCAATTCTCGTTTTTTGCCGTGACTTTGCCATGATCTGATTTGGTTCTCATTTGACGTTTGTTAAAATTTAATAGTTTTGTGCAGAGAGAAATTTCTTTTCATGGCTTGTGAGGTATAGGTGTTGGTGATGCCTACTTGAACAAAAACAATGTTTAGGATTTACCACTTTTAAAATGTTTCGCGTTTCGGTACTTTTAGGGGCATATGATACATTTTCGAGCTTGCAAGTGTATTGAAGACATGCTCATAAGTTCGAGGAATTTGAGAATTTGTGCTATAATTTCAATTTTCAAACTGTTTTTGGTCTCTCTTGCCTCTGTTTGTCTCTTAAATGTCCGGCAAGGCTTTGATATTCTGCAGGTTTGCTGTTTTGCTTCTTTGTAGGTTTTAACAAGGAAGAGCTGTTTTAAGATGAGACTTATCGCCATAATTAAACAATACAGCATTTCGTTTTCACCAGTTCCTTGAAACTTTTTTGCGTTATTTAATATCCACCGTCAGCCTCTTGGCGGCTATTTTTATGTGCTTTTTTAATTCGCTTTACCTTTGGAAATGTAAGTTGTGACTTACGTTTGACTTACTTCACTCACTGTCTCAACTGTATGGTTTTTACTTAAGTCTTTCACTCGCTGAATTACTCAATTTAGTTAATATAGTCGAGGTCAGAAGAGCACACTAAAAAGAAACATGCTAAACCGATATTACCCGGTCGTTAAGTCATGGCGCATTAGGCTATCAAAGTTCATTAGAGCGATTGGTAGCTGGCCTTAGTATTAAGCGGAATAGCTTTCAGTTTAGAAGTTTAATTAAGTATAATTTTAGAATCTAAAAAGCTGCACACCAAATTAGATCACTTTTTTGACACTTAGAAATATGTTTTCAATTTCTATCTCTTCTTTTCCGTTCTAATCTTGATGTGCGTCAAGCGAGTCAAAGGCAGCTATTTCCGGCAGTTTTCCGGCTATGTTTGTTCATTTTTGTCGTTTGTTTCTTCTTTAGTATCAAAATTACTTTTCCTCTTTCAAAAGTTATGCTTGCTTTAAATTGAGGAGTTAAGGTCAGATGATGTTATATCAACTAATTGAAAGTTATTTGAGAGCACTTGTAAGAAATGCTTTGGTCGATTAAGTTTGAGACGCCACATCCAGGTTAATACATTGAATAACTTTACATGTCTTACTTCTGTTGCCGTTCTTTTGAGACTACAGTCTACCGAACTGTCGCAGCTATTTTGTGGCAATAAGCCAGCTATGTTTTTTTCTTTTTAATCCAAAATTCAGGGCGGTCAATCACGCCTTCTCCGAAAATTTTGCGGCTAGTTTATGATACGTTTTTTTTGCAAGTTTTCAAACATATCTATTGATAATTTGCGTGGACTACCTTGAGCACACTAAATTTTAGACGTCTATGTTCGTAAAAGTATTCGGATATATGTTGGATTTAGTTGAATTTAATGGGCGCAAAAATTGCAACGTGTTTTGTTGTTGGTAACAGGGGCTGTTGGGTTGAGGCACTGAAAGAGGCAGGATTGGAGGTGACAGTGAGAAGTGTGCCTGAACAGCTGCAGAATAAGTTTGAAACATTCCGCATTCCTGAAGATTTGGAAACAATCAACACTCAAATGACGGAAGAGAGACAACATCTGGATGACCTGCAACACTTGGACGAGTCTGTTGTTGAAAGGTATGCTAACTATCTAATATCTTTTGGTTAAATTACATTGTTTTATTCTAATTTGAATGTACATTAGTGCGAACTATGACCTAGAAGCAAAGCATATCAGGACCCAGTATGTTTACAAAAACGAAACAAAATTTTTTGGCTATTTCAATAATGAAACTTGAGTAGTGTTATTAATGATAGTTTTCCCAATAGCCACTAAGTTCAAACAATTACGTGCGGTGGTCTAAGAGACAACTATGACTGGATCAAAGCGTCGTCACAGCAATGCATTGAGATAAGACACATGTGTTTTGTACTTAACCAATTTATTTTAAGAAAATATTTTTTGCCTACCGTTTGCTGAAATTATCTAGAAAGCTAGAATAATTATAATAGTAAAGTGTTTACGGTCGGATACAAAGCAGAATGATGCTCACACTGCGTTTTTTTACAAAGCAATATTAAAACAAAAATTTAAATCATGATTTCCTTTTAATACCTTGTGGTACATAATCCAACCGAAAAACCTGTGATAACTTATTCGACTCACTTTTCTTTAAGTGTCTCTCAAATTTGTTAACCATAATTATTGTACCTAAAAATTTGGGACTACGTGAAATCAGCGGAATGTACATATGTGTAGCGTGTTGTACAGGCACGATAAACTACGGAAGAAAGTGGAAGAGCTGGAGGCTCAAAAGGAGAACAGAGAGAGGACAGAGGAGGGACACAAAGAGAGACTGGACCAGATGAGGGCAGAGTGGCTGACCAATGTGAGGAAGTTCATTGAGAAACTGGACAGCAATTTCAGTCGATTCATGGGTCAGTTGGGATGCAGTGGAAGAGTGGAGTTACTCTGTCCCGACTCTACAACCTCGCCTGCTGCTACTACTACTACACAGAGGTTAAACGGCAGAATTACCCTATGAAACATTGTTATGTCTTTAATATAAATAGAAAAACGTTGCTTAAGGATAATTAATAGCCGCCGTCAGCCTCTCAACGGCGATTATTAAGGCGCTCTCCTTTTTTACAATTCAAAGAATTTGAATTGTATTGGGGCGCTGTCTTTAAGATCTGTTCACACATTTTCATGATTTTTGAAGTCAAATTGGAGTGATGATTTTGGTCACAGGAAGTGGAGCGAAAAAGCGAGTGGTTTTGCGGGGTATGATTTTTTAGCTCTAATTTTAAAGTAGACTCATTCGCATTGCGGCGTAGAACTTTCTCGCTCTAATTTTAAATTAGAGTGAGAAAATGGTGTTTGTACAAAAAATTGCCTTCTCGCTAATGGTTTTTTTGCTCACATGCGGTATTTTGACATCGATTTTTATTTATTTTTTCAATTTATTGGATCTGATTACCTAGATGGTTTCCATAGTCAAATCGTTGTCTAGTCTAGGTCTATTTTTATTAATAGCCGCGAAGTGATAGCTGAGGCTATTATTGGCCTACTTTTGGTTTTTTGTTTATTTCGTCGTCAAGATTCTTGTTACGACCATATGACCTCACAATCACTTCAAATCACGTCATTTTTCACTCTTAGTGGAGCGAGTTTTTTTGCTCATTCGCATGATGAAGTTTTTGGTCACACATGACTTACCTCACTCTCAAAAATGACTTCCTCACTCTAAAGCTGACTTTTCTTTACTTTAATTCAAAGAGATTAGGTCAAGTGAGTGTATATCACTCTAATCGAAGGGTATTTAAGAGCAGCTATTAGAAACAGCAATTAGTTATACATATTTTTAATCGGAATTTAACATCTCAGCCCTTAATGAAAAGAATAAATTTTTTTAAGTCTGTCTTTTTAAATCTTTTTGAGACTGCAGATCTACGAAGCTATTGCGGCTATTTTCTGGCAATCTGTCAGCTATGTTTTAGTCAATGAAAGTTCTTTAAATTGTATGTCAGGACTTGTCCTGCTGTTTATTACAATTCAAAGATTTTGAATTCTATTGGGGCGCTGTTTTTTACGACTGGAAGAGGAGTATTGGAAGAGCGTCTTTTTTGATTGGTAATTGTGTTGGAGTGTATTTGAAACAGGAATTGGATTGCGTGAAAAAGTGTTTAGATCAATTGGCTGAAGAGCAGAGAGAGAACAGAGCGATTTTCTGTCAAAGACGTTTGTTGCGTTACTAGTAACACAACAAACGGTTACCCAAGCTAGTAACCATGCGTTTGTAAGCTTTTCTGATCATCTGAATCAAAATCAAATGGCTGAATCGAATTCTTTCAAAACAATCTTTCAATATCACTGTTTTTGATTTTTTGTTGTTTTTTTAGTAAATAATTGAGTAAACTTAAGCGATTTTTGACCAATTTTTGTCGGTTTGTTAAGTTTTTTGAACATTTTTGCTCATTTTAAGCTTCTGGCTATAGTTATCTTGTTAAATCTTTAGTTTGACGTTGTTTTATTGCTTTTGCTCCTAAAAGGTGCTATTGAAGGTCAGAGAAGACTTTTTCTCTGAAAAAAATAATAAAATTTCTTAATTTTTTCTGGTTCTGTTTTTCGTTATTTGCCTTTTTGTTGTTTAATAAATTTTTGCCAGGTGTTGAGTGGGTAGGTGCCTGAACAGAACCAGTAATAAAATTTATTTGCGAAATAATTGATAGGAAATAGCATTTTAGCATTTTGTGGATTATTTTTGGTCAAGTGTTTAAATGTTATTTTTTTTCGAAAATACTTTCTACATTGTCCTTCATTGCCAAATTAGAAAAATTTTTGACACTGAAAAAAAACAAAAAATTCAGTTGATTTATCTCTTCTTTTTTTTAAATCCCGATAGGCATCAATCGCGTCAAAGGCGGCTATTTTCCGGCAATTTGACGATTTTTTTTTCAATCATTTTGGGCGTCTACCGGCACCGAAATTCGAAAATTTATTCACTTTTTTTTTAACTGGCTTCCTTGTTTTATACAACAATTTTAAAAGTTGACTGTGCTTACCAATAGTTTAATCTTTTAATTGGTCTGTAGGTGGCAGCCACTTTCTCAGAAGAGAGGTTTAATTCGGTACAGGTAGAGGATTGTGATAGACCAGTTTTGTACTGGGATTTCATTTGAATAGACAAAAAAGATAGTTTGAAATTTGAACACTCGTCGATCAGTGTGAACATCGATTGATATTATGGATGTTTAGACACTTCACAGTGTTCCAAAACGATATCATAAGCTAACCTGGCTATTTGTAATTCTTATTCGATTACGCAAAAATCAATTTCGAACTGCACTGAAATTCATCTTGGATTTTCAAGTATGAAGTGGAAATAAAATTGCCATAGGAACTTGAGATAGCTTCGATGATCGTATACGACGATAAATTCCGTTTTTGCATCACAGCCATTTTTCACCTGTCTGCGAGAAGAAACATTTTGCCCCCAACAACAACCCTATACCAGGCGATATCTATTTGCGTAGTTGAAACAGAGGAGGGTTAGCCTTTACTCGAATTCAGCGAAGAGTTACGTTTTAGCCCCCTCACAGCAGCTGAAAACGGGAATGAGGGCAGAACACAATGCGTTAAATACGGAGATGTCCCTAAACTCCTTGACGCAAATTATGATATGTAAATTAATCTCCTTGGTTTCACATCTCTTTATGGAATCTTAGTTATCGCAAAATTCTCATCAGTTCAAATTAAGAACAGATCAGGTTGATATTTGGACTCTTGGAATTGTGAACCACACAATCGGGTTTTTAATGATTCAGTATAGACCTCATAACCACCCAGAAAGTGCTCATTTGGTGAGACTACCGGGTAATAAAATTATTGATTCCCTTTTTACTGCTTTGTTGATTAGTTCTGCTTCCGAAACTCCCCCTCTCTTTGGGTGATTTTGCATCGACACAATTAGGGATATCATGGGGCGCTAGCAAGTATCATGAATGCAGAGAGGTATAAGTCATCGGATAGCGATTACGGAAATTGACTGGGCTAATTTGTTAGTGGCAACTGACAGACGCTCTTAAATACAGCTTCTAGTGTCAGCGATAACAGTCATTCTCTTCAGCGTCTTCTTGAATGTCTGTGAGAAACCCCTCGAGCACTTCAAGAGCTGACGGAACAAATAGAATACCCCTTTAAGAACAATTGCTCTCATGTGCGCTGTAGTGGATCTCACCTCAAGGTGTAAGTTTTCGCTCTCGATCAATGTTTGAATTATTGCAAATGAGATGCGAAATTCCCAATCGACCGTGTTGGCTTTTTAGCTCGAACATTCCTTCGCTCGCTTGAGCGATTAAATTTAAACTATCTGAATTCAGAAACACGATAAACTGGCGATGCCCTTGGCCATTAAGTTTCAGATTAGCTCTCATAGAGTTTTAATAAGCTCTAAGTGTACGTTTTCGCTATGCTGCTAAAGAACGCTTGAGGAGGCCTATATACATCGTATAAAGTGCAATCTAGAACCGCCCACGCCCAAATTTACCCTCCCCATCCCGCTTTTATCCTTCTCGCTCTGAGGCTGTGTTTCGGCTAGCTAAGCACTTCTCTATGTTTAGGCTAGCTAAATCTGTAGCCAAATCCTCACTTGTCAATATGCCCAATGGCAGTCGGTTATTGATAGCCACCGTCAGCCTGTCAGCGGCTTTTATTTAAGCGCTTTCGTTTTTTAGTTGGCTTTACCTGTCCTTCAGGTTTTTCGTTTATTATTGGTAACACCCCACTCACAGATTTAACTAAGTGTTTAAATTTTTCGCACATTGAATTACGAATTAATGAATAGGTTCAAAGTCAAAAGACCAAAATAAAAAAAACAGGATGAACCGATATAACCCGTCCATTAAGTCATAGCGCATTAGGTTAACAAAGTTCATTAGAGTGGTTGCTAGCTGACATTAATATTAAGCTTACGAGCCTTGTTTTAAATCTGACGTAAGTTTAATTTTAATATCTAACTGAAACCACGCCAAATTAGAACTCTTTTTGACACTTTTGATCACCTAAAAAGTTTTGCCTATTTTGATCTCTTATTTTTTTGTTTCAATTCCGGTGCTATTTTCCGTTAACATACCGGCTGTTTTTCTCTTTTTTCAATTTTCTGATCTGCAAGCTTAAGTAAGTTCCTCAGCTTTATCTGCGATGCCGATCCAAAATTTTTGAATTTTAGAGATTATTACAAACACTATTTCAGATATCATGCTTGACTTTTTTATTGCTACCATATATTAAAAGCAAGAGTTGTTTAAGATAAATATTTAATTTGGGTAGAAAACTGAGATTGATCTACCAAAAACTGCCATAAACTTAAATAGTAGTCCCTTTTGAGAAGTCCCTTTTGAGTGCCAATAAATCTGTTAAAATAATATAAGAAAAATAATGTTTAAATGATTATTTAGTCGCCTATTTTTATGTTAGCGTTCTATGTTAGCGTTTCGAAATATTTTAAGGCTTATGTACTCGATGAAAGAGGAAGCAAAATTGATAATTTCTTAACTTTATGCCTTGTGGAGTGGAGTGGAGTGGAATATTATGGGTCTAAGTAGGCGCAACGATTGTGAAAACCGGACAGTTGTCCATTTGAATCAGCATATTTTACTTGCTAGACTAGTATGCTAACCATTACACTTCTTGGTCTCTCGAACTTGGGCATCTGTTAAAATCCATTCTCCTGTTCTTTCTTGTTTCTCAAGCCTTCAGATCACCAGCCAACTATACATTGAACACATAGAGCTCCTTTTAAAGCTATGCCAAGCTTATATTATGCGCAAGATACATTAGGTTGCTTTCTCTCAACCTTCTTACACGGAGTCATCAGCTCATTAATTGCTCTCAAACGAAGTTTGTAGCAATTATATTAAACCTGTTGGCTTTTTATGCGATTTTTTGCGTTACCGATTTTTCGTCTGACCCATTTTCGTCCTCGAAAACGGGATAACAGATAGAGCGCGGCGGGCATTAAGTTCTCTCAGAGCCTTTCAGCTCACTAGGATCCAAGTAAGCGATTCATAAAAACTGTTTTTGAGACTTATACTTATGGGGTGAAGGGTGGTTTTTAGAGGTTGAACCCGCAAAAACCCTCACCCCCCCCCCCGCTGCGCTCAGTTCACACCCCCTTCAATTAAGCTCAAGCTAGCCTTACAAAACCCTAGCTAGCTACTGACGAGGCCAAATGCTGGCCGTCGTTTGGGAGCAATTCGCTCCGACGTTAGTCGGTTATGTTTCATATTCCCTTCGTGATAATTTCATCAATGTTATAGCTATATTTTCGGATTTGTGTATTGGACCTCGTATCCTGCTATTTAATTTTTTTTTCGAGGAGCTAATTATGAAAAATTAATCATTCTTATTACATTGTTGCGCTAGACATGATAAATGAATTTTGGCGAATGTTTAGACGAGGAGGAGGAAGTAGTGGTAGCACAGACGGGTATGGTCTGAGTATCCGGGTGAGCTATAGGGCAGAAGATAGTGGACAGTTGCAACAGCTGAAGAGAGACTATCAAAGTGGAGGGGAGAAGAGTGTAGCCACTATGCTCTATCTTCTGGCGTTACAGGTTCATTTAATTGATTATGAACAACAAGGCGACTCGGTAATGTGCGATCGCACATACGGTTCCGACCCCGCTCATCCACAATTTTGGCATGATTGTCTACCAAATGAGGAACATAGAAAAAACCAAAAATTCAAAGTTTTAAAAATTGGTGTATGAACGAAAAGATAGCCTCCAAAGCAAATAACTCAGTGGTGGAGTAAAAAATGGTGCATTAGATTGATGAGATGAGCAAATAGCCTCAGATAAAACTGATATTAAGCAAAATAACTTTTAATTCACCAGAAAAGATATGAGACTACTCAATAAAACCCTTGGTAACAATTAGACAATAAAAAACAAAAAAAGTAAAGTTGAAAAACTCGCTTATTTTTCTAATAAAACAATTAATTTAAAAGTAATAAAAACGATTAGAAATCAACTAAAAGATTCCATAGGTGTACGATTACCAATGCTCCTTTTGAAGGAATTAAAAACTGCCGGTATTCAATTTTTTATGCGGTTACAAAAAGAACAACAAAAAGACAACAAACAAAAAATCAATTAAAACTTGACAGAAAACGCTTTCGAAACCGTAGAGCCATACTGTGGCCATCAAAATATGTTTGATTGCATATTCTGCGAGCTCTGATAATGTATTATGTGACCTCTCATTAACGAAGCTAGGTAACAAGTAGACAAAAATGAAAAAAAAAGCAAATTTAAGTAACACTTAAATTTTTTTTCTAAAAAAATATTTCCAAAGACATGAAAGCAATTAAATACAAATTGAAATAATTAAATAGGTTTGTTGATTCTTCCAAACGAAGCTCTTGTTAATTGAAATTATCCAGAATATGTCTTACGTCTACAAAAAGAACGAACATGACAAAAGTCAAAAATTAATTTACTGTTTTTTCCGTGTCGAAGCCAGTACAGTCAACGAATATAAGAGTGTGTGACACCAATCCCCTTTGAAACCTTCCTCTGACAACAATAGTGTCATATTTGGCCAGTCATTATTGAAAATAGATAGCAAACAGACAACAAAAGGAACAAAAAATTGCGAAGTTACAAAGTTTTTTGTCTTCAATTTGTAAAACAATTGTTTTCAGAGTCATGAAAGCCATAAGCTATCTACTAGTATCAGAATATTGGCTCATCTATCCTTCCATGAAAGGCCAATGAAACCGGGTCATTGTACAGGAAATTTCATACGACTAAAAAAAACAAAGTGAAAACGACAGTTAAAGACAAAATTTAACTTTCTCGAAAATAGTGTCGAAGCCGTTAAAATCATAATCTATATCTTCAAGGATTTTAATATTATCAATTTTGCCTTTTTTGAAAGCCAATAATGTGATATATGAACTGTCAATAACATGGAAATGTGACAAAACCAGAAAACGTGAAAAATGGACAAATACGTAAAAATTAAAACAATGTGAAATCTAGTAATATCAAAGCCAGAAAACCATAACTTAATGCGTAAAACCGCAATAAAGATTGAATTTGGTTTTAATAGAAAGAAGACGCATTCTTTCATTGCTGACAATTAAGCTACAAGTTGACCGAATTGAGAGAAAAATAGAGGCAAACTCAAAAAGTCATTATTTGTTTAAAAATCAAATACTTTTAAAAGTCAAAACGACCATATTACTTTTGGATTATACCACTCCAAAACTGGATTGGTCCAAAACTAGCCCTGCTGATATTTTTTCTCCATTAGGAATACTTAATTATTCGAATGTTCTAGATATTGATATTTTGTTAGTTAAAAAATCAAAAATAGATGCTGCGTTTTCGATACTCAACGAATATTTTTTACCAAAAAAAACGGCAAAGTTTTAATTACAGAGCACTCGCAACGGAATTTGAAGTAAAAAAGCCCCTTTTGAGTCTACAAAGATTGTGTTACTGGTGTTTGGGTCTGTACTTTCTGTAAATTCAATCAAACTGGACTAAAGAAACTTATTTCGTGCTGTTTTTGATGAAGTATTTAGCCCGAATTTTTGACAAAAAAATTAATAAAAATAGCCTACAATGTTGTTTTGTCTTTAAAAATAAAAACCAACAACACTTTCTGGAAAAATTAACAATTTTTAGCTAAATTGGCGAAGTTTTAGTCAAAAATTCCGGAAAATGTGTATAAAATCTCACCGGAATTCCTCTATTTTCTCAAAAACTAAACCTCGATAAATCCTTGTAAAAAAACGAAAATTAAGAAAATCTTTTTAATTCCATATTCTACGCTGGACAAGCTTTCTAATGATACCAGTCTCAACTCTCTACGATGAATATATCGATCGGACAAAATTGTCTGAACAAAAAAAAACCCATTTGAGTATATAGTTCCTTCCCCTCAAGAGGGGTCGGAACAATAAATTGGAAAGCTGGGAAAATCATGTGATAAAGGGTCTGGTTTTCGCATTTCTGTTTGATGAACAACTGAATTCGCAAAAGCTAGATTTTTTAGTTGACTAAATGGTATTAATCTCTGAACGATTACAGAACTGGTGATAAATGATTGATAAAAATGTATTCTATCAAAGTTAAATATATCCCAGTTTGAAAGTCCTCGATCAAACAAACCGAAAATTTATTTGATTGTTTATATCCGAAAGTAACAAAAACTTGAAACTTCATTGTGCAGAGGTATCTCAGGTAATTTTTAAGACCGGCTTGCGTTAGTCAATATGAAGGCATTGAAACGCGTTGAGTGCTTGGTAAAGAAAAGGGAGCAGTGAATATTTACCGAGATTTAGAAAACAAGGAAGCTCGTGTTCTCGAGCACAAGTAAAAAGAATGTAAAAAGAATGACATGAATATTAAATGGCTCAGTATGTACAACTTATGCAAATATAGTCATTATCAGTGTGAGATCCCTCTATATTTTGTTAAACTGATAGATTTTGATTTACTCTTTCCGCACAAATTTATTATTTGTGTTCAATGATAACCTTGTAGTTTGAACAAATGTGAACCAAATGATTTAGTTCAAATTCGACCGCCGTTTTTACCTTAAAAATACGACCAGATTCATAAGCAGCATAAACTCATTTATATAGATGAAAAGATTAAGCATGAAAATTAAACGTGTTATCCTTATAATTATGACGTATTTATTGTGATGTTCAGGAGTTGAGCAGTGACGTTCCTTTTCGAATAGTGGATGAGATCAACCAGGGCATGGATGCAGACAACGAGAGAAGAGTGTTCAACATGATAGTGGACAGTGTGTGCAATTCAACCCCAGAGAAGGGACCCACTTCCCAGTACCTCTTTGTAACCCCAAAGCTACTCCTAGACCTCAATTACCACAGGTATTCCCTTCGAAAACACCATTGAAGAGTTCCATATTGTCAAACCTTTATAATGGAGTATTGTAACAACTGTAATAACTAAAACCATATCTTATAAATCATTATCAATGTAAAGCGCGCAAATTTGATAATGTAGAAAAGAAAAATTTTAGTTTTGTTGAGTGGGTGAAGGTGGCATAACCACATATCCTCACTGATTAATAGCCGCCCTCATCTTCTCAGCCGGCTATTATAGCGCTCCTATTTTTTTTTACAATTCAAAGAATTTGAATTGTATTGGGGCGCTGTCTTTTTACAATTCAAAGAATTTGAATTGTATTGGGGCGCTGTCTTTTTACAATTCAAAGAATTTGAATTGTATTGGGGCGCTGTCTTTTTTACGACTCGAAGAGGAGTATTGGAGAAGTCCTTTTTTTTAATCAATTTTTGGAGTGAATTTTGAAGCGGGAAATGAAACGCGTGAAAAAATTTGGAGTGATTTTGGTGCTGAACAAAAGTGAAGAGCGGAGCGAAAAGAGAGTGGTTTTTGTTCACACCGCTGTTTTTGAGAGAGCGAGAAATTGATGTGTGAAAAAATTTTTTCTAAGCGAGCGAATTTTTTTTGTTCACGTGCGGCTTTTAAAAGCAGTTTTTTGCAACTTTTGATGGTTATGAGGTTTGATTATGATATTGTATTAGTTTTAGATTTGTTTTGATAGGAATTGGAGGTTTCGGGTAGTTATTTTGATTTTTAACGCTAATTTGGAGGTTTTTGATCAGTTTTGCAGATTTTGAGACGAAATTTAATGAATTTTTACCTGTTTTTTGTTTTACTGCTTTAAGTGGGATTTGAATAGAAGCTTGTTACTTAAGGAATTGTAGGATACCAATTGACTAAAGTTTTATTGGTATAAATCATTTTTTTCTAAGGAAAAATAACCAAAAAACTGAGAAATTTTAAACCATTTTTCTCATTTTTTACAGTTTTTCTTTTTTTTAATCTTACTCAAGTGTCTTACCCACCCTATTATAACTTGCCCATTGTTTTGTGCGAGTTTTTCATTGCTCTAATTGCAAAGGACCCTTATTCGGCTTTGTTTCCTTGTACTAATAAAAAGAACTCATTTAGTCTTTATAGTTTTTTTGTTGAATTTGTTGTTGAATGCCGTTTCTATTCCTTAACTTTTTCTGGCATTTGTGGAGGTTTAGGGTTCATAATAGTTGTTCTAGTTGTTTAGTAATAAGTATGGGCAATTTTGGATTTGAATCATTTTGTTGAGAAATATGACAAAAAATGGCGAAAATTGGAACTATTTTTCTTAATTTTTTTCTTTGCAATTTTTCGAGTTTTTTCTGTTTTTTTAGACAAGTTTCTTAGGCTATTATGGCTTGTCTATTGTTTTGCGAGCATCTGGTTCCCCTAATGGCTGAAAAGAATTTTTCTTTGGATTTATATGCTTTTGTTATATTAAGAAATTTACTAACTTCTTCCAGTTTTTTAGTGCAAGTTGTTTTTGAGAGCTTTTTTCATAATTTGGCCTCAAGTATTTTTAAAACATTCACTTAAGTGGTTTTAGTAAGTACTAGTTGTTTTGATGAAGTAATTTTGGCAGAGATAGTTAATTCGGGATCTCAAGTTATGACAAAAATTGATCAGATTTTTTTATATGTTAACAGACTTGATTTTTTTGTTTTTACTTTGTTTTATGTTTTGGTTTCGAGAAAATCATAAATTAGTGGAGGCAAGTTTTTTCTGATGAGTAGCTGGATGGCGGTTAAGTAGATTTTCACTTCGAGTCGTTTCCGGAATTCTTCCGGCTATGTTTTTTTTTTTTTTAAGATCTGTTCACACATTTTCATGATTTTTGAAGTCAAATTGGAGTGGTGATTTTGGTCACGCCGAAACAGGAAATGGAGCGAAAAAGCGAGTGGTTTTGCGGCGTGAAATTTTTTCGCTCTAAATTTAAAGTAGAGTGAGAAAACAGTGTTTGAACAAAAGTTCGTTTTCTCGGTAGTGGTTTTTTGTTCACATGCGGCAATTTCACTCTGATTTTTACTGTTTTTTCGATTTTTTGGATCGGATTTTTTTCTGAATGGTTTTCCCAATCCATTCACAGCTCATTCTGGACCTAGTTTTTTGTTAGAATCAAAATTTTATATCTCACTAGTGGTTTTTTGTTCTCCCTAGCAGCATTTTGACATTGATTTTCTGTTTTTTTTTTGTTTTTTTCATCTGATTTTTTTTAGAAATGGTTTTTCCAATTCACCCATTGTCCGTTCTAGGTCTAGTTGTTTGTTAAGTCAATGAAAATTCTTTGAATTGTGTGTCAGGACTTGTCCTGCTATGTTTTTTTAAGATCTGTTCACACATTTTCATGATTTTTTAAGTCAAATTGGAGTGGTGATTTTGGTCACGCCGAAACAGGAAATGGAGCGAAAAAGCGAGTGGTTTTGCGGCGTGAATTTTTTTCGATCTAATTTTAAAGTAGAGTGAGAAAACAGTGTTTGAACAAAAGTTCGGTTTCTCGGTAGTGGTTTTTTGTTCACATGCGGCAATTTCACTCTGATTTTTACTGTTTTTTCGATTTTTTTTTTCGGATCGGATTTTTTTTCTGAATGGTTTTCCCAATCACTTCACAGCTCATTCTGGACCTAGTTTTTTGTTAGAATCAAAATTACATATCTCACTAGTGGTTTTTTGTTCTCCCTAGCAGCATTTTGACATTGATTTTCTGTTTTTTTTTTGTTTTTTTTTCATCTGATTTTTTTTAGAAATGTTTTTCCCAATTCACCCATTGTCCGTTCTAGGTCTAGTTGTTTGTTAAGTCAATGAAAATTCTTTGAATTGTACGTCAGGACTTGTCCTGCTATGTTTTTTTTACTTCGTCGAATAAAAAAATGTTTCGCTTTACCTCATTTTGCCGCCTTTTCAACATTTTGCGTGAAATCTTTTTGACTTCTCTAGGCTAGTTTCTCTCTTCTCTCATTCTGCTAAAAGTGATTTTGAACATCAGTTGCTCAGCAAAGCAATTCAAAATGAACAGTCAGTATAAAAAATTGAAGTCAGAAATAGAAACGGGATAAACCCATAAAGCCCAATTTTAGATGCCCGCTATTTGAACGTCGGTCCTATAAGTATTAGTTACCTCTCTCTAATGCTTATTGTTATTGATAGTAGCCCCTGTAGCCTCTCTCTAAGAAACAGAAGTATGTTCAACTACGAAATGCCATCAAAATAAATCGGACTTAAAAAAATGTTTTTGTACGAAAATCTTTTTTTTTTCAATATCTTCTGTTATTTCAATCCCAGTCATGCTTATTGGAATCAACGGCGGCTATTTTCCGGCAATCTGCCGGGTATGTTTTTTTTTGTTCGTTATTGTCTTTATTAGCAGATAGAATGGTTTCGTTGTCAACTTTCGTAGACGGACAAAACGCTTAAAAATTTCTTTATATTATAGGAAAGAGGACTCATCAATCTTAAAACGGCGCTTCCCGATAACCGGCCAAATGCAAAAACATGACGCTAAAACATCGCCGAATCTATTCTCTCCATCCCCAGTGTAGGCGGAACAGATTAGATCCAAAACGCTTTTTTATAGGTGCAACTTTTAGGCATTGTGGGCTTGCTACACTGTAATGATAAGCTATAAAGATCGTCAGTAGAAAAAAGGATAATTCCAAACCGCCAATTTCTTTTGCATGCCGCTAGCTATTTTAGGACAACTCTATTAGCAGATAGAATGGTTGAATGAGTTGTCCTAAAATAGCTAGCGGCATGCAAAAGAAATTGGCGGTTTGGAATTATCCTTTTTTCTACTGACGATCTTTATAGCTTATCATTACAGTGTAGCAAGCCCACAATGCCTAAAAGTTGCACCTATAAAAAAGCGTTTTGGATCTAATCTGTTCCGCCTACACTGGGGATGGAGAGAATAGATTCGGCGATGTTTTAGCGTCATGTAATTTGCATTTGGCCGGTTATCGGGAAGCGCCGTTTTAAGATTGATGAGTCCTCTTTCCTATAATATAAAGAAATTTTTAAGCGTTTTGTCCGTCTACGAAAGTTGACAACGAAACTTGACTTCAAAACTAACGCTGTGTTGGAATTTTGCTCTAAACGAGTGGGTGGTTAACTGAAAACTTGAATACTATCTTGGCAATTTTTGTGTATTAGGAACATGTCAGTGTTGGTTGTGTTCAATGGACCACAGACTGAGATGTCCTCTAGTGATTGGAATGTGAGCAAATTCATCCGCAGACACCGCAAGTTGACAGCTGCTATGGACTGAACAGGCACATGCGGAGTAGGTACCCACCCTCAGTTGACAGAGATGTTGTGCTGAAGAGGAATTCTCAGGAAACGTGCAATTGAACCTAATTAACTGTAACCACAAGCTGTAGCTTATATTGAATGTATTCTGGCCCCAGACCTACTGTTAGAAAGTATGCGAACTTGTATAGTTCGTTATGTCATAAAATAGCCCGGGAAAGTTTAGAAGATGCAAGCCCATTATGGGGAGAAGTAGGCGAAGGCAGAATAGATCCCGTTTGTGAAATTAAGCTGCTACAAGATTTGCTGCGATTTTGTATGATGATTTGTGAATTCTGATCTTTGTGTTGAATTATTCATAGCCATGATTTGACTGTGTTGAACTGATTTCTGATACACGATTTCTTCCAATATAGGTATTATTAGCTTTTTTTCAAAAGCAAGGATGTAACTGAGAACCCAAATATTGAAATCCAAATGTGACATTAATATGCATATCGAGGTAGCTATATTGTGTCAGTCTTTTTTCGGCGACTGAAGTATTGAGTTAGTTTTTTGTGGGATTACTATTTTTTCGTGTGGTTTTTTCCGCTAAAAACGAAAGAGTAAAGTGCTTCAGTGAAAATTCTTTGCCCAGCAAGAGAAATTTTTGAGATTTGAAAAAAAAGATTTACTGCTCTCGTGATTTGTCTTGGCTATTATAGACAAAATTAATAGTAATATAGCTATAACTTCCTTCTTTTAAATTAATGATAGTTTTGAGCTTATAATTGCTTGCGCAATGTTTTTTGACATGTTGTTGTCTTGATGGCTTAAAAGAAAGTTTTTGGCTTGTAAGTGTATTTTTTTGCCTTATAAATTATTTTAGATCAACTTACTTTTTGGCTATTTTTTCTTTTATAGTA
Organism: Convolutriloba macropyga; assembly: GCF_964194025.1. NCBI lineage: Eukaryota > Metazoa > Xenacoelomorpha > Acoela > Convolutidae > Convolutriloba > Convolutriloba macropyga. The sequence continues at coordinate 33,214,297 of NC_134478.1, read as the reverse complement.
TTCGTGCGACAAGATTTGCCCTGAAAGGTTTGTTAATAGCTGCGAAGCGATAGCGGCTATTATCGGGGACAGTGTTTTTTTACAATTCAAAGAATTTGAATTGTATTGGGGCGCTGTGTTTTTTTAAGAATGGTTTCACACATTCTTCATTGATTTTGATTTTTCAAAACGGGATAAACAGGTAAAACCCAGCGGGCATTAAGTTTCATTAGAGGCCCAAATTGGGCTTTAGTAGTCTTTCAAGTGCTTAGAGTGGTGCAGCTGCTGGGATGGCCTTAATTTAAGGTTAAAAGGTCACTTTTATGGGCTCAAAACGGTGCAATTTTCTTTGATTTTTTTAATTTTTTCCGTTATTTTGTTTGATTAGTCTGAAGTTGAAGTTTTTAATAGCCGCCCTCATCTTCTCAGCCGGCTATTATTGCGCTCGTATTTTTTTTTTACTTCGTCAAACTTTTTTTCGCTTTACCATTTTGCCGCTTTTTCGACATTTTGCGTGAAATCTTTTTGACTTCTCTAGGCTAGTTTCTCTCTTCTCTCATTCTGCTAAAAGTGAATTTGAACATCAGTTGCTAAGCAAAGCAATTCAAAATGAACAGAGTCGGTATAAAAAATTGAAGTCAGAAATAGAAACAGGATAAACCCATAAAGCCCAATATTAGATGCCCGCTATTTGAACGTCGTTCCTATAAGTCTTAGTTACCACCTCTAATGCTTATTGGTGTTGATAGTAGCCCCTGTAGCCTCTCTCTAAGAAACAGAAGTATGTTCAACTACGAAATGCCATCAAAATAAATCGGACTTAAAAAATATTTTTGTACAAAAATCTTTTTTTTTCAATATATTCTATTCGTTCAATCCCAATCATGCTTATTGGAATCAACGGCGGCTATTTTCCGGCAATCTGCCGGGTATTTTTAAAAAATGAAGGTCTTTTGCGAGACAAAATTACTTGTTATAGCTATTTTATGAGCTATATGTTCTGGTACTACAAACACACGTTTTTGTCATTTTTGAGTTTTTCCAGCCTCAGGTGTCAAGGAATCTCCTTCAAGGTTTGATAATATGCCACTACATTGTCTCTAGTAACAATTGAAAGAATTGCAAAAAATTGTCTCGAATTTTACTATTTTTGTGATAAAATCTGCAATTTTATTCAGGCTTCCTAAAATTTTTGTCACTTGTTGATCTTTGTCCATTCTCAAGTTCGAGAAAACCTATTCCACGGTCTTAAAGAAAGTTACTGCATGATTTTAGGTGTCAATGCAATTGTTTTCAATAATTTAACATTTCGAATTTTAGAAACTATTTGATGAAATTTTCACACTTTTTAAAGTTTTTTTGTCTTTTATTTGTCTTTTGTCTTTTATTCGATGTTTTTTATTCAATTTTCTTGCCTGAGTAGCCAGGTAGCGTCTTTCAGGGTTTGATAGTATGTTAATACATAGCTGCTAGGGGGAAATGGAATTGTTTTCAACATTTTAATGGAACGAAATTCTGTTACTTGAAAATTGAGTTTTCTAAAAATTATTGCCAACGGAATTTTGAGCCAATAAGTTTTTAAGGCTTGCAATCGGGTTACTCGAAAGTCTCTGGAGACATTACATTACTTTTAATTAAAATATGCAATTGACTTCTTTTTAAAAAAATTTTCTGTCATTTTCTTAGTTAAGGGCCAATGATTTTTTCAGGTCTTGCAGATATAATCCTGGACCAATTTTAAAGATAAAAATTGGCGTTGAACAAATTTTTGAAATAGGTTTAATTAAAGGGATCAATTTTTGGGGTAAAAGATTTAAGAGTTTTAGCAATGAGTATATTTTAGTTCAGTTTGTTTGATTGTTTTCTCAACTTTTTGAGTGAATCTGTTTGTGTTTTGGTTGGCATTGTTCAATTGATCTGCTGGTCAGGTACAGTACTTCTAAGTTTCTCATTCAATTCTTTGGAGTGTATTCAGGACTTGTCCCGCTATGTTTTTTTAATTCGTGGTCGAATATTCTTCCGACCTGACTTCTTGGAATTTATTTTTTCAGTTTCAGTTATTTCTACTGCTTTGCAGTTAAAATTTGTATGTGTGACGTCATTTGTTCTGCTTTTAGGTCAATTGCATGACTTACCTCACTCAAAAAATGACTTCTGAATTCGTTTAATGAACTTTAGATATTATGAACATTTACTATTTAAAGGTCAAGTGTGCATCTAAGTAATGCCAAACGTATATGCCCTAGTTCTTGAGTATTAGAGTCTTGATCTTAAATGTTAATTTTGAAAAAAAAACTCCATTAGGAATTTTTCCTTATAAGGCGTATGTGTCTCATTAAAATGACAGTCCAAATCCGACCAAAAAGTTTAGTGGTCTATTAAAGGACTTCTGATCAATCTGCCTGTCTCATTTCTTTAGTTGTTTCAATTCATCGAACGCCACAAACGTCTATCGCGGCTGTTTTCTGTTGATCTGCTGGCTATGTTTTTGGTGTAGGCTCTGATATGCTCTAGTTTTAGCTAATTGTTGTCGGCTATGTTTTTGTCCGAAAGTAATTTCGAGTAGTTTCTAGTTCTGTTGGCTGTGTTTTTCCATCGGTAATTATTTGCAAAATACTTAAAACAAGATGTAAAATTAAATGCCTTTGGTCAAAATTGTAAGCAAAACGGCTGAACGCAATTTTTAGAGCGAGTGATAAAAATAGGTGTGAAAAAATTCAACCTAATGCGAATTTCGTTATCACCTGCGGCTTTTTCAAAGCATTTTGTATTTATAACTCCATTTCTGTCAAGGACTATACTTCAATTATCTAAACTTTCTATTATAGTAAAAGGGTGTTTGGAAGAATTTTTGAATATCTGTTGCAATAATTACAGTTTTAGATTTATTTTTTCACAGCATTTTGCGTTTCCGGTAACTTAATTTAGTTGTTCGGGGCGTCGTTTTGGCTGATGACTTAACTAATAATTTTTTTGTTGTTGATGACCTAACTAATAAGAGTTGTTTTGTTAAACAAATTGAATTCTTTCACACCAGTTAATTCTGTTAAATGCTTATATTTTTTTGTTATTCTCATGTGAAACTTTGAATAGAGAGGAGACAGGGCACTTTTCAGTGAAAAAAAGATAGAGTTTTCAAAATTTGGTTGTTTCTCTTCACTGGGTTTTTAAATTGTTCTTCAGTATTTCTCTGTCGGGAATGTAGCGTGTGACTGATTGAGCGGAGAGAGCAATAGAAACCTTCTCAGAATAACGGCTGTGAAGTAGCCTCTAGGCATTTTGTAGAGAATGAATTTTGTACAGAAAAGAGAATATTTGGTTTTATCCTTCTTCATTTTCTTTAAGAGGCCTGCGTTCTCTCTGTGCTAAGTTTTTATTAGACGTTTTTTTTTAAAAAAAATTGAAGTTGATTTTCGAATTGAAACTAATTGTATTACAAGGTTGTTGTACAAGCAAATAGTTGTTCTAGAGTTGCAATAGGTAATGACATTTAATATGATGTTTCTATCAGGTTTTGATGTCAGATGCTTTTGGCTTATTAGTTTTCTTTCGTTATTTTTCAAAATGATTCTTTAAGTTGAAAAGGATCATTATATCTGTGAGCATGTGTTAATTTTCTACTTTGAGTCGCTTCTTGAAATCTTTTTGTCATTTTTTCTTACAGATCCGTTGACACATTTTCATGATTTTTGGAGTCGAGTTGAGAAATGATTTTGGTCACGCCGAAAAACTAGCAGAGCAAACAAGCAATTAATGATTATGTGGTTCAACATGTTGTTACTCTGTTTATAAAATTGAATGAAAGTTCGCATTCCCGATTGGGATTTTGTTCACGTCTGGAAATTTGTTTATGTGTTTTCTGTTTTCTTTTAGTTTCTGATCTGTTTTTTTTCTAAACAATTCTCTTAATCAGTTCCTAGCTCCCATGTAAACTCTCATTAGAATGCAACAGTATGTCCAACTACGGAATGAAATCAAAATGCATATAGCTTTTGAAAAATTGAAAGACTGCCGTACACAATCAAAATGGTATGTGTACGGCAATCTTTCAATTTTTCATTGTTCTCTTAGTCTCAATCGCGGTTATGCGAATGAATGGCGGATAAATTCCGGCAATCTGCCGATCAATCATGCTTAACATTGGATCCATTTTTAAAATTGAATTTTGATAGTCACCGGCAATAACTTAACTTGCTTGTTATTTGAGCGTCCCCTAAGCTCTCCGCTAAATGACCATTTTTATTTAGAATCTAAACTTTAGGTTTTCTGCGGGAATTTCTTTTAGCAAATATCTTTCTTAATCAGTCAATTTGCGAATGAAGTTTGAGAACATTTGGTAAAGCATTTCGGATTCAGTAAAATTAATAACTAAGTAATACAATACTTCAATACTTGACTATTACTTTTGGACAAAGGTCTTCATTTTTAAGTTCATTTTTTTATCGGAAGTGTACCATGAAACTTCATATCCAATTTTTTTTTGTTAATTGATTTTGCTCCAAGATTTATTTTTATGAAAAAACTTACAGGAATAACGTCAGACCGGCATTTCATCTTTGTTTGACCTTTGTGCGAAATGTAGTAATGCATTGCGTGTTTTAATAATTTTTTCAACGATTTCCTCGAAAGCGTTTATTGGAAAACAATCATACAAACCCGATGATAAATGGACAGCTTTATTTGTCATGTTTGTCTCAAGTAACAGACAGCTGCATATTGATTTGTTAATGTTCCACATTTAGCGGTTTTAAGCATTTTCCAAAAAATGCTTCCACAGTTCCGGGCTTTTCGTCGCTATCTTTTGCCAAAATTCTCTATTTGCGGTTGGATTAATATTGCGTTAATTAATTTGGAAACAAAACTGTTTTGCGGAGTCTTTTTTGCTATGAGCAATTATTTGAAGTTGCAATTTATGGTTTCAATGAATTCAATTGATTTCCAATTTATCAACTTCGCTTTTTCCGCTTTCTTTTTCTCGTAATTTTCAACTTTATTAGAGGTTTTATTGAATTTTTTTTGAAGCAAAATAGTTTCATAGTGTGAGCTATATGCAGTGGAAACGCATTAATTATCAGTCTCTGATTTTTTGTCCAATTGTTATTGGGACTAATGAAATCAGGGATCTTTTCCGCTTGTGTCCTCCTCCCCCAGCTTTGTGGGCTCATATTAATCTCACTCCCCCCCCCCAGACGCACGTGCCATAACGTAGTGGGGGCACAAACGGAAAAGATCCGAGATCAGTTCTCACATATCTCTAATTGATTTTGTTGAGTGAAATTTTAACGCTGCGAATTGTTTCCGGAGATTTTTCTTTTCACGGAACAACTGAAGAAATTTTTTGAATAACTTCTCGTACTTCATTAACGGTATTTGCCTGCGTGAGGTCATTTCCATGATTAATTTTTGACCACGCCATACGTCAATTATCGCTTTAAAAATTAAGTTTAACTGAAAGTAAATCAAAGAAACTTTTTGTGTAAAGAATCTCCTCTATAAAAGTCTTCTGCGGAAAAAAACTGATCAAGAAACGAATTTTTATCTCCGTCTTCTTTATAGTTTCGTAAGAAGTGTCGGCTGCAATTTTTTAGTGGTTAGGGCCAATTACTCGAATCCAAATTGCTAAATGTCCCAAAATATCCAATATGGGCCGGGTTTTAAGCCAAATACTTAATCGACACAAAAATCAATCGAATTATTCTCATTCCTTTTTATGAGTATTGTGTATGGTGTACTTGTGCACATTGGGTTTTATGGTATACGATTAAAATGAACTATAGACCATTTTACGAATGCCGAAAAACCCGGCGATAGGATTTTTAAAATAGGTAGCACATTACACCTTTCACATAACATATATGGTAACGCGCTGGATCCATAACCTTATTTACAGAAATCAAGTTTGCTTCATTTTTTGAATATCTATTGGGCACCTAATATAGCCTAAAATGTGCTAAATTAGTTGTAGGGAAACAGTAGTGTTTAGCTATTGCTGCATTCGCATTCAATTTTATGTTTCATAAATACATATCAAAATGGTTTGTGAGTCAGAATATTTAAAAAAAACCAGCCATCATCGCAATTAATGTTAAATAGTCTATAAAGAATAGCAGTTTATAGTGGCAATTTTAAATTTTGGCGGACCGACGGTTGATGTATGTCAATGCTGGTCCTGTTTGATCACTCTGAATTTGATCATGTGGCTTGAAATATAGTTCTTATTCCCATCAATCAGTCCCACATGGTAGTTCCCTTCGTCCATAGTGTTCACACCTGAATACCGAAATGAAGTTCAACCAATGCTTAAATGTACAAATGCACAGAAAACATATACTTGCAATTCGTTCTAAGAATGAAAAGAATGAATACGTTCTTAAATGTAGAATTGGTCCTACATTCTACGTCCCATAAACCTATGTCATCTATGACTGCACATAATCAACCATTATCTAGCTCAATTTATCCCAGCGGTGAAGGCTAAAGATGATCTTCCTCAACGTTTTTTCGAGGTCTGGTTAAATTTTAGTTCCTGTTATTTCTTTGATAAGCCACTTTGGCCTGTTCTCATAGCAAAAGTATACCAAACAAAAAAATGGGATATTGTGCGGAACTATATTTGACGTCACCAATAGCCGTTGTTAATATCGGAACTTTTTAAATCATTTTAATGCAATTTAATTGACAATTAAATTGGTTAACATGACGGTGATTATCATTACAACAGATCAAAGTTTTATGAATTTTATTTCATCAGCGTTTTTTATTTTTCCACATGTAAAATGTTTGTTTTTATTCTCCCCACTTTGGTCAGGTAAGAACAAAAAAAGTAAAACTGCACATTAAAAAGGCTCCCGTTTGCTGCAAGCGTTTAGACGGCTCATCATAAAAGGACCAATCTGGACTCTTCTTATTCTCAACTCTATAGTTAAATCTGGCTAAAACGAGCGAGCCAAAATTAATGAGGCAGACTTCTCGATCTCACAACTGTCGACAATGATTGCAACCGACAAAAATGGATCAAGCAATCTCCCCACCGATCGGGTGAGCACCCAAAATGGAAAATAGTCAACTAGGGAGCCTTTGTCAACAACATTGCCGTTGATCTCCGAATAGCGGTGATTGACAAGGATGGCAAGACTTTAGAGAAAGCTACAGACAACCCCTCAACACAGCCAAACTTTTGAGTGCTCTTTTAAAAGTTGCCGATATTCCGCCAAGGACTTCGATTGCAAGGGTAATAAACGTGATTCCCATTTTTGCGCAGTTATCGTCGTGGAGGCAATATTTTCTTGCATCTGCCGCATCCAGCGCGTATCCTGCCTTTGTAGCAGCATTAATAAGAGAGTTGGACTGCAGCGACTAAGTAACAGTTACATCAAATGCAGCAGGTTTCCCCAATTTCAAAGTCGGGTCAAAGATGTCTCCAGGGCGTGGTTGATTTTCTGGAATGAGGTTCTTTTTTCCACTACTCGTGAAAGATTGGCAGATGAGCAAGAAGACACTATTTTATCTCGAAACCGGTCATGTGTTGCAATTGCGTCTCCTCGACCGTGACACGCAATGGCATGATCCCCATTGATGCCAAAAACTCTGATTTACAGAACGGGCATATCCTTTTGGTGTCGTAGACAGGGATTCCCAGCCTGTTTTTTGCACTAATTCTAAACTCATTTGGTGCTATATGAAGCCCAAGAGCTGGAAGGGGGGAGCAGACAACCATGCTCCAGATTGTTGAGCAGACAATGAGAGAGGTCGGGCGGAATCTCTTTCAGAAGCTAGATGATAATATACGTACTAGAGAGGGACTACTGATGATCTCATGGAGAATCGTGGACAATGTTCCAATTAATTGTTTTGTTTTTGGGTAGATTTGCAGTTTCAAGTTGATCAGATAACTAAAATATTTTGAACAATTGCGAACATTTAATCATCAACTTTTACCAGTTTGAAAACGTAAATAAAATCTAGCAAAAATTTTTATGAAAAAAAAACAATTATTAATTGACGGAAACGGTAAGAGTTTCTTTGATTATAATTTAAAATAAATCGTAGATTCTCGTATAAATAGTTGCAAAGCAAGAACACAGATTCAACGTGCAATTTTCAGAAGCTACCATTCATTTGATGCCTGTAAAATTTAAATTGATCGACTATCAGTAAAGGGGTGCAATCATGTTAGGCTTTGTTTATTTCTGTCATAGCTCAAAAAGCAAACAAAATTGTTTTTTGGCAACAAATCGACTATATTTGGACAGATTATCACATCAACAGATCAAGCACTGTGACCAGATCTCATGATTTCGAAACCACCTATAATTGACAGTGAAATTCAGATGTTTTCTTTTAGCTTGATTTATGCTATATTTTTGTTAGGTTCAAATTTTGATAACCAAAAATATGTGTAAAGTTTTTTGGTTACTCAAAGAAAGAAGCCGCCTATAATATCAACCAGCAGTGCTAACAAAAACAACATGAAGAAGAAAATGAAAGCAAAAAGGAGTTTGAAACGACCCTATGCGAGAACAACATGAATGAATGGCTAAAACAGGCTAATGATAAAGAGAGACCAATAACTGTTCCAATAAAAGACTTTAAACAGATTCTCTGTAGGAATACGTCACAGGAAGCAATGTACTGATCAGTGGCCATACAATTCTCAACCGGGCATTACCGTAGATATTGGGCAATTGCCATGTCCAGGGCTGCAATAAGCTATATGCATTGTAAAAGCCTAGCTAAAAAAGGATTACTGTTGGTCAGAAACTTGCTTGTAATGATAACGAGCATGCGAAAATCAGGTTTTACCACTTTACTTTATGACATCTTACATTTGAAACAGTTCTTGTTTTTTAACTAAATCGTGACTTCATTTGGGGAAATTTTTGCTCAGCTTGACAACGAGGCTATTGCGTTCACCACAAAATGTTTTCTTTTCGACTGACCGGACCATCCCCTGCGTTTCACAGAAAATTATTGCTCTCTAACAAGAGGCCAGAAGCTACAGTAGCGAGGATTAAATCCTCAACGATCCATACCAAATCGATATCCAGTAAATTTTTGACGTTTTATTCCACTTACAGCAAACCTGTTGAGTTGGCAAACAAAAAACAGTTCATTTGTCAATCAGGTCCGTGATAACGAGCAGGGATTAATTAACGATAACTAGAGTAAACAATTATTTTCCCAATTTGAGGCCCCACACTACGTTGAAAAACTTGTATTTTGCGCAATACGTATACATTGAGGCTTTTATGGACAACAGTGACAAAAAATCAATTGGCTTTAAAATATTTTTGATTAATCACTTAAAAAACTTTTAAGAAACAAAGTTTTCTGATGATCCATCCTATCAATAGAGGTTAAATTGCATTTTTTTTTAAAAAAAAATCTGCTATTAATAAAGCCAAGGCCTTTCATTCAATTGATTCAATTGTTTACAAACAAGTCTTTCGTTGATTTATTTCTAATTAGCACGATACTAAAAGCAGTGACATCTTCGAACAAATTTACCTAAGCGATTGTCATTTTTGCATGGTAATGCAGATTGAAATGACATCTGGTGGGAGACTAGTACGCTCAAATGTTCATCTGCGCTAATTGTGCGTTCCAATCTGCCTGTGAGCAGACTATGATTCGTTCACAGTCTGTACTTTTCTGATAAAGCCCATCATCTAATTTTGTTTCTTCGATCTCCGAAGTAATAGATATGCGCTCGAGTGGGTAGGAAAGTCAGTCTTTTTGGTGATAAACTTAAAAGTGTGGTCGTCTCCGAAGGGATGTGGAATGATGCGCTACCAATTTACGGATTATGACTAAAAAAAAGTTACATAACCAAAAAAACATTGTAAAATTTTAAATCAAGCTTAAAAAAATTGAAGTTGCGTACATTAAGTTGGGTTAGTAAATTCAATTAACTTTTCAAATGAGATGTTAAGTGTCAATGACGCAATAAATCTATCTAAAAGCGTCCTGTTATTTTTTCCTGCTAATTGTTGAACTTGAGAGTCGGGTGTTGTTAGAATTTCGATCAAACTATAGTCTTAAACTTAGTGAGAATTAGAAAGAAAGTTTGACTTACCAGATTAGAAAGACAAGCAATTTGATTTTGATCAAAGAAATTATATAAATGAATCGTCAAGAAATGGTGCTGAGAATCAATATTCGGTTCAAATTGGTGAATCTAGATAACTATTATTAGAGTTAGATTAATTGATGTAAAATCTTCCCAGCACGTATTAAATGACGATGATATCTCCGGACGTGTGAATGAATTCTTAGAAAAGTGCAAATGCATTCCATTTATGGTTCCCTTTGCGACTGATTTGCAGAATCAAACCATATTGGGTATCCCTTGAGACCCCCACTATAAATCACGGTGCTAAGATTAGTTTTGTATCTTGACTTTTTCACACTGATAATGGGTATATATACAGCTGATTTTTTAGTCCTTTTTCATCCCCAAATTCAAAATCACCAACTTGATCTAATAATCAGATCTCTCCTGTAAATCTCTAAATTCTACTGTAAAATATCATTTTGTTATTCTCTCATTTTTGAGAAATTAATTCTTTTACTTAGTTAAAAAACGCTTTTTATTCCGCTTGCGAAAGTCCATAACCCAACAGGTTATGGGCCCAGCAATTTTCTAAGTCATAAAATTAATTTCCAAAACAAAACTAATTTGTTGTTGACAGTCATAATCCTTTTCTGCTTAGTACCTTTTCTTTTCACAACTGTTTTGCCTGCTCAAACTTCAATGGATCAACAGACAGTGAAGCTGCTGACCTACACAGGAAAGGCACAGGACTTTCCAATCTGGAGCACAAGATTTGTGGCGATGATGCAGACGAAGGGACTCTACAAATCACTACTGGGGACAGAGGAGCAACCCAATGAGCCTGCGCCACTGGCCAATGGGGCAACCAATGATGAAAAGAAGAACCACAAGGTGCTGAAGGATGCATATGAGAAGGAAGTTGCATACATCAAGGAGAAACGGAACAATGTGTGGTGCCATCTGGCACTGACTCCAGATGCAACAACCCTCATGCTGATGAGACATGACTGTGTGGGAGATGACGGCATTGGAGATGGAGCAAAGGCTTGGAAGCTTTTGCAAGAGAGATTTCAGAGTGTGGAGACGCCGACAGTGGTGACTTTAGTGGCACAGCTTGCTCGACTGCAGCTCGAGGATTCTGAGGATTTGGACAGCTTCTTCATCAGAGGACAAGAGTTGCTCACAAGGCTACAAGAAGCAGGGGAAGCAGTCTCAGAGACCCTCTTCAACGCCTTGGTCCTCAATGGTCTGCCAATGAGGTATGAAAGTTTTGTAATACAGGAAAGCTTCAACCCGGCAACGAACTTCACAGAGTTGAGGAAAAGGCTGCAGAACTTTCATGAGAGCACGGTGCAGAGACACAAGGGACAAAGTGGTTCAGTGGCACTGGCAGTGAAGCGTGACTTCAAGAAGGGACCCAAGAAAGGAAACTGCTTTGTGTGTGGGATCCCTGGACACTTTGCCAAGGACTGCAGGAAGAAGGAGACAGCACAATGCAGCAAGTGTGGCGAGAAGGGTCACCTAGACAGGGCATGCAAGAGACAAAGAGATGGAGGCAAACATGAGTCAGTGGCAATGGGTCCAACACTGGCTACACCAGACGAGGAATGCTGGGCAGCTCTTACCCAGTGGAAGACAGCAGGCATGCTAGTGGACAGTGGTTGTACAGATCACATAGTGACGAACATCGATGCGTTCCTGGACTTTTTGCCCATTCAATCAGTGGTCAGAAATCCCAACGGAGAGGCTTCCAGAGTGGTGGGCAGAGGCTGTGTGAGGATCAGCATACCCTCAAACAAAGGGGAATTCCAATGCGAACTCAAAAATGTTCTGTGTGTGCCGGATTATTCTTCAAACCTCCTTTCAGTCTCAAGATGCACGGAGTGGGGACATAGCTTCACTTTCGAGAGAGGAAACAGCTGCATGAAACTCCAGAAGGGAACTCGGGTAAAACTAACACAAGAAAATAATTTGTTTTACTTACCCTGCAGCGTTCTAGAATTCAAGATGAGTTCCAACAGCGTGAAACTTGACAGTGCAAGGAAGTGGCACAGACGATTGGGTCATTTGAATCAAGCGGATGTGGTCAGGAATGCACCAGAGACAGTGGGGGAACTCGATGATGTATGCAATGTGTGTGCATTGGCCAAGATCACAAAGACTCCAGTACCAAGAGTGGCAGAGACCCAAGCAGAAGAGAAGCTGGAGAGGGTGTTCACAGACGTGATGCGACCTTTCAGAGTAGAGTCACTGTCAGGGTTCCGGTTCTGCATTGTGTTTGCAGACCAGTACACGAAGTTTGTGTTTGTGGACTTGCTTAAGGCAAAGAGTGAAGCACTGGCCAGCCTGAAGAAATTTGTTCTCAGTGTGGGGACGCCCAAGAAGCTGAGGCAAGACAATGCGAAGGAGTTTCTCTCAGAGCAGTTCGAGACGTACTGCTTAGATGCAGGCATTCTACAGGAGAAGACCATACCAGAGACGCCACAACAGAATGGGTTAGCTGAGAGGTGCAACAGGACACTGCTGGAGATGGCAAGATGTTTGCTCATTGAATCAGGACTTCCAAAGATGATGTGGGGAGCAGCAATTCTTCACGCAGCAAGGATCAGAAACTTGGTTGTGAGACGAGGAGAAGAAAAATGCCCAGCAGAGCTGATGAGAGGTATAAAACCTAAGCTTCCATTTAGTAAATTATCTATTTTTGGTTGCACAGTCTTCATGAGGAAGAGGGACAGAGAAGTCAGCAAACTTGAACCCAAGGCACTGGAAGGAAAGTTTGTGGGTTACACTGAAGGAGAAAACGGATACCTGGTGTACATACCCAACACACGCAAGGTGATGGCAGTTCGAGATGTGATCATCAAGGAGTCTGAAGTGGGCTCAACCCCTGACAACAAAGAAACGGCGGACCTACTAGATGATGGGTCGGAACTGGGAATCTGGCACCCAGATGATGGTCATCAAGACGATGACAACAGAGAACGACAGGACACATCTACTGCAATAAAGGAGGAGTGGCATGACGCAGGGAGCGTGAATACACAAGAAACAACACTGAGACAAGAGGCCTCGGATGTTGGAGAAACAGCACTAGATGAAGGATCTAATGCAACAAGAGAGAGTCACAGAGACTCAGAGTCACTGGAAGACAGTGACACAGAAGACTTCTCACAGTTAGAGACAGTTGGCGTCAATGAAGATGCACTGGAACACGCGGACAGAGCAGAGCCCAGACGAGGGACAGGAGCAAGGAATGTTCCGCAATTTTTTGGAGAAGTCAGGACCCATCTTGCTGTGACTGAGGGCGACTATGTGGAACCCAAAACAGTCCACGAAGCCAAGCAAGGTGACGATTGGGACCAGTGGCACCTGGCAATGAAGGACGAGGTCAAGGCACTCCAAGACAACGAGACTTGGAACCTAGTGAGACCAGCCACAGACAGGGACGTCATACCGGGCAAATGGGTTTTCAAAGTGAAATTGGGACCCAGTGGTCAAGTGGACAAATACAAAGCGCGCTATGTGGCGAAAGGCTTCAAACAAGTGGAAGGACTGGACTACTTTGAGACTTTTGCGCCTACCTGCAAACCAGAGACATTCAGGATTCTACTTCAACTATCAGCGAAGCAGGGCCATGTGATGCACCAATTTGATGTCAAGACTGCTTTCCTGCACTCACCAATCGAGGAAGAAGTGTATCTGGAACAGCCACAGGAGTTTGTAAAACGCGGATCAGATGGGGAGAAGTTAGTATGTCGACTAAATAAATCAATTTATGGTTTGAAACAGGCTGCTAACAACTGGTACAAAGAGCTGGCAAACTTCCTACTGAGATAGGGGTTCACCAGAAGCAGGAACGATCACTGCTTGTTCGCAAGATCAGAAGCAGAGGATCACACCTTCATCTTGGTCTGGGTTGACGACATCATAGTAGCATCAAGAAGTATGACAGTGGTCTCTGATGTCAAGAAGGCACTAGAAGCAACCTTTCACATGGAAGACAGAGGGAGACTACACTGGTTTCTGGGTCTAAAAATCAGACGAGAAGAGGGCAAAGTCACAGTCGACCAAGAACGCTACATAGAAACAATGCTTGAGCGGTTTCAAATGGATCAATGCAAACCCTCAAGAACTCCAGCTGATTTGAATTTGAAACTTCAGACAACACAGAACGGAGACGAAGAAGTGGACCAGAGGATCTGCAGAAGCTTGGTTGGATCACTTCTGTATCTGGCCAAACAGACGAGGCCAGACATCATGTTCAAAGTCAACATTCTGTCCAGACACATGAATGCACCTACCAATCAACACTGGATGTGCGGAAAACGACTTCTGCGATATCTTCAAGGTTCAAAAGGTTTAAAACTTACTTACACAAAAGAGGCTAGTTATGATTTAGTGGGGGAAAGTGATGCAGACTGGTCTGGAGACGTGAACGACAGAAAATCAACAACGGGCTATTACTTCAAGCTCAACGGACGTGGCGCAGCACTCAGCTGGGGTGTCAAGAAGCAGGCCACAGTTGCTCTTTCTTCATCAGAAGCAGAATATCAGGGCATGGCAGCAGCAGTTCAGGAAGCACTCTACCTGAAACATCTTCTAGAGGATTTTGGCATCCAACAGAAACGTCCAATAGCTATTGGAGAAGACAACCAAAGTTGTATCAGACTCTGCCAAAACCCAGTCATGCACAAAAGGAGCAAGCACATCGAAACAAAGTTTCACTTCATCCGGGACAAAACGGAGGATGGGACTATTTCAATTCATTACGTTCCTACAGACAAAATGGCAGCGGACATCTTCACAAAGTCCTTACCCGTTTCGAAAGTGGAAACATTCAGAGCAGTTTTGATGGGAACAGACTCTACGCAATCAGCTCAAGTCTGAGTGGGGGTGTTAGAATTTCGATCAAACTATAGTCTTAAACTTAGTGAGAATTAGAAAGAAAGTTTGACTTACCAGATTAGAAAGACAAGCAATTTGATTTTGATCAAAGAAATTATATAAATGAATCGTCAAGAAATGGTGCTGAGAATCAATATTCGTTTCAAATTGGTGAATCTAGATAACTATTATTAGAGTTAGATTAATTGATGTAAAATCTTCCCAGCACGTATTAAATGATGATGATATCTCCGGAAGTGTGAATGAATTCTTAGAAAAGTGCAAATGCATTCCATTTATGGTTCCCTTTGCGACTGATTTGCAGAATCAAACCATATTGGGTATCCCTTGAGACCCCCACTATAAATCACGGTGCTAAGATTAGTTTTGTATCTTGACTTTTTCACACTGATAATGGGTATATATACAGCTGATTTTTGAGTCCTTTTTCATCCCCAAATTCAAATCACCATCTTGATCTAATAATCAGATCTCTCCTGTAAATCTCTAAATTCTACTGTAAAATATCATTTTGTTATTCTCTCATTTTTGAGAAATTAATTCTTTTACTTAGTTAAAAAACGCTTTTTCCGCTTGCGAAAGTCCATAACCCAACAGGTGTTGTGCAAGATTGCAATCTGTTGAGTGACGTAGCAAAGGTCAGAGGAACTGTTTTATAAGAGTTCACAAAGTTGTTGTCTAATCCAGCGATGTTCAAAATAAACTATTGTTGCGGGTTAAAAGACCATACGTAAAAAATTAATGGAAAGTTTTCGAATTAAAAGTATTGAAAAACCAAACTTAGAGAAATGACTTCTCCGAAGTATATTAACATATGTCGAATTAGTTGAGAGACTTTTGTGAGATAAAGCAATACGTACACGTGCAACCACAGAAAAGATTGACTTAATGTTCCCCCTCAAACCCTCTGCAAAAAGTAATCAAACAATAAAACGAAGAATGCAAAAACCTTGAACTGTCGAAAGAGGTAACGTGAGAGAACACTTATACGAGCTCCGAACACAAAAACAAAAATAGAGAAAATCAGACATAGCATCTACAAAATCGCTAATTGCTAAAATACGGAAAAACACAAGATGAAAATACTGTCAAAACATTATTCAAGTGGCATTAATCAAAGGACTTCAAAAACATGATACAAGCCGAAACATACCGAGAGTTCACAATTTCATAAGAGTTCACGAAATTCTTGTCTAATACAGCTATTTTCAAATTAAACTATTGTTGCGGGTTTGTGGATTACACGTACAAAATGAATGGAAAGGTTTCGAATTAAAAGTAACGAAAAATCAAACTTAGAGAAACTAGTTCTCCAAAGTGTATTAACTTGAGTCAAATATGAGTTGGGAGACTATTGTATGCTAAAGCAATACGTACACGTGTCGTTTGCATCCCTAGATGAGCATCATGAAGTCAGTACAGTTGATGTTAACTGGTACACAATACAAAAATTAATAATAAGATTTCGGTTAGTTACCCTTAGCGTAGCTGGGCGTAATGTTTGGTTTCGTCTCGTCTGTAGAAACTTGCGGTATACTTCCCTACTATTTGTTCCGATCCTCTTGAGGGGCAGGAACTATATACTCAAACGGGTTTTTTTTTGTTCAGACAATTTTGACCGATCGATATATTCATCGTACAGAGTTGTGAGTGGTATCATTAAAGAGCACCTCCAGCGTAGAATATGGAATAAAAAAGATTTTTTTTAATTTCGTATTTCACAGGGAGTTATCGATTGTTGAAGTTTCGTGAATAATTGACGCATTTCCGATGTTTTTATTCACATTTTCCGGAATTTCGCCTAAAATTTTGTCAGTTTTGCTAAAAATTGTAAAAATTGTTAGAAATAGTACTGTTAATTTTATTTTTAGAGACATAAAAAGTAGTGCTGAAAACTTTCATTTAATTTTTTAGGCTAAAATTTCAGCTAAATATTTCGAAATTCAGCCTTTTTCATCACAAATTACCCGAAATAAGCTTTTTTAGTCCATTTTGATTTAAATTTGCTCAAAGTACACACCCCAAAAACAACAAACACAATCCATGTAAACTACAAAAAAAGCAGCTAGTTTTATTTCCACTCCCATTGAGAATAATCTAGAATCAAAATTTTGCCATTTTTTGCTAACTTTACTCTATGATAATCAAAAACGCAGCAATTATTTTTGATCTTTTAACTAACAAATTATCTAGATCTAAAGCATTCGAAACAATTGAGTGCTCTAAATGTACAAACAGTAATAGCTGGATTGGTTTTGTTGCAAACTTGGTCTGTTAAAATCGATAAGTAATTCGGATTGTAATCAGTCGGTCATTTAAAAAAAATCAAGAGATTTTTATGTTAATTAAAAAACGGAACAATTCACATTAAAATTCTCACTGTTGATAGGTCAAAATGGCTTTCTGAGCAGTTCCAAATTATTGTATTTGTTATCTTTACTCGAAAGATTTTGGTCGTTTTGATTTTTAGAAATGTTTGCTTTTTAAATGAACAATTGCTTAATTAACTTTGCCACGATTTTTCTCTTAGTTTGGTCAACTTATAGCTTAGTGTCAGCACAGAAAGAATGGTTATTAATCCTCTTCTTTCTATTGAATGAAATTTTAAAATTGTTTGCAGTTTTACGCGTTAAGTTATGGTTTTCTGGCTTTGATACTACTAGATATCACAATTTTTTTATTTTTAGGTATTGGCCAAATTTTCACGGTTTTTTCTCGATTTTTCACATTATCACACTATTGACAATTCACATATTGCATTATTGGCGTTCAATATAAGTCACTTTTGAACATATAAAAGTAAAGGCATTGAAAGGCATTGAAAGGCTCTTGAAAGGCATATCATATGGTTTTAACGGCTTCGACACCCCTTTCTCGAACAATTACAATAAATTTTGTACAATTCTCTTTAATTGTCGTTTATTCTTTGTCTTTTTAGTCGTATGAAACTACCTGAAAAATGACAGGTCCCATTGGCGCTTCATGAAGGAATAAATGGGCCGTTGTTTTGATTTGAGTAGATAGCTGATGGTCTTCATGACTTCGAAAACATTTGTTTTCAAAATAAAAAAACTCATTCTGACGTTCTTTAACCTCTAATTTTTGTTGTTTTCTGTCTATTTTATACCTAGTCTCGTTAATTACAGGTAAAATTTGACAATTTTTTGGTGAGAGAACATGCAAATGTACAGAATTTAATGTTTTTTTTTAAGATTTCGTTATGAAATTACTGTATTCGACACGGGTTTTTCAAACAAAAGTTAAAATAACTTTTGAATTTTGTCTATTTTTAACTCCCTTTTTGTAGACGAATTATGACAGGTCTCAAGCGCTCCCTTTGGGACAAATAGGCAAACCTACTCAATCGATTCATTTTGTAGCTAACGGATTTCATGACTTTGAAAAAAATTGTTTTCGAAAAAAGCAAGTGCTAATTCATTTTGCACTTTTTGTCTTTTACGTGTTACCTATTCTTCTTAATGAGAAGGCAGATACCAAATTTTTGAGTTTCCGAGGAAGGTTCAATTGAACACATTTTGAAGGGCCAAATAAAGCTTAACGGCTTCGACCGCGTTTTCTCGCAAGTTTCAATTGAATTTCTTTTTCTTCTCTTTTTGTAGTTCTTTTTGTAACCGCTTAAAAAATGATTAATGACACATTTCATACACATTTCTTTGAAAAATACTTGAATTTTGGGGTTTTCTATCTGTTCCTCATTTGGCAGACATTTATCCCAAAAATGTGAATGAGCGGGGTCGAAACTTTATGTGCGAACGCACATTACCGAGCCTCCTTGTTTTGTCTCTGAACGAAATTCTTATTGCTGCATTTTTGTCACGTTTGAGACAAAATTGCTTTATTAATTATTCCTTTTCTTTGGTTAGTATAAATTTTGAAAACTGTGTCATTTTATTGAAAAGCACCAGAAGAAAACGGTCTAAAGCAGTATTCAAGTGACATTAATCAAAGGACTTCAAAACATGATACAAATCGGAACATATCGCGCGTTAAACAAGAATTACAACAACTGCCAAAGATAAATAACAACGCCATTAAACACAGAAAATCCGAAGAAATATAGGAGATAAGACAGAAAAATGGAACCGAGAGAACCAAGCAATACAAAACTATGCCAAATGCGGAGAAATGAACATATTCGGACAAGTGAGAATATGTTAAGCATGAAGAAGACAAAATATGCACAAAAAATGGGCTGAACCACAAGGAATGCCGAAACTTGGAAGAGATGCTAAACCAACCAATAGAAAATGATGATTAGCGACAAAACGCTAACCGAGAAGAAGAGTCTGACGAGTTCACGATCATTGACGTTTCTGATGACAGATCAAAAAAAAGAACAAATATTGACGTAAAAAAATAGCAATCTTCAGAATAATAGAAACGCCGAGCATTGTCAAAAAATTCCGTGTCAAAAAAAGAACAATAAAAAGACGAGAAAACCAGAAAACCCAATAAATAAAAAGACAAGATTAGTATAAGATCATAGATATTGAACTTAAGACACACCGATTTCAAGTAGCAGCTGTACTAGATACAAGCAGGCCAATTTCTAAACTAAAATTGAAATTAGTTATTCTGTAAGCAAACCGGGAAAGCAATTTCTCAGAAAAAAAAGAGAGCGAGAGTTTTTTAACTTTAATTTAAAATCAGTTAATATTTTAAAGACGACGCTAAAAGTACCAGGTATAAATGGGCAAACAAACAACTAAATTGTTGGGTAAAGCATCATAAAGCATCATCCACAATTTTGTAAGATAACTTGTAGTTTTAAACCTAATAGTCGTATTTAACCGAGAAGAAAATACATTTAGCTAAAATCAGTAGAATGGGCGAGCCAAGACTTTTATCCAGGGGAAATTATTCAGGAAATTATTCAGAACAATTATTCATGGGAAAGATTTCGGCAAATTCCACCTCACAAATCAGCTAAAATTGCCTACAAAAACAAGAGCCATTTTGAAATCGGGGTGGAGTCAACCGATCCAATTAAAAGCATAGTGAGAAAAACAGACACCAATCATAGAGGATGTTATCGCACTTATATCAATTGAAATGTCCGAAAAAAAATTGCAAGTATATTTGTTTTCAAAGGATTTGAAATATCCGTTCATACATATAAAAACACATCCAGAAGCCCTAAAATTCCGCGGAACCACCAGGATATGGTGGTATAGTTCGGGGCACATTAAAAATATACAACAACAACGGGCTGACAGACGCATCTGTAATGTTTTAAGAAAAAACTGAATAAACAAGAGGACGTTTCAAGCTGCACTAGACACAAGCAAACTAATTTCTACATTACAATTGAAATTAGATATCCTTTAAGCAAACCGGGAAAACGTTTCCTCAGAAAAAACAAAGACCATGACTTTTTTAACTTTAATTTGAAATAAGTGAAAAAATTTTAAAGACGACGTTCAAAGGTACCAGGTATAAATGGGCAAACAAACCACTAAATTGTTGGATAATACAGCATAAATCATCGTCCGCAATATTGTTAGATAACTTGTAATTTTAAACCTAATAATCATAAACAACCGAGAAGAAAATACCTGTAGATAAAATCAGCGGAATGGACAAGCCAAGACTTCTATCAGATACTAGTGCAAGACCACTTTACCTGATTTAATACAAACAATACCATCAAAATGTTTTAATATAAATTTAATTTAAAAACTAATTTCAGACTCATAAAGAGTATGGGTAGAATATTTCTAATCGATCATAAGTACAAAGTGCAAAAGAAACAAACAAACTGCTGTAAGAAAGACAATTAGTCAGGTGCAAGAATTCGACAATGTCCACTTTATAAATCAGCTATGATTACCTGCAAAATTAACAGCAATTTCAAATTCGGTGTAGAGTCAACAGATCAAACTAAAAACATAGTGAGAAAAGGCAGACACCAATTATAGAGGATGTTATCGCACTTATATCAGTTGAATTGTTCGAAAAAAATTGCAAATGTATTTGTTTTCAAAGGATTTGAAATATCCTTACATACAAATAAAAATACATCCAGAAGCCCTAAAACACTGTGAGTCAACCATGATAGGGAGCTATAGTTCGGGGCACACTAAAGATATACAAAACCGACAGAGTGACAGATACATCTATAATGCTGTAAGAAAAAACTGAAAGAACAAAAGGACGTTTCAGGCTGTACTAGATACAGGCAAGCCAATTTCTACATTACATTTGAAATTAGATATCCTTTAAGCAAACCAGGAAAACGTTTTCTCAGAAAAACAAAGATCAAGAGTTTTTTACGTTAATTTAAAAACACTAAAATGTTTAAAGACAACGTTTAAAGGTACCAGGTATAAATGGGCAAACCACTAAATTGTTGGATAATACAGCATAAATCATTGTCCGCAATATTGTTAGATAACTTGTAATTTTAAACCTAATAATCATAATTAACCGAGAAAATCAGCAGAATGGACCAGCCAAGACTTCTATCAGATACTACTGCGAGACCACTTCATATGTTTAATACAAAAACGACCATAAAAGTGTTTTAATTTAAATTTAATTTAAAAAATAATTTCAGGCTTGTTAAGGGGTATGGGCAGAATATTTCTAATCCACCAGCAGTACAAAGTGAAAAAGAAACAAACAAACAAACTCCTGTAAGAAAGACAATTAGTCAGGTGCAAGAATTCGACAAAGTCCACTTTATAAATCATCGATGATAACTTGCAAAAACAACAGCAATTTTAAAATCGGTGTAGAGTAAACAGATCAAATTGAAAACACAGTGAGAGAAGGCAAACTCCAAAAATAGAGGATCTTATCGCACTTATAACAGCAGTTGAAACGTCCAAAAACAAAATTGCAAGTATATTTATTCTCAAAGGATTTGAAATATCCTTTTATACAAATAGAAGTAAGTCCAGAAGAGAAAAAACGCTGCGGGTTCACCAGGAGAGGGTGCTTTAGTTCGGGGCACATTAAAGATATACAAAAACTCATGGACTGACAGATACACCTGTAATGTTTAAATAAAAAACTGACAGAAAAAATGGTTTTTAAAGAAGAAACACAAAAATTTGCAGACCACAGGCTGATAAGGCGACGTATTCATCAAAACAAGGGAACGGAAATGCAACATAACCGAGATGCGAACTATATAATGAATGAATTTAAAAAAATGCCTTATACGTAGCATCCGCCGAAAAATTGGAATTCTTCAAAGAAACTAAAATGCTAGGATGTAATATGGAACTCTATTTAAGGTGCAAAACTGGAACCACAGTGAAAAATATAGAGAACCGATGTTATTCTCGGACTGGACCCACGAAACTAACTGACGGATGTACGTTCATTTTCTGGATTGGAACGAATCCCCTGAAAATTATCACAAACCCAAATAAATACACAAAACCACTCAAGCATTTATTTGGAAAATTTGTATGAAATGATGTTTTTTGACAATGATCCATAAAAATCAATTTGTTTTTATTGTTTATTCTGCCGATAGAGTTTAGTTTACCGACTTCTGTTAAAAAAACACATTAAAAGTTTTTTTTAATAGTTTCAGTAGACCGACACTCTGGGTGGACAAATGTAAAGATAACAAATAACAGAGGCGCAATAACAGTCACACATTTCATAAAAGATATATCACCAACAACGGAACTTTAAAAAAGCGTGGTCTGTTTTTTTAAAAGTAGGAAAAATCACAAAAAAAAAACAGAATATGTATCTCCTCACGTGCACCAAGAAAACAGCAATGAAAATCTCCTGTGAGAAACATTATACAGTATAAATCCAGCAAAAAAACCTATTAAAAGTCCTTAAGTTTAGATACCACTCTTCATTAAAGCAAACATCAAAGCGCATATACTACGGAAAAACCCAATAATAACTTCAACAAAAAACTATATGAACTATCTAAAATGAAGTGGGGTTTTTTTCCGTGGGGGTTTCTTTCCGCAACCGAACTATATAAACTGTTACCAATTTTTCAGCTAACCCGCATTCAAACAGAACCGAAATGATGATGAGAAACAGATCTGGTGACACATTTGGCGAAAGTAAAACAGTAATATTACTAGCCGTCAGGTTCAACTTTATATCGGATTGGAAGTGACGACGTAAGCAGGCAAAATTTAACCCCGAATTACCCTCAAAGAAACAAATTACCAATTGAAATTTAGGAAACAGACCCATCAGTGGTACTTGCGTCACACTTTCCCACAATCACTCCAAACACTAGAAAATTGATGTACCAGTTTGAATTTAACCAACAACAAAAGGTACAAAACCGTGAAAGAAATGAACAGCACATCGAATCCAGCAAATTGGCCCTGGAAATTCGACTCTAATAGATGCAAGTAGAAACAAACCCACACCAATTGGAGAACAAAATAATACAAAAAAAAGAGAAACAAGGTTTAAACAGGCTAGGCTAAAAATGAAACCAGAAAAACATGCAATAAAAGTGTAAATCAATACGGGCAAACCAACTAACTAAGCAACCGCTAATCGTCGGGAAACAAGACAAGTCGAGAAAGCATTACACATAAAAACGCAAACAGTGTAAAAAAATTGGAGGTTATAACTATGATCGATTTTAGTGAACTTATCAGAGTCAACTTCACCTCCTCCAAAGTTTCCCTCAAAGGGTCCAGAAGTATAGAAAACAGGGGAAAGAGCTGACTGACAAACGGGCAAAGAATTGTGGAAAACATACAGAGTTGATAATTTCTGCGGTCAGCTTATAGTTTCATAAAGCAAGTTAGGAAAGTCGATTGCTGGTGTTAGATGAAGTTTTTAAAGCAAGTTAGGAAAGCAAGTTAGGAAAGTCGATTGGTGGTGTTAGATGAAGATATGAAAAATGGCGTCTCGGATGATGAAACGGGATAAATTTTAAAATTTTTTTCTAGATGGTGTAGTGATTGGCTTCATTTTGTATTTTTTGTACCCTTGGCTTAGATCAGTTTGAATGCGCAGATTTCTATAGATTTCTATAGATTTCTACATTCCAAAACCAGATATTTTAATCTTTTGGTTAAGGTTGCTCTGATTCCGAGCCAAAATTATTACCGGAATAAATGGCGAAGAGAATTCAAAAAGTTAATATAAGCTGTTTCCACTTTTAAATTACTGTTTTTCAAAATCTATAGAACCAGTGGACAAGCGGTGCAAAATTACTCCAAAAAGGATGGAGTTAAAAAAAAAAATTTTATTCAAGAGTGGATATAACAATGTTCACTTATTAATGGTGAAAAAAACAGTGGAAAAAAGTATAACACGGAGGCGCGGTAATGTGCGACCATGCATAAGAATCCGACCCCGCTCAGCAAAATTTTTGCATAATTGTGTACCAAATGAGGAACAGCTAGAAAACCCAAAAAATTCAAGTATTTTTCAAAAAAAAGTATTAACTAAAAAGTAGCCTCTAAAGCAATAACTCAGTGGAGTAAAAAGTGCTGCATTAGATTGATGAGATCAGCCAGTATAAAAAAAACGAGGCAAGACGAACAACAAAATCAAACAACAACAACAACAAACATTAATTAGATCAAAAATTTTTTGACCATTTAAACAAAACTTACATCTAAGTCAAAATGGCGTCTGTAAAAACTGAAACTAAACAAAAAACATGTACTCGATTAGAAAAAGACATTGGACAAGTTCATAATAGAGAGCGGTAGCAATTAGACAAAACATAACAAAAAGAGTAAATCCAAAAATCATTTATAATTTTGAACAATTAATTTCAAAATAATAAAAAACCATTGAAATCAACTGAAAACATCCCCCAGGTTTATGAATACCTATGCTTCCATAGGAGGTCATTAAAGCCTGTCATTATTCAACATTTTATGCGGTTACCAAAAAAGAACAACAAATAGACGACAATTAAAAATTGAACTAAAAATTGCCAGAAAAAAGTTGGAACCGTAAAGCCATATTTTGCCCCTCAAAGTACGTTTGAATGCGCATCTTCAAACACCGATAATGTGGTATTTGATTTTTCAATAACGAGACCAGGCAACAAGTAGACAAAAAAGAAAAAGCGCAAAATTAGGTAATACTTTTGTATTTTTAGAAAAAATTTGATTCCAAAGCCATGAAAGCCATCAGCTACACAAATAAATAATTAAATAGGATGGCTTATTCAATCAATTCAATTCAATAACCCTGTAGGTATCCAAAATACGCTTTACGTCTACAAAAAGAAAATCCGTGTCGAAGCCAGTAAAATCATTACAAATTCTTCAAAAAAACATTAGATTTTGTGACACAAATACCTTGTGGTTTTCTTCCCTTGACACCATTAATGTCATATATGACCCATAATTAAGGAGACTAGGTAACAAATAGACAATAAAAAGAACAAAATTGCGTAGTTGAAAAGTATTTTTATTTTATTTTTTGAAAACAATTGTTTTCAAAGTCATGAAAGCCGTCAGCTATCTACTAAAACCAGAATATCGGCTCAATTGATTTTCCATAAAAAAGCAGTGAAGCCTGTCATTATACAGAAAATTCATGCCACAAAGAAAATATCGTCAATTAAAGACAAAATTAAAAAATTCAATTAAATTCCTTAAAAAAGTGGTGTCGAAGCCGTTGAAACAATAATCTACATATTTGAAGATTTTGAAAAAAATCGTATGTGTCTTATTTTGAGCGCCAATATCGTGATATTGTGACAAAACGAAAAAACGTGAAAAACGGGCAAATACCTGAAAATAAAAATCATTTAAAATCTAGTAGTATCAGAGCCAGAAAACCATAACGTAAGGCGTGAAACCGCAATAAGGATTAAATTTTATTTAACTAGAAAAAACAAGAATTCTTTCTTTGCTGATACTAACCTACAAATTGATCAAATTAGGAAAAAATAGGGGAAAAGTTTGCTAAGCCATTATTTATTTAAAAATTAATTATTTTTAAATGTCAAATTGACCATAAGCGTTCAAGTTAAAAAAATAGATACGTTGACTTAGAGCTGCATAGGAAGCCAATTGGTAATATCACCGGTGAGCGTTGAAATGTTCTCTTCTTTAATTAATATTAAAAAGATCGATTTTTTTAAAAAAAAGGATTGAATGATTACAAATGAAATCTTTTTTGGATTGTAACAGTCCAAGATTGGTCCAAAGATAGCGCTGCTAATGCCGTTAATCCATTAGGAACACTTAATTTTGTTTGATATAGATATGTTATAGATAATATGTTATAGATATAGATAATTTGTTAGTTGAAAATCAAAAATATATGCTGCGTTTTTGATAACCAACAAGTAAAGTCAGCAAAAAAGCGGCAAAATTTTAATTACAGAGCACTCTCAATAAAAGTGGAAGTAGGATTAGCCCCCTTTGGAGTTTACAAAGAATGTGTTAGTGGTTTTTGGGTTGTACTTCTGGTAAATTTTTTATCAAATTGGACTAAAGAAGCTTATTTCGCGCTATTTTTGCCAAAAAATGAAATCAAAATAGTGAACAATACTTTTTTTGTCTTTAGAAATAGAATCAACTACATTATTCTTAAAATTTTTAGCAAATTTTAGCAACATTGACGAAATTTTAGTCAAAAATTCCGGAAATTTTGAATAAAAATAATGCAAATCGGCTAATATTCACAAAATCGATAACTCGCTCTGGAAAGCGAAATTCATGAAAATATTTTTTATTCCGTACTCTACGTTGTACAAGCTTTTTAGTTATACCCATTTGAGTATATAGTTCTTCCCCCATCAAGAGGGGTCGGAACAATAAGTATGTGACTTACAATGTGATATGATCCACCAGCTGCCATTGTGTCTCCTGTGTAGAGTGAGAGATATCCGACTGTCTTCTCTCTCTACCTCCTCGTAATCCCTGTTCCCTATCTTCATCAGCCTCATCTCATCTATCACTTTATTCTCCACTGGGAGACCTCTCAGCTGCTGCTCAAAGTGAGCTCCTTCCACTCCTAACACATAAATGATAACTGGATACCAAATCAGATGTTTTTACAAAAATTTTGATTGGTCAAGGATGGCTGACAAGCCATATGGAAGACCCCGACCATTTTTTGTCAACTCTTGCTCAAAATTGACCCTTCTGATCGACTCATGATCAGCCCAGAGAACTAAAGTAAACCCAATCTTTATAGATCGACCATGGTTTTCCCTTTCCAGCGTATACCACACGGATTTTTTCTAATATGGATACCAATTTTTTCATAAGTTATTCTCCTCTCATCTAGAGCTCCATTCATCCATGCACTTCCGAACATCAAGAATGGACTTTTGCGATGTAAGAAAGTCAGACTAGAGAACTAGCGACAGTGCTGTTGGGACAAGTTAATCTATACAACTTAACTATAGGGACAGTCTCAATTAATTATTGCAGCTAAGCCAAAAGCTAATGCAACTGGACTTTTCAAATAAATTTTGGTGAAAGTTTTACAAAAACTGATAGCCTGATAGCTAAACAGTGAAGTGTTAGTCCATCCATCAATTCCTCGGAAAAACAAAGTTTGTTACCAAAGATTTTTATTGGGAGTAACTGAGACTATGTATCTTAATTTCTTTTTTAAAAAGAGATCTTCCCGGTAAGCTCAAAACTGTGCGAAATTATAACTACAATACATGGCGTATTTAGCTTCAAATAAGCACTATATTGAAGCAAAACTGTTAATGTTTATTTTGAAGCAAAAGATTTTTGGCATGTTCGTATGGCTCTATAACCTCGCAAAACCTTCCAAAAAAATTATCCGTAAAAAATTTCTAAGGAAATAAATTCTTCCAAAAATTGAAATGATTCACGATAATTTAAAAAACATTCCAGTTTTTTTTATCGACATTGTTCTTAAAAAAACTAAAGAATCAAGTTTTTTGTTGTCCTTAAAAGAAAACAGTGGAATAGATTTTAGTTTTAGCTGTCAGCCTATCGAATTTCCAATCATTGAATCACATATCGCCTTCACTAATTTAATTTAGGTCCTATCAAAAAGCTGATCTAAGAATATTTTTTCAAAACTTACTTTTTCCAGATACTTCATAAAAAGCTGTTCATGTGTACTTTTAACTCAGTAAAATATATAACTGAAGTTCGGAAAGTTTCAATTCAGCAACGTATAAGTATTGGTCATGTACAAAGCAACGTTCTAAGCATTAATGTGATCAAGACAACGTATTAGTATTCGTAACGTTCATAGCAACAAGTGAAAACTTAGACGGCAAGGTTTTTCCGATGCTCTTTTACTGGTTTTTTGTCTGATGTTATTGACGTCAGATCAGTTCGTATTCAATCGGCAATTGTCTAGAAAACCTAAAATTATTAAGCCGAAAACCAGCTGAATCGATACATATCGTGGTTATATTTACTTGAAATTAGTTTAAAGGAACTTTTTCGGAACTTTCTATGTATATTAGAACGTATTTAAATCTTATTTGGAACGATTTATATGCACATTTGAATACTCGATTCTGATTGGTTAATAATATCTCGCTTACTTATTTACTTCGTAACATCCTCCGGCCCGGAAGAAGATGTTGGGAAAACTGGTACAAGTTTTACAAGCGGGCGGACGAGTGAACCGGTCGACGTACGTAAAACGGCGGAGCGCGCGACGCTATCGGAGCCGTAACAGTTCCACAATCCGAGCGGTTGGGTAGTAACCCCTAGGGTTGGTTTCTTCAACTATCCAAACCAAGTCACCGGTCTTAAGGTGTTGCTCGGCAGGCGTCTGCCAATTAGAGCGTCGGTTCAGCGTCGGTACGTACTCTCTGATCCAACGGGACCAGATCGCATTAGCGTACGACTGCGCACGGGCGTAGCGTTTACGATGGTCAAGCTCATTATTGCCGACAACAGACGGAATACCGGTAGAGTATTCTCCTAAAAGAAAGTGGTTGGGCGTTAAAGCCTTCAAATCGCACGGATCGGCGCTTACGGGTGTTAAAGGACGCGAATTGAGAGCATTCTCCACGAGACAAAAGGTAGTATGCAGTACCTCATCCGTGAGGCGACGCGTGCCAAGAATAGTATACAACACGCGTTTGAAGCTGCGTACCAACCTCTCCCAGATACCACCTTGATGTGGTGCGCTGGGTGGATTGAACCTCCACTTAATACCTTTGTGAGCGAGCTCAACACGCGTTTGAAGCTGCGTACCAACCTCTCCCAGATACCACCTTGATGTGGTGCGCTGGGTGGATTGAACCTCCACTTAATACCTTTGTGAGCGAGCTCAGCTGCAATGTTGACAACGTTCCACTTTTCAATACTTTCTCGGAGTTCTTTTTCCGCTCCAATAAAGTTAGTGCCATTGTCCGATCAAATCATGGCAGGTGTACCCCTACGTGACACAAACCGCTCAACTCTCATAACACAAGAACTGGTGTCCATGGGTGTAACTATCTCGACATGGACAGCGCGAGTAGTGAGACAGGTGAAGAGGAAGCCCCACCTTTTCTCAGTAGTACGGCGGACAGTAACAAAGAATGGCCCAAAGTAGTCAACGCCAGTGTTCGTGAAGGGAGGAGACTGGTAAGCAAGTCTCTCCTTAGGTAAGTCAGACATGATTGGTTGCATAGTTACAGCTTTGAATTCTCGGCATCTCAGGCAGTGTGCTTTGATGGAACGCAAGGATGATCTTAGTTTCAGTACTGTGTAGTGTTCCTGCACAATTGATCTTAGGTATTCAACGCCCTGATGGTAATGCTTTACGTGCGTGTGTTCAAGGAACAGTTTTACAAACGGATGACGTGCATCTAAGATGATTGGGTACTTTACGTTAAACCCAACTTCAATTAACCGCTTGATGCGGCCCGAGGAACGGAATAGCCCATTTGGACTAATAAACGGTGAATGTGAAGCAATTAGGCTACTCCGTTTTACGAATTTATTGTCAAGAAGATCTTTTCTTTCGGCTTCAAAAGACTCTCCTTGCACCAAATACTGTAGGTGACGCTCGGCTTCGTCAAGCTCAGTAGGGTCGGTAATGCTACCATCGGGGTTACGGTAGCCGGCATGTTTTGGCAGGAGCCTGAGAACGTATGCGGCAATGCGCAAGTACTTTTTATAAGAACTAAACTTATCAAATGGGAATAACGACGGAACGGGAGTTGTCTGTTTTTTAACAGATGTAGCGAGAAAGACAGTGTCTTCTATGATGACTGCTTGGTTGACGCCAAGTTTGATGTTATTAATGACGTCTTTGTTCGGTGCGAAAGGGAAACTTGAGTTAGATAAGAAATGTGGACCATTGACCCAACTGCTTAGTTGCAAAACCTCAGCGGACATTCCACGCGTGCCAGCGTCAGCTGGATTATCCTTAGTTGCGACGTGGTTCCATTGGTCAACGCTGGTATACTCCAAAATTTCACAAACGCGGTTTGCAAGAAAGATTGGTTGCTTTTCATTAGAGTTTATCAACTGAAGAACGGTCGTGCTGTCTGTACACATGAATACTTGGTTAACAGTTACAGTAAGTGCCTGAATAATTTCGTTCTTCAGCCGAGCGGCAAGTAGAGCTGCTTGCAATTCCAGTTTTGGGACAGTCATTACCTTCATTGGCGCCACGCGCGCTTTCCCCAAAAAAAACGTAAGCTCTGTTTTATCTTGCCCGTCGGAGTTGTTACTCGGGCTCGAAGGAATGCAACGGCACTAAAAATGTCCTGCGAACTGTCACCGAACATATGCAACTCTATATTATCAAAGGGCTAAAGTAACTTCGAGGATTTTTGATGTTTTCAAGCTTTGGTAAGTCTGCACTCCAAACCCAAAATCTTTGAACCATGTCCTGTGGGAGCTCGTCATCCCATTGTTGTCCTGTGACACGCCAGATGTCTTTTAAGAGAAGTCGCGCATCGACGGTAAACGGTGCGACAAGACCAATGGGGTCAAAGACTTTCGAGACAAGACTTAGGACCAAGCGTTGCGTGAGGGACTTGGTGAAAGCGCAGCTTGTACCCCGACTCACAACTAAAGTGTCATTAGTGTGATCCCACTTTAACCCTAGCACATGCGATGAATCCTCCTGACATGAAACAATAACCTTGGGCTCAGTAGATTGAGGGGAACCATCAATTCGGTCAGCCAGATTTGGTACATTGCTTACGAACTTTGTAAGCTTGAACCCACCGAGATGGAGAAGATGTACCAATTCCTTCGATCTATTGATGGCTTTCTCGGGAGACTCCACTGAGTCAAGGTAATCGTCCATGTAGAAGTTTTCAAGGACGGCTTTTGCAGCTTCGGGGTAAAACTTGGCATTGTCTCTCGCAGTGCGTTTTAATGCACAGTTGGCGCATGTGGGCGAGTCTTTAGCCCCGAATATATGGCGCGTATATTGATACACTACAACGTTAGTTGTGGGGTCCTCCCGCCACAGAAAGCGAAGTGATGGTTGATCTGATGGTAATACACCAACCTGTAGAAACATTCCCTCGATGTCGGCAGAGACGGCATATGGATGTTGTCGGAAGCGAAGAAGTGCGTAAATAAGGTTTTGGAGCAGATCAGGTCCAGTGAGCAAAGATTTATTCAGTGAGGCGCCATGAAATTTTGCTGCTCCATTGAGCACCCTACGCACTTTACCTGGTTTGTTCGGGTTTAAAACCGGATGGTGGGGTAGGTACCACTCTTTATCAGACCGGCTCTCAACCTTGTGAGCGTCCGGAACCTCAATTACATACCCCTTATTTAGGTCTTCCTTGATGGTACTAGTATAATTCTCTCTGAGGCCTTCATCCTTGGCCAAACGTTTTTCGAGCAATTTTAGTTGCACAAGGGAGAAGAAGTAATTATTTGGGAGCTGGATATTGTCTGCTGCCCACAGCATTCCGACATCGTATCTCAGGCCATTGTGTATGGTGGTACTATCAAGAATTTCTTGAGCCCTTGCGTCTGCTGCAGATCTTGAGTCTACCTGCTTGTTTGCTCCGAATGATTCAATGTCGTACCATGATTTTACTTGACTTGCTAACTCATTGTCCTGTCCGATATTCACTTTAAAGCACGTTGAGGTTAAACACGAACTTGATGGTAACGGACCGCTTAAGACCCAACCTATGGGTAAGCGTACGGCAACGGGTGAACGCTTCTCATCGGCAGAGAAGTATTCTAACGGGCGGATGGCATGATAGACATATTGTCCGAGTATCATCTCAATGTCTTTATAGGAATATGTCACGGGATCAAGGACCGCTAAGTGTGGGTAAGTCTCTTGCAGGGCCTGGACATTAATTATATCAGAGCCGACGTTCAGACTCTCTTTAACGAAAGGGTTGATGGTAAATGGTTCGAAATCTTGATGTTCTCTTGGTTTCACAGTAACTTCGACAATCCTAGTGTCAACTACTTCTTCGGTATTAATACCCTTGACAGTTAGCTTTAGTGCTTTACCGTGCAAACCGAGTCTATCTGCTAGACTACCGGCCACCCAAGAGTTACTGCAGGCGGTATCACACAATACTAAAGCCTTGGTATCTAAACCGGACGAATTGACCAACTGCAATTCCGTTACCTGAAGGAGCCCCTTAACATCAGTAACAGATGACATTGTTGTGGTCTTATTAGACGGCTGTTGACTAGTAGTTGCTTTATTTGGACCTGTGTTGCCAGAAGACTGGATACTATTGGGATTTGTTGACTGTTTTGTTGGGAAAACCCTATCTGCTCCATGCAATAGTGAGTTATGCGAACTATTACACCCTTCTGCTCGGCACTTTCTTGGTTGAGGACACTGGCGGAATGTGTGCTTATCACGTAAGCACGAAAAGCAAAGTTTATTATCGGCCACCAACTTAGCTCTCTGGGTTGGGGTCTTTTCTTTGAAAACTCGACACTCCCATAGCCGGTGGTTACCTTTGCATACAAAGCACCGAGAGTAATTGTTTGTGAAAGAAGATGGCATTTGCTTCTTTGTTTCCCTTTGTTGCGAATTCGATGCAAACACTTTTGAGGCTGTTTTGGTCTTGGTTACTGAAAGTGCTGTTCTCTTCAGGTTTTGCCTTGGTTGCGCTTTGTTTCATAAGATCATGGGCCTCAGCCTTTTCTTTCAGCCAATCGTTAAAATCAAGGAGGGTAAGCTTGAACCCACCGAGATGGAGAAGATGTACCAATTCCTTCGATCTAAAGATGGCTGTGCACCAATCTCTTGAGAGGTAAACAATCTGTTAGGCCAGAAGTGTTCCTCTTTCCAGCCGTAAGTGTGAGTATGATTACACGATCTAGAGATCTCTCTCCGCATCTACTTCAATTGGACAATTATCTGAACGTTCGCCTCCAGTTGACATCAACGAGTCTGTTCCCTTTCCAGAAACTTGAGGTATAACGTTCTTATGGGCAATAGAGGCCCTTTATTGGAGCGGCACCAATATTAACTCAGTAAAATATATAACTGAAGTTCGGAAAGTTTCAATTCAGCAACGTATAAGTATTGGTCATGTACAAAGCAACGTATTAAGTTTTAATGTGATCAAGACAACGTATTAGTATTCGTAACGTTCATAGCAACAAGTGAAAACTTAGACGGCAAGGTTTTTCCGATGCTCTTTTACTGGTTTTTTGTCTGATGTTATTGACGTCAGATCAGTTCGTATTCAATTGGCAATTGTCTAGAAAACCTAAAATTATTAAGCTGAAAACCAGCTGAATCGATACATATCGTGGTTATATTTACTTGAAATTAGTTTAAAGGAACTTTTTCGGAACTTTCTATGTATATTAGAACGTATTTAAATCTTATTTGGAGCGATTTATATGCACATTTGAATACTCGATTCTGATTGGCTAATAATATCTCGCTTACTTATTTACTTCGTAACATGTACGGCAATTTTTTTTACCACTCTTGTTTCCCAGAAAGTTTTTTGTCAAGCTTTTAAAACGCACATGTTTCTGTTGCAAAAAGACCTCTACCAAAAAAACTAAAATCAGTGCGTCCGAGAGTATGTTTGAAAGAGACTTCAAAATTCGATAAAAAGATAACGATTTTTAATTGTGATGTGTTTGTCTCTAACAGTTTGAAGTCTTTCAAATGAACAATCCCATTTCGAAAAAATTTTGTATGTAGACAATTATTATGTTTCCGTCTTACCTGAGCTACATTTCTTCCAGTAAATTTTATTTGATGTCTTAATTAGTTCTTCTCAACCTGAGAATCTTCTAGACTTATTTCAGTTAACCTTATCAATCATTTCAGTAATTCATTTGTAAACAAACTCCAACTTGTTGAAATTATGTCTGTTCACTTTGTTTAGCAAGTTAGTTAGTCATTCTTTTTTGTTTAACACTTCGTGGCAAGTTGTACTATTCAGCCTTTTGAATTGCTTTTTCAAATGTATGCATTCAAGTGGAGTTAAGTTCGCCAGTCAAAATTTATTGTTCGACTTTGAGCTGCGCACCAGCTCCGCAACGATACCGTAGCCCCCAACGCAAATGGAAAAAGCAAAGAGAGGAGCTCAAACTTGTTCTGTCGGCGAATAAGGACATCAACTAGGCAATATTGCGAGGCCCCGAATCCGAAGTCAACTAATTGCCATTGGAAAGCAACTATGAGGAAACAAAACAAAGACTCCCAGCGCAATCTGAACGCTAAAGCAACACAGTGCATGCCCAGCAGAAAATGAACTGGCAAAACAAATGTCAACGAAAAATAGAGGTGAGAATCCTATGCGGAAATAAATAATGGCCATTGGCGCGCGGGAAAATAGTTTCGTTGCGATCCACAGCAGAGGAAATGAAGGCGGCCGAGTCATCAATTTCATGAATCCACACATCTACCTACCAATTTCACTGCGCTAGTTGAAGAAACTTTCTGGAAGAAGCGTTCTTTTGCCCCGCAAAATTGCTTTTGACAAGCATGTTTTTTTATCAGCAAAATTGTGAAAGAAGAAATAGTGGAATATTTTTGTGGTATACAAAAAGTTGACCGAGAATTCTGATTTTAAAAACAAAGACAAACTACCATTCGAGAATATTTTGTCTCAAATTTATTTTGCACCGATATGGAAGGGGAAATCCTAAAAGGGGAACCCCTTAAGGCACTTCAGTTTGCTGTAAACATGGAATTGGGGATGAAAAATTAGCACAAAATACCAGCACAGTACACTATACTATTTTTAATAGATTTAACGCTATCAGCTCTTAAACAAATTTTCACTCCTTGGATTGGCTTTCAAAAACAACTATTTCAAAATCAGCGTCTTGCACCTCGGAGCCCCATTATCAGACTTGTAGTTTCTTGTTGTCAACCCGACATAGAGAAAAAAGCCTTTCACGGGGAGAACAAACCAAAAATTGTAGAGTGTTGAGAATTTTTTTAAAAAAGGGTGCAAAACAAAATGCGAAAACAAAAACACATTCCTCAGAAAAATAGTAACAACAAAAAACGGTGAATGCGGTAGAGCAAAAAACTCCAACTAACATTCGATCACTTCTGTTCAAGAAGAGTCATATAACAAAATTTAAAAAAACATAATCAGATCAACTCTAATTGGCAATAGTGCAGAAATAATTGAATCCTAAAATATGCCGATCAAGATTAGAGACTGGTAATTTTGTAGCATTTCGAAAAGGTCACTTTCATTGTTGAAAGTTCTGCAAAAACGATCTGTACTGACGATTCAAATCTACCAGAATTATGTCCATCTCTACATATCCAATCAATTCCAATTGAAGCAATTGGACTTTAGTTTTCACTAACCGTTGGGAACATTCTTGAGGCAGGAGTCACGGTTGTGTCAGACAGACTCAAATTTTAGATTGGATGGCATCTGCTGATAGTTTTGGCTGTGCCATCACAAAATTCATACCTTCGCCTCAATCAGGTATTTTGATCAACAGTGTTACATTACAATGCCCAATTAAAAGCCGTGTCGCCAAGACATTCCCTAACCACATTGCTCGTGTTGGGCACTCAAAAACTCATGTTGCAGGTTGGTGATATCATAATATTTTCATCAAATAGGAGACGAATCTCAATCAATTTACAAGAAAATGTCAATTTACTCTGATCAGTATTTTTTCTATAGTATTTGTCACAAAAAGAGAGCAAACAATTAGGCTAGCTCTAGATATAATTGTCCTAAACAAAGTAATTCACCAAAATAAGTACTAAATGACGAATATTGATACGCTGGTCGATTCAATTTCTGAACAGAAAAAGATCCTGCGTCTCAAAATACCACTTATTTCTCTACTTTACATCTGAAATATGCTTACAACCAATTAGACATTTATTTTAAAACAGCGGAACATTTGACTTCAAGACAATAAATAAATGACAGGTACGTATCGCTTCAAAACTGGATTTCACAGCCTCACAGATAATTGGGCAGAAACTGAAAACGCTATGGAGTTTACTTTGACCGCGTGAAAATTTTATATTGTTTTCTTGAATACATTGTGAGCAAGGGCAAGGCAGAAGAACTCTTGGAACATGTATTGGATTGCCTTTCAAAATTAGATAACGAGAGTCTTCGGGTTAACCTTCCTAAGTGGAATTTTGAAAGAACGGTAACGACCGGCTAGGTCGCAGTTTTTCTCAAATTGTGATGTTGCCCCTCAAAAAATGTACCGCGGCTACACGCTCACTTGAAACGCGAAAACACCTAAAAAAACGGCCTCTCGATCCCACTTGTACAAAGTCTGTATATTACATAGGTAAGTTTATACAAAATTTAGCTCAAATCGATCGCGCTATTCTCCCCTTTTTATGGCAACCTGAAAAATTTATCTGGACATAAATACACGATAAAAAAACCTTCTGAAAATTAAAAAAAAAACGAATTATACTAACAACTCTGCTTATGACGCGGTAATGCAGTAATATGGCTGAATGCTATGCCTCCCATTCAAGACCCCGCGTGTTCAGGACCCTAATTGCTCATCGCTTTCCAAATTTGTGTGACAAGCGTTGTAACGTTATAAAACTGGAGTTGTTATTAGCGGTATGGTCAATTGAACAGTTTTCAAAAACTGTCTGCACGCTTTGTTGTCATTTGCTACATGAATTCAACTAACCAGATCTCTACCTGCAGCGACTTAATCGAGCAAAATCAAGTAAGGTTTGAATCAAACTACAATAAGTGTCTAAGACGAAATTAAATGCAATTTGGCGTCATGAAATCTGCTAAAAATCAACTTAATGGCGTTACAGAACTAATTTAAGCGGTAAGGTCAATTGAATAAATTTAAAAAACTGCCTGCACGGCCATCAAGTTACGTAAATCAAGGATCATCTAATAATCATTAACCATTTAAAATGAATGGACTCACAGAAAACTGTTATTTACAGAACAAAAAGTGTAATAAAACATTATATAGCACAAGCTGGAACACAGTGGATGCTTTTAGACGGCCTTTTTTAGTGCTTCCCAAATCATTCACACTTGGTGTGAAGATAATGATTTATTGAAGCAATCATTCAACGATTTTTGGGGAAACTAGTATTTCAAATACATTATCGACGGTAAAGTTTATATGTATATGAAACTTTCCGTTTAGGCCCGAGAAAAATCATTTCCATGCGAAAAAATTTTGGACCCCATTTTTCCTCTTTAACCTATATGTATACTTAAGTAGAAGCGCCGTTCTGCTATAGGATGAGTTTAAC
This sequence comes from Convolutriloba macropyga, assembly GCF_964194025.1. Classification (NCBI taxonomy): domain Eukaryota; kingdom Metazoa; phylum Xenacoelomorpha; order Acoela; family Convolutidae; genus Convolutriloba; species Convolutriloba macropyga. The sequence continues at coordinate 33,176,766 of NC_134478.1, read as the reverse complement.
AAGGATTGGAAGGTGGAGAAATGTGACCATTTGCGATTTTCGGCAGGTACCTATTTTATCAGTAAAAACGCTATGTTATCGCTACACGAAACGTATGGTTGTCCTTTTTGGAGAAACTATGTGTTTTGTCAATATCAGCTGACTACTGACAGTCAGTTTGTGTGGTACTTGGTACCTAATAAACAATTAAAAATAATGTACTGACGGACTCACAGAAAATTGTTATTTACCGAACAAAAAATAAAACATTTTACATCATAAGCTGGAGGTCACTGGATGCGATCTTTTTCAGTGCCCTTTTGTGACCTTTTTCAGTAGTTAACATTTCATTCACACTTGATTTTAACAAAATGAACCCTTGAAATGACCATTGAACTATTTTGTAGAAACGCTATTTCAAATAGGTCATCAAGTAATTTTCCTTAACTTTTTTTAGTGTGTAGTTTTTGGTTTTCAAATGCACCTCAATTGCGACAAGACTTCAATTCAGCGACATTATAGACATTTATGGTTGATCTCATTATTTGTGTACTCATTATTTGAGAAAACTGGATTTTACAGCCTCACAGATAAATGGGCCGAAACTGAAAACGCCCTGGAGTATAGTTTGATCGGATTGAAAGTTTTATATTGTTTTCTTGAATACATTGTGAGCAAGGGCAAGGCAGAAGAACTCTTGGAACATGTATTTGATTGCCTTTCAAAATTAGATGACGAGAGTCTTCGGGTTAACCTTCCTAAGTGGAATTTTGAAAGAACGGTAACGACCGGCTAGGTCGCAGTTTTTCTCAAATTGTGATGTTGCCCCTCAAAAAATGTACCGCGGCTACACGCTCACTTGAAACGCGAAAACACCTAAAAAAACGGCCTCTCGACCCCACTTGTACAAAGTCTGTATATTACATAGGTAAGTTTATACAAAATTTAGCTCAAATCGATCGCGCTATTCTCCCCTTTTTATGGCAACCTGAAAAATTTATCTGGACATAGATACACGATAAAAAACCTTCTGAAAATTAAAAAAAACGAATTATACTAACAACTCTGCTTATGACGCGTAATGCAGTAATCGGGCTGAATGCTATGCCTCCCATTCAAGACCCCGCGTGTTCAGGACCCTAATTGCTCATCGCTTTCCAAATTTGTGTGACAAGCGTTGTAACGTTATAAAACTGGAGTTGTTATTAGCGGTATGGTCAATTGAACAGTTTTCAAAAACTGTCTGCACGCTTTGTTGTCATTTGCTACATGAATTCAACTAACCAGATCTCTACCTGCAGCGACTTAATCGAGCAAAATCAAGTAAGGTTTGAATCAAACTACAATAAGTGTCTAAGACGAAATTAAATGCAATTTGGCGTCATGAAATCTGCTAAAAATCAACTTAATGGCGTTACAGAACTAATTTAAGCGGTAAGGTCAATTGAATAAATTTAAAAAACTGCCTGCACGGCCATCAAGTTACGTAAATCAAGGATCATCTAATAATCATTAACCATTTAAAATGAATGGACTCACATAAAACTGTTATTTACAGAACAAAAAGTGTAATAAAACATTATATAGCACAAGCTGGAACACAGTGGATGCTTTTATACGGCCTTTTTTAGTGCTTCCCAAATCATTCACACTTGGTGTGAAGATAATGATTTATTGAAGCAATCATTCAAAGTTTTTTGGGGAAACTAGTATTTCAAATACACTATCGACGGTAAAGTTTATATGTATATGAAACTTTCCGTTTAGGCCCGAGAAAAATCATTTCCATGCGAAAAAATTTTGGACCCCATTTTTCCTCTTTAACCTATATGTATACTTAAGTAGAAGCGCCGTTCTGCTATAGGATGAGTTTAACAAGGATTGGAAGGTGGAGAAATGTGACCATTTGCGATTTTCGGCAGGTACCTATTTTATCAGTAAAAACGCTATGTTATCGCTACACGAAACGTATGGTTGTCCTTTTTGGAGAAACTATGTGTTTTGTCAATATCAGCTGACTACTGACAGTCAGTTTTTGTGGTACTTGGTACCTAATAAACAATTAAAAATAATGTACTGACGGACCCACAGAAAATTGTTATTTACAGAACAAAAAATAAAACATTTTACATCATAAGCTGGAGGTCACTGGATGCGATCTTTTTCAGTGCCCTTTTGTGACCTTTTTCAGTAGTTAACATTTCATTCACACTTGGTTTTAACAGAATGAACCCTTGAAATGACCATTGAACTATTTTGTAGAAACGCTATTTCAAATAGGTCATCAAGTAATTTTCCTTAACTTTTTTTAGTGTGTAGTTTTTGGTTTTCAAATGCACCTCAATTGCGACAAGAATTCAATTCAGCGACATTATAGACATTTATGGTTGATCTCATTAATTTGTGTACTCATTATTTGAGGTCTTTGGTTTTTTGGCAAGAATCTTGAAAAATAACTGTTCATCTTGCAAGATCGTGCAAGATAACTATTCATCTTGCAAGATCTTGCAATATAACCATTTGGTCTCGCCTGGGGTGAACACTACTACCGATTTTTAAGGACCCTTTCAGATGAGTTTTACAAAAACCTTTTTACTCATACCATCCCTATATCTCATACCATCGCCATGGGCAAGCCAAAAAAATTTTTTTTTCTGATAAATTACTTCTGGCCAAATAAGAGGAACATCTAAAGTTAACCCGAAAAACATTAGCATTGCAATTTTGTATGGCTTGTATTAAACACACTCATTCGCACAAAACAAAATCGATACAGTAACATTGTTAACGCTATATCAATTAAATTTATTGGCACCTTCGAGATAAGAGTACGCTTACAAAACTCTAACACGCCACTTGCTGAGCAAATATCCACATGCGTGTGCACTTCAATACAAACAAATAACAATAAAATTGTCTTTTGTCTGTTAAAAGAGCTCGTCGCAAAAGCAGCACGTTGAAATAACAGCGTTTTAACTAAAGTCTGATTATAATATATGGCTATTTCTGTCCCTTTCTACTTTATGCAATGTCATCTGCTAGTTAGAAATCATCCCCAAAAGTGTATGTGAATTTTGCGGAATGACATCACAACTTAAGCTGCTACTCTGATTTCAAAACGCATGCACTGCGAGAGTAGCGTATAAATTCTGCAACTGAACGCAAGAAGTAAAATCAAGAGAAATTGCGAAAACATATCTGAACAACAGAAACTTATTCCGCTAGCCAGGAAACCAAACAAAAGCTACGAGTGATATGAAAAGCAAATGAATGAACTGGTTGTAAATAATATGATTTGATAAACAAATTGACATATACAAAAACGCCGCATTTATACGAAATTCAAGATCCCCTGGTAAGTTTTTTTTCCTTAGTCTTAATTTTTGCTCTTCATTTAAAGATGTTTTGAACTTAATTTTGATCGTTGATCTCATCTTCATTTTTTGTTGCTCTATATTTGGTAATCTTTAACCCGATTGCCAAATTCCTTGAAACTTGTTTGCATAGCGCATCAGCACATGTCTGTGTCATTGTCTGTTGTTGAACTACACACTAAAAAAAGTTCAGGTAAAGTTACCTTAACGCAGTTAAGGTAAACCTCTGTTAAGGTAAAATTAAGGTAAAAGTTACCTTAACTTTACCTTAACTTGAGATAAGGTAAAAAAAATACCTGAACTGTGTTAAGGTAAAATTACCTTAACTTACCTTAACTTTTTTAATAATTTTCTGCAGTACAAAATCGTTTATTTTTAGTAAAATTAGCAAACCAAATGTTGAAGTTTATTACAAGAGCTTTACAATGATCCTTATATGAAGCAATTTGAGCTAATATTTGTCGACCTACACTACAGCAAACCCCAAAATTACTTTCAGTGAGTGCTCAAAAAAATTCAAAAAGGCAGTAAGGCACCAATTTTGCACAAATTGGTATTTTTATTTTTCACGCGCCTCTGTTTATGAATTGGCTGCTCACAAATCGATTCTGAGTGGTACCGGAAGAACTGGTTTCAGAAAAACGGTTTAGAGAAAGTTTAAAAGTGGTTTTAAAGTCCAATCACTTTAAAGTCCAACTTGAATCCAATCACTCTTTCTTATATATTAAGTAAAAAACTATTATTCCTGCATAAAAAATCTCTGTAAATCTCAATATATTTATCTTTATTTTGATCACTTCTTTGTGAATTGTTTACATACTTGTTCGATTTGACTGTGAAATGATCCTGATCTCATATCTGTGCAAACTTTCATTTTATCTTAATTTCAATCTTTCCAATCTCTAATTTAAGTTCAAACCTCAGTTTAATCAGTCGCTAATGTATAAAACCAATTTTTTTAGTGATTTCAAGTAAAATCATACGACTAAAATTTTGTTGTCATTCGCTACTCGAATTCAACTTACCAAATTGGTACTTAATTTCGTCGTGTAAAATCAAGTAAAGTTTGAATCAAACTAAAATAACTTTCTCTGATGAAATTAAATACAAATTTGCGTCGCGAATTTGCCCAAAAAGAACAAGCCATGTTCTGTTCGTATCAAATCATTGTCCGGCTGCGTCTGTCTGTAAACAAGGTGAAAACAAGCATATTTGAAAAATGAGCCGGTGTTTGATCATAACTGATTATTGACTGGACGGATCCGATCATTAATGAGTACCTTAACCTTGCAACTGACTTACATCTGAGCCGTCTCCAGCCCCCGCCTTCAACTAAGATGTCTTATTTTTGAAGAATCTTTGCTCTCAATTGGAGCTCTGCCGTTTGCGGCGATTGTCAAGTCCTGAAAACGAACTTTCTGCTTCATAACCAATTTTTTTAAATCTCTTACTATTAATAACTACCTTTGATATCAATATTAAACAATAGCATCTGAAGCAGTAATCAGGCAACAATTAGAAAAAAGGTATTTTCTATGTAAAATGTTTAAAATAACGTCTTTTCAAATGCGTTTTCATCAAAATTACTGTGACAGCAAACAGAAACCTCTGATTTTTCGATTTCTTAATGCTTTTAATTTTAATGTTTTTTCTAAATTATCCAAACCAAAAAATTATTTCTGATCTCCAAAAACAAATTATATCTACTCGACTGATCTCTAATTTTGTTTTTTTTTATTTGTTTCTTTTTAAACCAATTTTGCTTGGCGGATTCAAGCAATATTTTTCGAATATAGATTGTCGTCATGCGCTACTTGAATTCAACTAAACAAATCTACACCGGATTTTGTCCAGCAAACTCGATTAAATTTCAAATCAAACTACATTAATATTCTAAGACTAATAATATGCATTTTGATTTCACAAAATCTGCTAAAAGGAATTGAAAAAACAAAAAAGTTGCCGTTGCTAATTCAGTCTTTGAGTTGTCACGTTTACAAAAACCATGTGGCGCAGACAGCAAACGATGATTCTCTTAAAACCTCACCTGTAATCGAACGTTCTTCGGAACGACCATCAACGGATTGACAAAAAAATGTGAAGAAAGCAAGATCCAACTAAGCTTAGCGACCTTGACGAGAGATAACAGTGTTCGGGACACTTTTTTGGCTGATAATCTTCACAGTATAACCTCAACCTGAACTGATTTACAAAGGCCCAAGGGAACAACCGACCGAAAACACATAAATTAGAAGACAAAGAAAGAATAGTCAACTTAAGCTACAGTGGCAATTGAAGTGCCAAAAAAGTTGGGACAATTTGCGGAGGTTGACCTTGGGGTCTGTGTGACCAAACATGCGCCTCTACATTTGTCTAACAAAGGTACAAACTCTCTTCAAGTGTCGGTGCGGAGGGACGGCAAATATTATCAAAAATTTTACAGTTGGTGAAATCTATTATCTGAAAACAAGAAAAAATATATACGTTTTTCTCATTAACCAAAAAAAAATAAAAACAACGAGAAATTTTTACAGCGTCTTGAAAAGTTTACACCAAAACTGAACTTTTGAAAGATAAAAGCATGAGGTATTTAAAGCCATTTTTATCACAAAATTATTGGACAAAAATATCCAACGAGAATTGCTACGCAATACGGTAGAATCAAACCATGCACTAAGGATAATTTCAGACACGGTGATAGGTGAATTCAATCAGCAACAAATTTCATCAAACAGTTCAACTAGCGTCAACGCAATAAAAATTAGCAGCAGGTTTCGAGAAGCAAAAATATCTCAAAGACAGCAAATTGTGACAACAAATGTGGGACAAAAAAGTAGTGCCAACCTTGTGGCTTGAATTTGACTCCAAGCCACAAACAAACTAGTTCAGCAGTGGGTAATAAGTGTAATCATTGTGGTCTTCAAAATGACTTCCCAAAGATATGTCGAAAGCGATTAAATGAAATAAAATTAAACTTAAAGAGAAGAAGAATGAAACACAACAAAATTAAGAATCAAAATGGTTCAAAAATTAGTGCTTGGAAGAACAATGGAATTTAGGAGTCAAGAAACAGCTCGTCAGAACACGAAACTTTGAAATGATATCAAATGATACAGGACGAATTAGCAGGCAAAAAACGAACTGGATAGTTTGAAAAATAGAAAACTTATTAATATCAGACTTTGAAAATTCATGCTCAAATGTAACATTGCTATTAGCTTTTCAAATCCTGTATAGGAGTTACGTTGCAAAATGGCCAGAGAAAATATTACGAAATAGCAATCTTTTCAAATGAAAATATTGAGGCACTCGGCTGTCTCAAACTTCGTTGAGGAAAACGGCCGTTAATTTATCTGTGATACTTGATCATTTTTAATTAACTTGTTGCAGTCAATTTGATAGGATGCAATAATTTAGTTTATATTTACTTGCCCTTCATTCCAGTATTTTAATCAGATCTTATTTCAAGTTGCTTGCTTGTTAGTTGTCGTTTGTTCATCCCTATTTCATTTCCCGCTGAATGATCAGACATGTTTGTTTATGTTAGCTATTTGTTGCCAACCACTTCAGTATTCATTGTCGTATATTTTCAATTCAATTTCAGTATTGAGAACATTTTTTGATTTCGCTCCGCAAAGTTGAGCTCATGATTTAAGTAAGCACTTCTCCTGGCAAAATCCAATCCTGATTTTTAAAGTGTGTGTTTGCGCCGCGAAGCCGAAAATAAAAGAACAAGGTGCAATATGGCGCAGTCAGCTAATAAGCGAACTCCCATGGGAGTTGACGTTTTTTGGGACAAACGTAGGCAAGACCCACCTCTCCGTTGGGGAAAGATGCCAAAAAGGCTCAGCAGAAAAAGAATTGGGAAAACAAATGCCAAAGACAGAGAAATTGGCATAATGTGGAGAAATAAATCGTGGCCATTTGCCGACCGACAAACTTTTTAATTGCTCTATTTCAGCATCGGTGTGGACGGGCGCCATATTATTAATAGCACGAACCCACACATCATGGTAGATACTCTTTCCGACGCAAAATTTCGGAAGACTGCAGAGGAGGCATTCATAAGACCCCGAATTAAAACGTTTGATAGACTCGCTTTTTTGGTCATCAAAACAACACCGAGGAAAAACAGTAGAACATTTCTATAAAAAACTCAATTAATTAGCAAAAAATTGCGACTTTGAGACTACAAAAAAGACGCTAATCAGAGATGTCTTCATCACCAACTTAATCGAAACCGAAATACATTGAGTTGTTCAAACGAATGGTTGTACCGAGGAAAAGTCTCGATTGGGCCATAAACATCGAACTCGGGATGGGATGCAAAATCAGATTTGAATACAAGCTCCAAACAAAATCCTTGCTTCGACAAGCGTAAACGCAATACAATATCCGCCCAAGCACTCGCTCCTCAACATACTCTCCCAAACAGTTTTCTCAGACAAAGCTTTCGACAACCACCAAGCCACTGTCCTAATTGCGGGGTACCATGAGTTCTTGGTCACCGAGAAAAATGCATTGCCAGAGGAAAGACAAGTAACATTTGTGGTTTGCTAAGTCACTTTGCCAAGTTATGCAGAAAACAAAACAAAACAAGAAATGTCCAAAACCAAAACGAAAAAATCGGTCAGCACAGTAGAACCTCAGCCCGAGGATTCAGTGAACTTTTAACAATAATCATCCAGACTGTACGAGTCATACATGCCTTTTAATGTGCACATCAGAATCGGAAACGTTTCAATAGTAATCCACATGCGATTTGAATAAACGAAAACGAAAAATCCGCAACTGAAGACATTTTCCATCGGAGCAATTTATATCGAGGGAAAAATTCGAACATCGGTAAGAAGCAATCGCTTCTACAAACCAGCTGCCACTTTCATGGTTTTTGTTACTGGACTCGAACCACTCTCTGTTCGCTGTCTCTTCAACCAACTTGGATTTGCGGTCACACTAATTTTACCCCAAAAATGTAATCAAGTGAATCTTATTTCGACACATTCCGCGATTAAAGAAAAGGTAGATCTGCATTTCCGAAAGCTCATATTTCGAAGGGAAGATCAAAAACTCATGCAGCTAAATCAACATTAGACAATCATTTCCAACCACGCCACCAAAAAGGGAGATGCAAACTTTTTAACGCATAAAAAAGTAAATTCTTATCTTTATAAATGTTTCGACAAAAAACACGTTACAAAACTTATAATTTGCCTAACCAATTGCTTTAATTCTTAATGTAGCCACGGTTATGAAAGTACAACCACTAAAACTAGCACTTGATTCAAAAGTTTTCAATAAAGCGATACACAAAAACAAATATCAAACGTCGAACATTGATACACTTATCGACTCAATATATCCGCAAATTAATGATCGGCGTCCCAAAGCACTACAGACTTTTTATACCTCAATTATTCATATAGCCAACTAAGCCTAGATCCCGAAACCGCCAATCTCTGCCATTTTAACATAATAATTGGCAAAATGAGGGGCACATACCGATTTCAAGTAGGATTCCATGGTCTCAGAGATATGCCTGCGGAATTTCAAAAAACAATTAACTACTTTTCGATAAGATTAAAAAAACCTATTGTTGCTGAGATGATGTACTGATTTTTAGCAAAGGATCAGAAGAGGGAAAAAACGTGTTCGGCTGCCTTCAAAGACTTGCACTGAAATACCTTAGGATTAACCTTTCCGAATGTCCTCTCGCCAAATTGGAAATAGATTGGCGGGGTTACCACATTTCACAAACATGAATTCCGCCAACCAAAAGTAAACCATCTGCAAAACGGTCTTTTCAAGCACCAAAAAACTTTTAAAAAATTTGTTCCTTTCTTGGATTTGTGCACTACATAAGTAAGTTTATCCTCAATCTTGCACAAATCGTTACGCCCCTTGTTACTGAAATCAGTTAAAATTATTTGGACAGATGCTCATCAAAACTGTTTTTTCAAATTGAAAAAGCGCATCGCAAATGAAACTGAAAATTGCTATTACAACCCGCAACTCGAAACACGAGTCAAAAGTGACGCTTCAGGTGATGGTTTCGGTGCTGCTCTAGAACAATAAACTGTAGAAACTCATTGAAGTCACTTCTAGATTCCTAAATTAATGCGAAGAAATATAGAGTGTTAATGAATCAGAATTTTTAGGTGTGCTTTGGTCTTTTGAGTTTTTCAAAATTACTTGTATGAAAAACAAATTAAAATAATTACAGACCAGAGCTTTACTATAAATATTAAAAGAAAAGCGTTCAAAGAAATCCTACAACAGCCGATTAACCCCTGGGTCAGATAGACTATTACCCCACCAATTTAAAATTGAATACATGCCCGGCAAAGAGATGGGCCTCGTTGACTATAATTCTCGACACCCAAACCAAACGAAAGAATTCTTTGTCGCAAAATTAGAAATAATTTTCGCCTCTGCAAAATCGTTAAATTTAAACTCAATTCAATCCGCGCCTCGTTTGCACAGTTTGTTCAAAACAAGCGATCCGGCATCGCAAATCAGTGTACAAAATGAGTCTGGCAAAAACTCAAAAAATACAATCAGCAGACTCGTTACCCAATTACGCACGCCTGCTTTTCTTTTGTCACCCGCTAAGCATAATCCATTAGTAAAATCGAGCTACAATTCAAACTATTCTATAAATGCTTACCCTGCGTTGCAGAAACCAGTTAGCACACCACTCGCTCAGCAGAATCCACCTCATTTCCTTAAATTTATGCAAAATAAGAATGTAAACATTCCCGCAGGGCGAGAAACGAAATCATTTGAGACTAATTTTCAGCAAAATAGTAGACATTCCTATCACAATTGCAAAAGTCAAACAACAAACATAATAGCAGGAAATATTGCCCAAAATGGTTCTCGAAATCAGTTGCATCATGTCAACTCAGAATCAAACTTTGATTGTATCAAAAAAATTATTTCAAAAAGTCAATTAATTCCAGAAAACAAAATCACTGCCAAAAAGTCAACTAAAGAAACATAAAACCCAAGTCCACTTCGGTGAAACATCTCGCACAGGCTGCGAACCAACCATCTACCCATTACTCGCTTTTCCGGTGGCATCGCCCAACGATAGCACGCCTCTCACAGCCAGCACTCAAATACCCACCTTCGACAACATTTTACGAATAGTCTTCAACGTCTAACAGCCTGCCTTGCAAATAAGGATGCGGTGCTCAAAGAGGTACGCGATTGTATCTTCAATAATAACGAGGAACAATTGAAAACGTTTAATCCTCATTTACACTCCTACGGGCGGGATCTTCAGGTGCGATCTGGGTGTGTATGCATCGATGTAGAGATAAATATTCCCGGGTACCTGGGGTACGATATGTATGGCCATACAATGCTGGTGGCCAATAATGAATAGGGAAATGCTTGTTAGATTAACAGCTTGTAAACACTGCATTGCAATCGGTAATAGTCTTAAATTAGTAATTCCCACTAAGCACTTCAACCCTCATATACCGTGTGCTGAAACAAACCAGGAAATACAAATCGATTTTTGGTGATTCTATATATGACCAAAAAGGAAATGAAATATACCTTCTAGCCGCAAAAGATCTTTCTTCCAAATACGCCAATGCATGTATATTTCACAAGGCAAATGACTCAACTAGAACAAAAGCTTTGGACATGAATATCAAAATATATGATGATCCTCGTACAACTCGATTGCATCAAACAAAATATCTTGTGGGATATAAAATAAAGAATTTCTGTAACAGAAATAACATAGATATCATTGAAAATTCCGTTAATGACCATCCGACGACTGATCTGGAAAGAAAAGTTATAAAGAAAAACTAAAAAAGACTCTCAGGTATAAAAGCAGAAATAACGGTTACAAACTTGTTCCATAAAAAGCATTCATTCACCATAATAATCCACCAACTGCGAACATCTAAACAAAAAAACAAGAAAGATCTTGCCCTTCGAATGCTTGAATGTCGCACTATGGTGGAGAACCTAATACACCTTTGAGCGTAAAATGAACAACACCTAGGTGGTCTAACCTCTCAAACGAGAATAATAAAAAATTTCATTTAGATGAAGACACAGTTCTTCATGGGGTCATCGTGCCTGATGAAAAATGGGCAAATCACTATCGAAGCGACATCGAGGTCGAAAAGAACATAACGAGGTACAACTGAAAATAGCTAATAAAACTCACGAAAATAGGAAGTCAAAGATGAACCTTGAGGGTTCGTACGAAAAGCTTGCTACAGAATCTAACAACATAAAACTTAGCCCTATGACGTTGACCATCAAAGAACCTGGAAAATTGGGGGTCAGGGTACACAATAGTGATTTTGCAAATTTCGATACTGAACTGGAACACCATACACAACTCAAGGTGTATGCTGACCGCCGTGGGCCCAGAACTAGTGAGAAAGTGGTGGAGGAAAATATCCAAAGCCACTGAAAAGGTCACCCGCAAAAAAAACAGGTTAACCATGAGAAAAGTGAAACGGGTGGCAGGGTATTGTCCTCGAAGTCAAAAAATGCACGCGCGATGCAGGGTCGCATTTTTAAGGCACCCAACTTCTCGGCCATCAGAAATCAAAATTTGGAAATCAAAACGAAGACTCACGTGTCGAATTGACTATTCCAACAACAAAAACACCATCAAGAGCCCTACACACAAGTAAGTATGCTCATCTCAAGCCTACACCAATACAGACAAAATATCCACTGGAAGAACCAGACGAAGCCCGATTTATCGCGGTTTCGAAGAAATATCCTCCGATTCATTGATTAACGCCATAACAAAACAACAACGCAGAGCCGGTCATATCAAAAACTTCCAGCCCCCAACACTTCTGTTTTTGAAACTGTCCGAACAACAGCAAAACAGGTTGCGAAAGAGAAAAGCATCTCAACTGTAAGAGGAATGTTATCTCCTCCCGACACTTGAGTGAGGTATTTGGCTGATTACAGGAGCCCGGCACCCGAAGATGATACAATTTCAATGACCACATACGAAGCGGAATTGAACACTAATTCTCAATATACATCCTCGAACTCGCAAACCTAACATTGTATTTTAATACGTATCAGTGGCTATGATAACCAGTACATATGTTGTTATTACTTTTTTAGCAGGGGACTAAGGATTTTTTTTGTAAAAAATATTACTATTATCAAAAAATATTCTCATTGTATGATTTTTATTTAAGTTCCATGGGGTATGTGAAACTTGCTCTTCTTTGTTCAATTTAGTGCGGTAAGTCTTAATACGATGCAATGTTTGTTTCATATTTTTTTGCCCTTCATTCCATTATATTATTCAGATCCTTTTTCATATTTCACATTATTAGTTGTCGTTCGTTCATACCTTTTCCATTTCTCGCTGTATGATTAGAAATATTTTTTGATACTAGCTATTTGTTGGCAACCACTTCAATTTTCATTGTCATCTTTTCAATTCAAATTCAGTAATCACTATTTTTTTTTGACTTCTTTCCGCAAATCTGAGCTCATAATTTAAGTTAGCATTTCGGCTGGCGAAATCCAATCTGTTCACTCAATATGCAAAGTTCGGTTTGAAAGGCCCCACCCGAACAATTGGTAGATAAATCATTTAAAAAAAACAAATACGCAACAAGCAGGTTATACTCGCAAACATCAAAGAACCCGAAAAACCCATAGAGCCCAGATATCATTTGGATAATGTTCCCAGCACAGAGAAATCTAGTACAAAAGAAAAATTCACCGAACTATGAAGAAACTGAGATAAATTAGAGCAGCTGAAATTGCTTCTGACAGCAACTGTTTTAAAAACTAAAAAAACTAAAAAACCTAGAAGCTATAAAATTCAGTACATTTCGTAGTATTTTTCTGATGTAAATAACACATCAACGAATTTTAAATTTATTTATGTTTGGCCGGAGGGAAATGTGGTACCCTAGTCAGTACTTTTTTGTAATCTTTACTTTTGCTTTTATTTAAACCTGATTCAATCTTTATTTCAATTGTCGATGTAACAATCATTTGTTAACAATTTTTAGTTGTTCCATATTTGGCATTTGTTGAACCACTGGTCATTTTCTTTAAAAAACAATTCGTAAAGCTCATCACAAGTTGTCTGAATCGTTGTCTTTTGCAAAGTATTTTCAAGTTTGACCACCCGTTTCCTTCGTATTTTGTTTATATACTTGTTCATTTTGATTGTGAAATGATCAAGAACCCACATCTGTGCAAACTTTCTTATTAAATGAATTTCTCAAAAGTTCGATTATCAATTCATTCAGTTGACAATGTATTAAACCATTTTTTCTGAGCGAATACAAGAAATATCACTCAACTAGAAATTTGTTGTCATTCGCTACTCGAATTCAACTTACCAAATTGGTACTTAATTTCGACGTGCAAAATCAAGTAAAATTTGAATCAAACTAAAACAACTTTCTCAGATAAAATTAAATACAATTTTGCCAAAAAAATAAATACAATTTGCCCGTTCTGTTCGTATCAAATCACTGTCCGGCCGCGTCTGTCTATAATCTAGGTGAAAACAAGCACATTAGAAAAAATGAGCCGAAGTTTGGTCATAACTGATTATTGACTGGATGGGTCTGATCGTTAACGAGTATCTCAACCTTGCAACTGACCGGCATGTGAGCCGTCTTCAGCCCCGCCCACTAGGATGTCTTACCTTTGAACAGTCTTCGCTCTGAATTGGAGCTCTGCTGCTTGTGGCGATTGTCCGAGTCCTGAACACGAAGTTTCTGCTTCATAACTAATTTTTTTTATCTGTTATTGTTAATAATTACCTTTGATATCAATATTAGAAAATAGCATCTGAAGAAGTAAATGGGGCAACAGTTAGAAAAAAGTATTTTCTGAATCGATAATTATAAATAATATCTCAATTGTAGACGCAACAAAAATTCTGTGAGAACAAAGGAGAACCTCTGATTTTTCTGTTTCTAAATTGCTTTTCAAATGATCTGAACCAAAAGAGTTAATTCTGATATCCAGAAACAAATTATATCTGCTCGACTGATCTCTAATTTTGTTTTTATATTCGTTTCTTTTTCTGCACAATTGGCAAATAAAAGATAGAAAAGCAATTGACTCTCAAATTTTTATTTTGTTGGTAACTTTTGACTTACCCATTCTTTCATCACACGAGGCATATTTACTTGTAAGCTCAAAATGAAGTTGTATGTTCTGTTTCTTCAAACTGAATAAAGAAAGATTGATATATCCAAGCGTTTAAAGTTCTGTTGTTTATTGAACTGAATCAAAGTACAAAAGTTTATACGTGTTTTGCAAAAATATAAAAGCTAGAAAGCTTATGGTTATCTACGTTGTTTTCTCACTCACATTTTTTTATAATACAGAACTTAGCTAGCAGCAGTGTATCAGCACAAAAAGAAACCGAATAGTCTCATTTTAGTATTCTCTGCAAATAATATACCCGCTAACTTTAGTGGAAATGCAGTACCTCCAAAACCGATTTGCAAGATAGCAAAATCTTTTTGACTAAAGGCAAATTGCGAAAAAAAACCACAAAAAAAGACTCCATTCTTTTTGGTAACAGAAACATAGCTATTTTAAAATTCAAAAAATTACACATCAACAAAAACAAAATTATAAAAAGTGCACGTATCAGGAATGAAGAATATCATTTTTTTTGAGTTTATCAAAAAAAAAGAACAAAAAAGTTATCGTTGCGAGTTTGCAAGTATAAATTACAGGAAGTATTGGTAATGTGAGTTCACTGATCAGGTTCCAACCCTTCATATCCCAAAAAACTTAATAAAAACTCAAAACAAGAGCGTGTTGAACAGCCACTGCACGGATCGAGACCAGTGGTTAACTTGTATACACTTGCAAGTCGAATGTCTAACCTGTAGTCTTGCAAGTTCGCTCCGATGGATCTCAAATCTGATTGGTTAAATCAATTGGACATTTATCTTAGATTTACCTTTTTATCTTTTACCATAGATTTACTTTTTGGTTTACCGTAGAATGCGCATGGGAGTTAGTTGCTCAGTTTGAATGACACAATACAATGAGACTAAAGTTGAAAACACGGTTGTTTTTCGATTTTTCTCAACTCAAGATGTCCTTTTGGATTTCAGTTAATAATTTTTTTTTAAGAAAATCTTTGGATTCGAGTTAGTATCTCAAACCATCATTTCAGTAAATTAAATTAAACACTAGAACCAAAAATAATTAACTTGGTTAACAAAACGGTGATTGTCAATACAACAGATCAACAGTTTATGAATCTCATTTCGTCGGCATTTTTTTATTTTTCACATGTAAAATGTATGTTTTTATTCTCCCCACTTTGGTCAGGTAAGAATAAAAAATACTAGAACTGCACATTGATAAGTCTTCCGTTTGTTGCAATCGTTTTGGCGACTTATCGTTAAAGGACCAATCTCGACTCTTCTGATTCTGAATTTGTTAAATCTGGCCATAAAGAGCGTGTCAAAATCATTGAGGCAGACCCCTTGATCATATCTGTCGACAATGATTGCAACAGTACTGGATCAACCATCTCCCCTCCGAGCACCCAAAAAGCAAAACAGTCTACTATGGAGCCCGTGCCAGCAACATTTCCGCTGATCCCCGAATAGCGGTGATTGACAAGGATTGCATTAGTTTACAGAAAGCTACAGACAACCCTAGTAAATACTAGATTAATAAATACTAGATTTCACTGTTTTCTTTATTTACATTTCATGGCAATAATTTTTTGCATCGTGGAAATGTTTGGAGCCAGATGGCTTTTCGTCTGCTGGCATTACAGTTTAGGGAGAATGATTATCTTGTACAAACTTCTTCGTTCTAAGAACGTAGATAATGAAACATAATTTAGGTCCAATCTTCAATTTGTAAGAACCTTATCAGTTGAATGGTTAATTTTTCACAGCCTTTTAAGTCGATTTGCTAACCTGTAAGAACTTGCAAGTTCTTAGAAATTAAACATTCGAATTAGACCCGGATGTACATCCATTTTAGGTTCCGCTTGATGTCAAGGTCAAACTCGATACTAAAAAATAGCAAAACAAAAGAGCTAAAAAAAAGGTGGTTACCTGTCAAAAGCAAAAAATCAAGAGACATATACAAAGAATTACATTTTTTTCTGAAAGTTCAAAAAAAACTGATTGTTAACAATTATCTTTCACCCCAAAATTAAGTCTAAAATCTATTCGATTGCCCACTAAAACTAAATACAACCCAAAAATGTTAAAAATTTCAAAATTCTAAAATTAGAACATTTAAAAAAAAGTTGGAAAAATAATGATATATATAGACAGTCAAAATCAATTCCGGGTTGTTAAAAATATTGCAATAATCCATTTTCAAGACAAAATTGCAAACAAGTGAAAATTAACAAAAAAGCCTTGCAAACAATTAGCAAAAAATGTTCTGGCTCTGTTGTTAACGTTAGCAAAAACAACAAAAAACAAATTAATTGGCATAAAAACATTTCGCATTACGTAATAGCCATAAAAGTTATACTCGAAGTTCAAAATAATCGAATATTAGAAACAATTTGAAAATTGACAGATAACAAGAAAAAATTGCTGCATTAAGGGCTCCAAAACAGCAAAAAATGACCTCTTTATCTTGAATTTAGGCCTTAGAGCTCTTTCAACCGAGTGATCACCTAAAAGACTATCGAGACCAGCTGAAGTGTTCTGTTGCAACATAAAGCCTGACGAGCTTCACATGCTTATAGTTTGAAAGGCTCATAGTCATGCAAAAACGTGTAAACACGCCTCGAAAAAACGGCAGGACAAATCCTGAAATACAAACTAAAGAACTGAATGAAAAAGATGGAAAAAACTATTCTATCTTACCAGCAGATCAATTGATTAATGCCAGCCAAAAAAACAAAAAGCTAAATTTGCCATTATTCATAAGCTAGAAACTATTTGTTGTTTCCAAATCTCTCCCGTAACCCATCTACAATACCTAAGTTTCAATGGCACTTAAACACTTGCCAACTTTGAAAATGACAAACAATTTTCTTGCGAATTCTATTGATACAATGCCAAAATTCGTGATCTTAATATCTTAAAAAACCATTTCATTGTCGCCAGAAACTATCAAGTAAGCCAATTTGAAGCTTAAAAAAGGTTTCACTGTCCCATAAAGATCGAAAAGTGGAACGTGAGAATAATTTTCAAATTAACCGAAAATGGCAGCTATGCAGTAACCTATTATCAAACCGTTGAGGAGGTTCTCTGGCCCTTAAGGTTGTCATAAATATTAATGTCTTGCAAAAAAATCTTTGACAATTGTCAATTTAAGACTGATCAAACAAAAAATGACAAAAAACCAACCATTTTGCGCTCAAAAATTCTAAAAATTAACTTTTAACCTTGAATTAAGGCTTTCCAAGCAGCTGCTTTACTGACGGATAACTTAAAGCGAGTATAACTTATGCCGTCAAGTAGACGAGAAACGGTCTACATTGACGGTAGTGTTGCTACTGAAAACAAGGTAATACTTTCCCTACCCAAAAGAGCTATCTGGAAGGCATTTAATTACTAATAATTGATATTTTATTGGTTAATTTAACTTCATAACCCAGCTTTGTTCTTTTCGATAGTTCCTAAATAATAGCCGCCCTCGTCTTTTCAGCTGACTATTGTAGCTGACTCTATTCTATAGCGGGCTTTTTTGCTGTATTTTTTACGACTCGGAGAGAAATTTTGGTACATCGTCTGTTTTTGATCTGTAATTTTGCCGGAGTCTATTTAAAACAGGAAGTGAAATGCGTTAAAACAAAGTTTTTAGGTTACCTTTCTGAAGAAAACCGAAGAAGAGAGGAGGCGGAGTCTTTTTATAGCTGCGAAGCTGTAAGCTGAAAGGAACTATATTCCGGTGCTATCGTTTTTTGTTATGTCGACTATTTTTGAGTAGCGACTCTCCTGTACCGGTAATGCAGAGACTTACTCGTCTACAGGACGGCATAATTTTTACTCGCATCAATAAGAGCTCTGCAGGGGCTTAGAAAACTCTTGTTAGTGCTTGATTTCCACCTGCAATGATTTCTAACTATTACATAATTTTTTCAGTGCAATTACTCTTGCTCCACACATGAAGTGTTTTTATTTTCCTCAATTTGGTCAGGTAATAAAAACACATTATTCAAGATTTTAATTAAATCCCCAAATTAGACGGATTTGAAAAATTTCACTTTAACCTGGTGAGGATAAAGCTATCTATAGGCATCCGACTCTCATTGCTCGCGGGCAAGCAACATAACTGCATTCCCTCCGATCGATAACTCCTTCAGTTGTGCAAGATCTACGGTCTCTTGCATTTACTTTTGTGTAAATAATAACGACCTCAAAGAATCAAAGCTCTCGTATAAAGCTTAAACTGTAGGTTTTTTGGAGAATCGCCTGCGATGCTTATAACCAAACCATATGACGCTTGGAAAGATCCCACGTAATCAGCTTTATATTGACCTTGATAGTCTGACCACTAAACCTGATAAACTAATTGGAGGGCATACCTGCTGCCGGACTTGGTCGGAAATGACCTTTCCGAGTATTTCTGCCCCCGAACAATGTTAAGGAATACTCATTGCACACTGTGGATCGTCTGGGTAGCTTATTCTTTCAAACATTCCTGTTGTTTGAGTCCTTTTATGTCAAACATGAGGCAACCTATTTATCGGTTCCCATTGCAGTTGCCAGCAACTCATAACCATCGCCCAAATTGCTTCTCTCGTCTTTATCAATAGATGTCCTATCTTTATCCGACCGAATTTCGCATTTGTCACTCCTTAAAGAGAGGCCTGTTTCGGGCATATCAATAAGATTTTGTAGAGTTCGTTTAAGCTGTCGTTCTCACCCGGCAACAAAACTGTCATCTAAGTACCAGGTACATAGTAAAAGATTGTGAATTATATCCCTAATTATTTCAAATCAATGGCCACAAAGTCAATGAGAATAACAATGGACCGCCTTGTTGGACACCAGATTCACTCCTATCTGTTTTGTTCTTGTCGAAAAGGGGGATAGGTTGGCAGCAACAAAAAACTAGGGAAAGCTGCTACCTTCGGAATAAGTTCGTTAACAGCTGACAAAAGATGTGAACGGTTGACTTAAATAAATGCATTCTGAAAGTCCATCTGGAGAATTCCATGAGGAGAAGTAAAGCAGGTTGTCTTTTTTAGGTAATTGTAGCGGAAATATTTTCTGCACCTCCGCTTATCGCAACTCCCAGATGGAACATTTCAAGTGTCTTTAGATCTGCCTTCCTTCGCTAAACATGTTGCTGAACCGCCGTAGTACTTCGCTAATTGAAATTCGCGTACTCTACCCTTTTTCTTCGGGAGCGCAGTAAATGAAGCACCGCATAATGCCTGAGACACGAAATTGGGAGTCTCCTCTAGAGGCTGCATTGACAAATTTAATGGATTTCATTGATAACTCCGATTGATTTGGGGCTGTGCATTGCACTGAATGAAGAAAATATTCAGGATACATTTTAGAGGACAGTACTTGAGGAAAGTTATAAGCGGTTCATAAACATCTTTTCACTAAACTGAAAATCTGTTGATGCGACATCGTATGGGGAAGTAACTAAATACGATTTCCTTGGGATTCCGATTTTTCAGCGTCTCAATCGTAGCTTTAATATCAGATTCCAGTCCATTAGAAGCTATAATATTAGCAGCTCCTCCGTATTTGCGTTGAAAGCAAAATTTTGCTTTTTTTGCCAATTCTATTTTACGGCCCTGGTTTCTTCTCGATTGCTTCATGGAAGTTGCCTCCTTCCAAAAACTACCAAACTACCAGAGCTCCAGCGCTCTTGACTTTGCAACAATCTTTGATTTAGATTACGGTTCATTTTTGCCTCCACGGTAGCTCGATCTAAGGATGCATTTCGATACAGAAAATACTGTATGCCAGTTCAAGTGGATATCTGGGTTCTGATGGCAGTTGTTAACTATTTGGGCAAACAATTGAGACCGTCTGTATCGAACTTTACAGAGACACAGCGACAAGTAGGCAAATTTGCGCTCATTATTGTCAGTGGAGCAGGCAAAGTTTCGAGCGTTCACGGTTTGTTTAAATATAGAGAATTCCCAATTAGTTTTTGAATATATCCAGGAGTCCTGTTCTGATCCCCACCCAATGCATCGAATTTTGGTGCTTTGGTCACAATTTTCAAACACCTGCACTTTGTCAAGTGTCAGGGAAAAATAGTATTGTACCCGGGTTTGTTTGATAGTGCTCATCGATACTCAAATTCTGCATCTTTTGTATCGAACCAGCGTGAGCGTCTTCATGGGACTGCATGCATTAATATCTTTTTGAACATTTTTGATCGCAATGATCAACTGTTGTACTTTGGTTTTCCATCTGCTTAGTAGTTCTCCGAACAAAAAGTATGTGCTAAGCTACAATGAGGGGGTGGGGAAGAAAGTTCCAACTGGTTTCAAATTGTGTTCGTTATGTTCCAATCGTCGTGATTTCCCCACGCCCAAGAACAACACAATACGGCTCCACTCCAGATAGCAAGGTTTAAAAACGGGGTGGGATTTTGTAAGGGGTCCTACGAGTTGAAATTATAAATTTTCTGTCCATTCTTTCTGCTTGAGCATAACTCTAGGCTTATCCGACCAAAGCACGTGCATCCGAAGCACGTAAACACGCTGTGATCTTTATTTACAAGCGAGTGTAAGTTTGCTCGAATTCCAGTGCTTGAATGTCGTCAGGTAGACAGTAATGGGATAACTTTTACTCATTCTAACATGATCACCACAAAGCAAGAAAGAAGCTGCGAGTTATTACAAAATGCAAACCATTAGTTTAATTTTTCATATAGAGATTTTTTGCAACTTGAGAAGATACGCAAGCTTGATTGTCACTTTTGACTTATTAATTGAGATGAAAGACTTTCAGACCTAAAGTTCGCCATATTTTAAGAATTCTAATTTAAAACTTGGTTCTCAAGAGGTCAGCATTTGTCGAATTGAATTTAGCATCTACAGTATTTACAATTCACATCTAGTAATTACAAACTAAACAGATGTTTTGATATCAACAATTTATCTGACATTTTAACATTCTCTACAATAAGGAAGCTCAGTTGTTAAGTTAAATCGTCGACATTTAATTACATACGGAGAATAGGTTTGATCCATTTAAAATCAATAGCACTATCTCCCAACCGATTTAATGACGCATAATTATCATTTTCGTTTAACACTGTTTCATTATTGTCCAGATGACATGTTGAATCTGTCTTCAATTGGTAGCGCAAATTGACTCCAAATTACAAGTGGAACTCACATCTCAAATTTGGGACCTTTTCGGTTTGTACCCCCCCCCCCCATTACCTTACTCACCCCCTAGTTTCCGAGCACGTGCCATTACATAGCAAATTAATATGTGAAAATTTTCACGTGTGTCTGGGGGTGCAAATATATGCACCGATTAAGCTGGGGGGGGGGGTGATAACTATTTGGTTTTTACAAATTTGCTAGTTGGTTATCATCTGGAGTGGACTCTAATTAAAAGCATACCGTATCCCGTAGCAAACAACAATGAGTGTTTGCACATATGTTTATGATCGGGGAAGGAAATAGCTGTTTGAGTATTTATTTTCTGGGCGTAACTTGTTTTATGGGTGACCTCTGCGACTGCGGTGGTCCTGCTGTTCCTCCTCCAGTAGCAGCAGAGGCAATTGGTGCCCGCGAAACTGAGCTCCCTGCCCCTCCCCCTGGACCTGTGTTTCCACCAATGGCACTCGCGCCTCCTCTTGCAGCTCCTTTTTTGGGAGATGACGAATTCTTGGCTGCAAAACAGGCTTTCAATTAACTCAATAACTTCAAGTCGGTCTTCTTCAAACTGAGTTTTCTTCTTGCATTTTTCAAACTGTTGTAAATTTCAGAAATCGGATGATTACGAAAAAAAATAACCCTAAAGCCATATTCAATTTCATAATTTTTTTCTATTAGCTGTCAACAAAAGAGCAACGCACCTCTGTTGAGTGCAGGCAATCTCCTGGGGTTCTCTTTGCAACCCTCTTTCCCCATCAGGTGCATCTTCCACCCCTCTTCCCCCGGGGCAAAGTTTATGTGACAGAGGGGACAATGGTTGGCTTGTTTGTCTGGTTTAGCAGCTGCAACACATCTCAAATTACTAAACATAGCCGGATACCGCTGACATCTTTGACCTACGATTGAGATTGAAGCAGTGAGAAAAATGTGGCCCAAATTTCTTAAGTGTTCTAATTCGGTCTGCAGTTTCATTAGATTCGACGACAACGGTGAATTCAGCTTCTAAATTGGAGGACAATATGCTTAGTACTGATACCAACTAACAGTACTAATATCAACTTCGCTAACTTAATATACTAAGTATTTAAACATTTGCTCGTAGCGCCAGGGCTTTATGATTTAGCCCATTTCTTTTGATTTCGCCTGATGGCCTTAAACGTATTCGCATAATATTGCAGAAGCAATTCTGAATTTCATTCAGTTGAAAAAGCGAGAAAGAGTCAAAAATCAAACGTGAAATTTTACAAAGAAACCGCGACATAAATTGACCGACAAGAGTAAGTTAGCTCCCATTTTCATGACGTAAAACTTATTTTTGAGGCAATATTACTCTATCTTAAAATCACATTTTGAATACAATTTTAACACCATTGATCCCCAACAAAAGTCCTCTCGCCTACCTATGAATAGTTCACTTACCATAAATTCCAATGTAAAGTTGATGAACTTCGTCCAAGTTTTACAGTAAGAAAGCCGTCTCAAAATTTGACTTGAAAATTCCCAAAGCGTGTGAAAAGATCTTAGAAAAAAGATAGGCTCCCAATACAATTCAAGTTATTTTCAGGTTCAATTCAAGTAGCCGTTTGAGTAGATAACGAATAAACAAACAAAATATACTAACTTAAAACTCACTGGGTACAAAACTTTGAGAAAAACTGATTTTTTAACTTACGATTTATGCTTTTCCAACAGATTCACGCATTCTGCCATCACTACTCTAGTAACCACATCGCAATGAATGCATGTCATTAGAATTTACCAGTTTATCCTATTTCAAAATAAGTCTCACCAATGGTACTACAAAAACCATTTTTCAAAACACAAAACATCAATTACAACCCACTTTTTGAAGTGTCACTAACACGAGAAACTGTTAAGTATCGAAAGATTTGGCAAAGACATTAAAACAATTAAGCAGGTAAAACCTTTTCCCTTATATTAATGACACCACAAAAAAATCAAAACCACCGGTAGATAAATGGGAAATTTTAAAGTGTCATTTTTAAAGTTTCAAATAATTATCTGAGGAATTTGTAGATTTCTCAGATACAGGAATGGTCGTTTGAATCAACAAGTAAGTCACTCTGCGAAGGCTTGTTCGAGAGAGTGCACTGACCGTTGCAGGTTTTTGCCTTAGTGTGTGGGTCATAGTCAGTGTTCGGAATGGCCTCAGTGCATCTGGGACACTTAGAGAAGGACTGCTTGCTCTCACATTCTGTCAATAGATGCGCTGTCAAGTTCGCTATCTCGACTACCTAAACAACAAAAGTCAATTTTAACATTCCGATCGACTACCCTTTTAGGGTAGGTGCTTTCATTTTATGTTCAAAAAATTTTAAAAGTCATGAATTCTTTCGTTACTTCAATTTACCAATCCAGCATAGTAGCCCAGAGGTCTTTATTATTCTAATTCAGCCTGATTCATTTAACACACCATATTTGAAAATATATCTTTTTACCACGTAAACTTTGCGCCCCAAAATACTTTCCCAAAAACTTACAACAAACCCGATTTCTTATCCTTATTTTGGATGTTTCTTGCATCCATTATTGTAGGAATTGCAACTAATGTGTGATTACATGCCAAAATCAACAGTGTTTTGTCGTAGTTGAGCTAACCTGTTTACAGTGTTGACACCTCCTGAGCATAGCACATTCCTTCCAGTAATGCAGGTCCAATCCCTCCTCATTGAAGGCTTCGTTCCGCTCACCACAGAATATACACATGCTACAACGCAACACAATGCACTACAGATGATCAGGGGCACATTATGAGACACCAATGAGCACAAAATTTTTCCCAACTTTGATAGATTAAAATTAATAGTTTGGAGTAAAAACGCGGGAGATATATTATTCGATGAAGGATTGATTTAAAACAAGAAAAGCAGAAAAATTTATATGCAATTACTTTTTGAGCAACATTAAATATTGCAAAATAAAAAACCTAGCCGGCAAATTGCCGAAAAAAGCCGGCATGGACCCGTTGGAAGCAAATCTGGATTGAAACAGAAAACGGGAAAAGAAGAGATAAAAACAGACAGAACGTGCTTAAAGTGTTAACTTGGGTAGCGATTTAAATTATATTCAAAAGTTATACATAATTAAGCTTCCTAACTAAAGGCTATTAAGATTAACAGTAATGCCAGCCAGCACCCACTCTAACAATTGTTGGTATTTTATTGCACCATAACAATGACCGGGCTTTATGAGTTTTTCCAGTTTTTTTATTTCCCCCTTTTGACCTTGACTGTATGCACTACATTGCGTAATTGAATGAGTGAAAGAATATAACATAGCCGGCAAACTGCCGGAAGATAGCCACCGTGAGACGCGCCAGATGCACATCGGGATTGAAACAGAAGAAGAAGAGATAGAAATTGACCAAAATTTTTCTGTTTTTCCAGTGCCAAAAAGTGTTATTAACATTTAATTCAATTCCTAAACTGAAAGCTATTATGCTTAATACTAATGTCAGCCAGCAATTACCCTAATAAACTTTGGTAATCTTTTGCTCTATGACTTAATGACCATGCTTTATCGTTTATCCTGTTTCTTTTGAGTTGGCTCTTTATGACATCGACCGTATTCACTACATTGCGTAATTCTATGCGTGAAAAATTTAAAATCCATTCAGTTGAAACAGTGAGTGATGTAAGTCACGAGTCAAACGTAAAAATCGCGACATATAAAACAAACGAAAAACGTCATCAAAAAGTAAAGCGAATTAAAAACATAGCTGGCAGATTGCCAGAAAAAAGCGTAGCCGCAATAGCTTCGTAGATCTGCAGTCTCAAAAAAACAAACATTAAAAAAAGACAGATAAAAAAATTCGTCTCTTCATTGAACGCTGATATGCTCTATTTTGATTAAAAATCTCTATAAGTTTTTGCTGCCTCTATTAGCTGCTCTCTAATAACCTTCATTTAGAGTGACACGTCCCAACTGACCTTATCTCTTTGAATTAACGTAAATAAAAGTCAATTTCAAAATGAGGAAGTCATTTTTGCGAGCGAGGTAAGTCAAGTGTGACCAAAAATTTATACACGCGAATGAACAAAAAAACTCGCTCCACTATGAGCAAAAAATGACGCACGCACTTCAGATGAAATTGCATGAACGAATGAACAAAAAAGCAGATTTGACGTGGTTGTGACGTCATATGGTCGTAACAAAAATCGCGACGACGAAATAAAAAAAAACAAGAGAAGGCCAATAATAGCCCCCAGCTATCGCTGTGCGGCTATTAAAAAGGCCTAAATAATAGCCGTTGAGCAGCTGACGGCGGCTCTTAAAATTCCATTCAAGTGAAAGCGCAAACAGCCATTGTTCAAAAAATCAAAAACATTTTTTGAAAACAATGTGTTAAAATCAAAGAAACAATTAACTATTAATTGAAACCATTAATTTGATTCACTCGGGCCTTATTGGAAATCAGCAATTAATGGAATTAAGTGATAAAACATCAGATATAGTAAAAACGCGCAAATATAAAAAAATTTAATTAATTTTAATGAAAATAAATGGTTTCAAAGTCTTAATTAAAAAGCAATAACTGCCGGTTCATGGATTCGCGCAAAGGAAAACAGGACCAATTAGAACACAGGTATAGAACACATTCTAATAGATCTCACGAGAAAAATACTGTAAACAAGTCAAATTGCCTCATATAAAAAAATTCACTCTCAAAAACCAAAATTTGTGGTGAACCACTTTGAAGGTAGCTCAAAAAAATCACGATTCAATCCTCCGCTACTTTCACTACACCAGCGTGACTAAAATTACCACTCTCATGTGACTTCTGACAATAAAAAGTCGAAAAAACTATAAGCACATCTTTAAAAAAGACAGCGCACCAATACAATCCAAATCTTTAGATTGTAAAAAAGACAGCACCAAACTAACAGCCGTTGAGAGGATAACGGCGGCCATTAATTACAATTTCGCAACATAGTCAAAAGGAATATCGACAGCAGTCAGAAGTTGAGTCACTAAATTTTTCTTCCTCTTTGGATAAACATAAACCGACTAACGTCGGGCAAATTGCTCTCGAACGACAGGCGGGGTAATTCAGGGGGCGGAAGCCTAGATAAATTGTTCTTTATGGGTGCAAAAAATTCAACCAGGGCGGGATTCAAAACGCAGACCAACAGTTCACGACAGAAGCATTAACCACTCGGGTATCAGTCCCTCGTGCTTTCCTATCTTACAATCGTTAACCTAAGCAAAAAAAAAACATTATTTCGGAGTGATAGCAGTTGGGATCACTCAAAAAGGAAGAAGAAAAACGTCTACTAGCGTGTAAATGTCTCCAGAGAAGTAAAAAAACCAGAGAAGTCAAAAAGTCAAACTCCAGAGAAGTCAAAACATTCTAGAAAAGCGCAAAAACTTAAGCACGAATTTTGAAACATACCCGGCAGATTGCCGGAAAATAGCCGCCGTTGATTCCAATAAGCATGACTGGGATTGAAATAACAGAAGATACTGAAAAAAAAACGATTTTCGTACAAAAACATTTTTTTAAGTCCGATTTATTTTGATGGCATTTCGTAGTTGATCATACTTCTGTTTCTTAGAGAGAGGCTACAGGGGCTACTATCAATAACAATAAGCATTAGAGAGAGGTAACTAATACTTATAGGACCGACGTTCAAATAGCGGGCATCTAAAATTGGGCTTTATGGATTTATCCCGTTTCTATTTCTGACTTCAATTTTTTATACTGACTGTTCATTTTGAATTGCTTTGCTGAGCAACTGATGTTCAAAATCACTTTTAGCAGAATGCGAGAAGAGAGAAACTAGCCTAGAGAAGTCAAAAAGATTTCACGCAAAATGTTGAAAAGGCGGCAAAATGAGGTAAAGCGAAACATTTTTTTATTCGACGAAGTAAAAAAAAATAGGAGCGCTATAATAGCCGGCTAAGATGAGGGCGGCTATTAATAATAACTACTCACTTGTCTAAGAGAACGGACATGTCATCCTGACCTGCCGCCTCACTGGGAGATGCCTTAGATCTCACACTCTTAGAAGTACTGCCTGCACCAGCACCCACATCTAAACTCAAAAGAGCACTCGCAATAGATGAGCGTGAAATGAGCATGCTTGTTCCATTCTTGCACCAATGACGTTAAACAAACAGTACAAAAAATTATTAAAATCACTACTTTTTGAAATAATAAGCACATGAGCACTCCAAGCAATATTTGGACAATATAACCCTCTCAATATAACAAAGTCTTAGTAGATTTTTAGTACATCCCATTAATTAAACATCTAAGAGCTGTACGCAAAATATATCACATGCTATCTCCGATTTTCGCGTTTGATTTTTTACTAACCAAGCTGGTCAGCGTATGGCTTCTCGGCTGGCTGTTGTTTGGATACTCGCACTGTGTTGGGCTAAAACAGGTATTAAGTTAGGACATTTTGCATCAAATTTTATCCATTTTCTTCAATGCCTGCAAATGACCAGATACACCAGTCTTTGGCTAAAGATAACTTTCTCCAGTGCTTTTTCTTAATTATCTGGCAGCTTAGCTCTCGGTACTTTTATAGGACCGCAACCACCAGTTGGTTCCCACCTTGCTATTTGGAGGGGGTCTGTCGGATCTCTGAGTGTGCATGCCTCCTCCTGGTGCCACTCCCCCTTGGTAGTCTATCCTGTCGAATGCCTCAAAAAGATGTTTATAAAGGACGTTCTTCCTCGTGTTGTCGTTGTCTATCGGCAGGTAGTTCCTCACTGGATCCCCTCTGACATTGTACACGTCCACTATGATCCGAGAAGCTACATCTCGCACCTCTTTCGCATTATGTTCAAGTGCTGCCACGCAGAACTGAGAAAGCAAATCAGCTCAATGGCAGCATTTTTCTTAGGACAAATTTAATTTAAATTGGCGGCAAAAATTGCCCAACGGGAAACTGTAAATTAACAGGCTGTAGGTTTGCTCATATTTTTGACAGGACTGTGAAAATCATTACAAAAACAATAGCCTGTTGAGTGTCAGAAATTGCCATAATTGACTTAAAGACCAGTGGTATGAACTGACATGAGAAAAGATTGAAGGCTTGAGATGTTTAAAGTAAAAAAAACGACGATATTAGAATAGTTTTTTTACAACTCAATTATCAACTTATTTGTTCGCTGAATCCATCTAAACCTTCGAGAACTTTGGTACAGCTCTTCTCACTTAAACTTCAATTAGAGTTTGTACTCCATACTTGATTTTTAAAACTTCAGTTGAAATAGTGCAAAATAGGTTAAAGTATGGGGTGAGTTATGTCATTAAAGCGTTTTTCCATTATGAAAGGATAACGACAGACGACAAAAATCGACAAACAAAACTACAAAAATCTACCGTGGAACAGTATTGTATTAGCAGCCAAAAAATTCAATAAGGTGCTATTTACGCCGCCAAGGTAAAAATAACATATCTGACAGATTGTCAGAAAACAGCCCCGATAGCTTCGTAGATCGTCAGTTTCAAAAAGATAAAACAAAGCGAAAAAGATTAAATGCCGAGATGTATAAATTCGATTAAGAATCAAAGCGTATTGATAATAATTATTGCTCCTTCCATTCGCTGCTCCAGCATAACCTTCAATTTGAGTAAAAACCTCTCGGTTGACTTCAACTACTTGAATTAAAATAAAGTCAATTTTGAGAGTGAGGCGAGGAAAAACATTTTTGAGAGTGAGGTAAGTCACGTGTGAAAAATATTCTCATGAAAATGAACAAAAGCCTTCTGGGGGTGGGGCCGGAAGCCTTCGAGAAGGGGGGGGGGGTAAGAATTGCGAGGACCGGACAAAAAGGGGGTCCAAATTGTGAGGACTATTGCAGATGGGGATTGGGGTGACTCAGGGGGTCAGACTCTTAAGATTAGAAACCATCGTTCACACAATAAAATTGTCTCCTCGTAAGTAATGGCGAAATGCATACTTAGGGACCAAAAAACGTAAGGCCACGAGAACTGCTCAGCCACTAAATTCCGTTCCGGCCTTACATGTCTATACCGCTTTTGAGGAGCAAAAATGATAAAAGATCCAAACGAAAAATCGGGTCACAGGAGCAAAACGTTAAGAGCATTTAAAAGAGACAACAGGACTATTATAATTGCCGGAAAATTCGGTTGAGAGCAATTAACAAAATCTATTAGTTTTATTAGTTTTAGACTTGCCACCAAAAAACAGCCGCATATTTCTTAGAAATAGCCACCAATTGTCGTGTCGCGCCATTTAATGTAGGTGCTCGTTTAATCTTCAAAGACATCTGACGTGTCAATGGACAAAGTTGGGATGACAGTTAACAGCGAAAGACACAGTTGATAGATTCCTTGCATGGTGTGTCGAATGGCCGCAGTTGGCTAAGATCACTATACCAAGAAGTTACTTTTCAGGATCGTTCAAACATCTTGAACTCCACATTTTTGTTGATAGCTCGCAAGACGTATTCAGTGCTGTAGGTTCGCTTCGGGCTAGGCTAACTTGTACCTTCTGAGAGAAAAAGCTGGCGTTCGTCCTGAGCAAGGCCCGAGTTGCACCTATGAGGGTGATGGCCGCTCCCAAGTTGGAACTGCAAGCCGCTCTCCTTCCGCACGCTTGAAAAGGGAAATCTGTCGAGCATCAAGCGTTACTTTGGATAGTGTTTTTATGTGGACAGATAGTTCCATCAGCTTCCAGCGTTTCAACTCAATAAACACCCAATCTTGATTGAAAATCGTGCAAGCGAACTCCTGGAGTACACCAGCACCGACCAACTGAACCACGTTGCCACTTGTGATAATGCTGCAGATGCCGGCACGCGTGGTATATTCGATGAAGTATTGCAATCTAACTGGGTGAGGTGTCCTAACTTCTTGAGAACTAAGCAATTCCCTTTCGTGCCAAATACTGACGTCGTCAATATCATCAAGCTCAGCGTTGTAACTATGGAACAAGATGATGACTACACCTCATCTTTAGACGCATCCGCAACCAACCCCGTTAAAAGCATTCATCTAGTATCGTTTGATAATTTCTTATTAAAAACAACTTCGAGTTACGAATACGGGCTCCATCTTTTACCATCTCATGATAGTTACCGTACCGTAGACGGCAGCATAACGGACCCCGTAACAGTACTTTGTTCAAGGAGAATCCTCTAAAACCGAAAGAAAGGACCTTGACAACAAATCCGTCAAGAAGAGCAGCCGCATTGCTCAGTTTTCACCGTTTCCTGTGCCTCATGGTTTCATCCGTTCTTCTGGTCGACTCCGACAGCTAGTGGAAATTGACTTTGACACTAAGCATCCTATCGTGCTGGATGCGCTTCTTACATTTCCTAAAATTTTGCTGCGGCATACTCAAAAAACCATCATCAAGACACTTAATTGATGATCTTAATTGATGATCATCAAGACACTCATCTTGATTACTTACGGTCAGAGGTACAGGAATGTTATGCAATCCATAAACTACATTCTTTACCGCGTTCCAACTAAATCGAACTGCGTCTTGTGCAGAAAATTCCGTGCGGCAACCATTCAACCGATCAT
The DNA here is from genome assembly GCF_964194025.1 of Convolutriloba macropyga. NCBI lineage: Eukaryota > Metazoa > Xenacoelomorpha > Acoela > Convolutidae > Convolutriloba > Convolutriloba macropyga. Next base: position 33,145,586 of record NC_134478.1, on the reverse strand, counting down.
AGCTGACTTCCCAGAGAGGCTCGCATACCAGTCTCCTGCCTTTACCAACACCGCGGTTGATTACTTTGGCCCATTCTACGTCACCGTTCGCCGGACTACCGAGAAGAGGTGTCAATTTCTCTTCACTCGTCTGTCTACTCATGCTCTCCATGTTGAAGTCGTTCCCCGTTCATGACCACTAGTTCCTGTAATGGGAGTTGAGCGGTTTGTCTCGCGCAGGGGAACGGCTGCTATTATTTGGCCAGACAATTGTATGAACTTTATCGGAGCGGAGAAAGAGCTCCGTTGATTCATTGAAAATGGAGTACGCTCAGCATTGCCACTGAAATTGCTCATCAGGGCATTAAGTGGAGGTTTAACCCGCCCGGGGCGCCACTCCAAGGTGGCATCTGGGAGAAGTTGGTCCGCAGTTTAAAGAGAGTGCTTTACACCATCCTCGGTACACGTCGCCTAACAGATGGGTGCTTTGAACACTAATTTTTGCCTTGTTGAATACGCACTGAACACACGTCCGTTAACGCTCATAAGCGCCGACCCAACCGACCTAGGCACAATAGCAGAACAATTTTCTACTTGGTAACCAAGCAATCGGAGGTCTGTCAATCGTTGGGATTGACGATTTCGATCATCGTAAGCGGTACGCTCGTGCGCAGTCCTACGCCAATGCAACTTGGACACGTTGGCTTAAGAGTATGTACCCTACATCCAAGCGGCAGACGCCTGGCGAGCAGCGCCTCAAGGTCGGTTTGTATCGTTGAAGAAATTAACCCCAGGGGTTACTATCCCACTGCTCGGATTGAACAGCTCCGGTACGGTTCCGACAGCATGAGCAGTTTCTAGCCACGTAAGCCTTAGCAATGAAATTTAGCATAAAATCTATTATACAAAGAAAGCTCAGAAAAAAGGCAAACAATCTTAGTTGAACCTACAAATATACTGAATTGATTGCGCTCGTTTTAGGCTTAATATTCTAAGGTTTCAAAAACTTCTCGGTGATCGATCTTAGACTAAGAACTGTCACAAAAAATGTTGCTAAATTTGCCGTTTTGAAGCAGTTTGTTTTTTTGCCTTCAGGCGTTTGGATATATTGTTTGGCCTCAACGTTATGATATACGAATACAGATTACCATTGTGCGTTTTTATCGCATTTAAATTGCTTTGCTGAGAGCTTATTATTCAAAGGCACTTTGAGTATAATGATCGATGAACAAAACTAGCCTGAGGAAATCAAAGATTTTCCACGCAAAATGTTGACCAAGCTGTGACATACCGTAAAAAGAAACAAGTTTTCATCCAAATAAGTATTTGACATATCATGACAAGTCGTCAATAAAAATCCAAAGAATTGAATGTAATCTTGAAAACTCCTCAATTGACGAACAGACGAACTGTATAACACAGGCCAAACAAAAATTTTTTAAACAAAATGCGAAAAAAACAGAAATTGTATTGTAGATACTATGATTGTTAGGGTAACGAGAAACGAAAATCATTATAAAAAACTCTAAAATACAATTAGGCATTTCATGGATGTCTTTCTGGACATACGACAAGTAGAAGCAATAACTACAACAATTAAATTGTCGTAAAATCAAGTTTTCAATAAAATCTATTATTATTATTATTTTCCTCAGAAAAATTCGTTGTTTAAAATGATTGATAATCCCGCAGCAAGATAGGCTACTGATTAACTGGCACTTTTCACTAAGAAACAAATTGAAAAGTAGCAGTTCAGAAACCAAAAAAAAAACAATTTTACAATTTCATATTAATTAAAAAGAAATTACGTTCAAAGACACTAATTTCATAAAAAAGCAGTTACTTGCCGAAAATTATAAAATGGCAAAACTACAGGCTGCAATTTTTTTTTGTTATATACAAGCCAATAAGAGGGCAGACATCAATCCAAACACACAAAAAAAAGTTCAAAATTTAAAGGGCTAAAAATCTTGAACATTTCAAAAATTAAAAATTGGCAAAAATTAATGAAAATTTGCAAAAATTAATTATATCCAGATCTTCAAAAGTAATCCTGTGTTTTTGTAAAACGTTCGATCAACCCATTTTCAAGCCTTGAAAAGATTCCTTGCCCTATAAATTTGAAAAACGACAAAAATTTGCGAGAAATGGATTGAGAAATGGAAAATTTGCGAGAAATGGTGTTAAAATTGGCACAAAATGCAAAAATAAACCAAAAACATTACGCATTAAAAAGACATTTCGCATAGCAAAATAGCCATATAAACAACAACAGACCTTCAAAATAACCAAAATAAAAAAATGACAAAAACAAGTTGTTGCATTCGGGGCTCAAAAAACCAAAAATGACCTTTTCGTCTTAAATTTAGGCCTTACAGCTGTTTCAGCACATTAAGCACCAAAAAGGATACTAAAGACAGCTGAGGTCCTCTATTGCAACTTAATAGCCACCCATCTTTACCTGTTTACACCGTTTCAAAAGCTCAAAGAGACGGAATAAGGTGTGAAAACATCTTCCAAAAAGGCAGAGCACGAATACAATCCAAATTCTTTGGATTGTAAAAAAAGACAGCGCACCAGTACATTCCAAATTTGTTGGATTTTAAGAGGGCCGCTATAATAGCCGGATAAGAAGATGAGGACGGCTATTTAATATTTCCATCTACGGTTTATTAGAAAACAAACAGCACCTGTCGCTACTAAGGCTAAAGGATAAGACTACGAAAAGAACGAAACGGTCAAAATTGGAAAATCTACTTATATCTTGTGAAGGTACGTAGTTTTAAAATTATAAAATCTTTTGCTGTCAACTGCAACTATTAAATGGGTTTAATTATGTCCCATTAAAAACCCAATTGGACCTATAATTAAAGCATCCTTTTTGGCTTGTAAAAAAGGGGCGCCTAAATAATAGCATCCAGTACAAACATAGCCGCAGATTGTCGGAGAATAGCCGCGATAGACGCTTGTGGCCTACCATGAGTTGAAACAACTAAAGAAAGAGATACGACCACCAGCTTTTCAATAGACCACTAGACTTCTTGGGTGAGATTCGGACTGTAATTTTTATGAGACAAATTTGCTCCATAAGGAAAAATCCCAATGGAGCTTTTTCGAAATTAAAATTCGATATTAAAACTCAAGACTCTATTACAAAGTAATTAGGACATATAAGTTTGGCACTACTTAGATGCACACTATTGACCTTTAATTAGTAAATGTTATAGAATTTAAAGTTCAAACATAGCCGGCAGATTGCCGGAATAGCTGCGAAAGAAGACCTGCGTGCCATATAATAGAGATAGAAACCGATACAGATCTAAATTGAAAAAAAAAATCGACGCCGCTCAAAAAACTAGGTAAAAAATCATTCAACGATAAATTAAATAAGCTTGTTAAAATTCATTCCACAGAAGCCTCTTATTAGGGACCTTTACTGCACATATGAGTTCCATTGACCTTAAACAAATTCAAAATAAACTTAAGTTTCAAAGTGCAAAACTCATTTTATTGAGTGAGGTAAGTCACGTATGATCAAACTCTAATCACGCAAATAACCTAAAAACTTTTGCTAAAGCGAGTGAGAAATGACGTCACGCGCGCAAATGCCGTTAGTGAGAGGAAGAAGTCATTCAGAAAATTTGACTTTTTCAGCTTTGCTGTGTGAACAAATGTAAAACGAAAAAAGAGCGTCAGACGACGAAACAAAAAAAAAAACCCAAGAGCACCGCAATATAGCTTCGCTCAGCTTACAGCTTCGCAGCTATAATAAATGAGTTCGGAAGTCATTTTTTTGAGTGAGACGTTACGAACACAAACTTTAACTGAAAAGCAGTAGAAGTCTCTGAAATCATTGAAGAAGTAAATTCCAAAAAGTCAGGGTAAGACGAAACAAAAATCTATTAGACGAAATAAAAAAACATAGCAGGACACGTCCTGACATAGAATTCAAAATAATTAATTTCATTGACTAAACAAAAAAACTAGACCTAGAACGGACTATGAGTGAATTGGGAAAATCATTTCCAAAAAAGATCAATAAAAAACAACAGGAAAATCAGTGTAAAAATGCCTCTTGGGAACAAAAACCTTTAACGAGAAATCGAAATTTGTTTCAAGTAAAAAACTAGGTCTAGAATGAACCATGAATGGATTGGGGAAAACATTTAGAAAAAAATCCGCTTTAAAAAGACAAAAAAACAGTAAAAAATCAAAGTTAAATTGCCGCATGTGAACAAAAACCACTACCAAGAAAGCGAATTTTTGTTCAAACACCGTTTTCTCACTCTACTTTAAAATTACGGCGAAAAAATTTCACGGCGCAAAACCACTCGCTTGCCAGAAAATAGCCGCACTAGATTCGTAGATCGACAGTAAAAAAAACAGTAAAGAAGACAGACCAAAAAAATTCGTATTTTCATTGAAGGCTGATCTGTTAAATTTTGATTAAAAATCTGTATAAGTTATTGCTGCCTCTATTAGCTGATCTCAAATAACCTTCATTTAGAGTGACACACACCCATATGACCTTATCTCTTTGAATTAAAGTAAATAAGTCAATTTCAAAGTGAGGAAGTCATTTTTGTGAGTGAGGTAAGTCAAGTGTGACCAAAAATTTAATCACGCGCATGAACAAAAAACTCGCTCCACTAAGAGCGAAAAATGACGTCACACATGCAATTCAGTTGAAATTGCATGAACGAATGAACAAAAAGTGGCTGTGACATCATATGGTCGTAACAAAAATCATGACGACGAAATAAAAACCATAGCCGGAAGAATTCCGGAAGCGACTCGAAGCACCAAAACTTCACAAAAAGCTGAAGCCATTACCTTTTGTATTAAACCATTAACTCATTACCTACGCGGGTCCGATCTAAAAATCGGTGAAATTTAAACCACTGTCACCAAGAGAAAGAAAATGCAGCAAAAATTTTATTATTGAAAACGTTTGGTTAAGTTAAAAAAGTCTGAAATTTTTAGGATGGTCAAAAAACTGATAGCCTGACAAAGCTGACATGGCCATCAATTGCCCTCAGATAATTAATGATTCTAATCTCAAAAAGATCGCGAAAGCAAACTACAGATAAAAACTTTTCAAAAAAGACAGGAAAGTCAAAATTATTCAAAAAAGAGTGCTCAAACTTAAGAATCAGAGAAAGTAGATTAGACTACAAATAGATTTCTAATCACGGCAATTAAGACAAAAATAATACATGATTCTTCCTTGTTGTACATAAGCTAGACAACATGATTTCATACTAATTCAAAAATTAAATTAATCATAGAAAAACAAAAGCAACAGAATAATATTCAAAAGCAAACAATCGTCTAAAAACAATACCAAGCCCGGAAGCAAAATACAAACAAAAAACTGAAAAAAATTGGCAAAAAACTACGAAAATCGGATTAGCAAAAGTATAATTTTATGAAACAAAATTACATCGAGGTACAAAGAGGCATTGAATATATGAATTATCAAAGGGAAGTTGCCATATGAACTGATTTTTGACAAAAAACAGCTAAAAGATCCAAAAATGAAGAAATTAATAGAAAAAAAAGCCAAAAATTAACTAAAAAATCAAGAAATATGTGCCAATTTTGCATTTGAAACGCAATTTCATGCTATGCAAAATACTGTGCTATCAATTTCCGGGGTTTACATTTCAACATAGCATCGATTAAAAATTATTTCTACAAAAAACCAATTTACAAGCAAAAAAACTTGGCCACTTAGACGAAAAAACGGCTAAAAACGGTTATCTATATGTTCCATTCAGTCAAAAACTACTTTTCAATGTCAAAAAGTCATTCACTAAACGCAGCGCATGATCAAAAAACTTCTCTCGCTCAGAAAAAAATAGTTCACACTGCAATTTTACTCGCTTTCGCTTTTAGGTCAAAACATCGTCTGAACGAATAGTACTTCCGGTAAAAAAAAACCTTAAGAAAACCAATATTCCTCTTCGAGTCGTAAAAAATCCAAGAGAAGGCCAATAATAGCCCCAGCTATCGCTGTGCGGCTATTAAAAATAAAAAAAAGACTGCGCCCCTATACAATTCAAATTCTTTGAATTGTAAAAAAAATTTGGAGCGCAATAATAGCCGCCTGGAATTGCTGAACCGGCTATTAATAACAAGACATTGTTTTGCAGTTGACTTAAAACTATACCAGGCTACAGTATAACCTTTCCATGTTAAAGTTTAACTTTACATATTGTACTAAATACTGTTTGTTTTGCATTGGAACTTTTTTCTTGGGAATAAAAGTTTGAGAATTTTCGATTAATATCCATTTTCAAGAAGTCGACTTAAAATTAAATTGAACTGTTTACTATAGATCATGAATGATCGAAGTCGACAGACCATTGGAAGTCAATACCAAATAATTTTCGATAAGCATAGAAAGGAGCCTCACAGTCATGGCATTGTCCAGAGTGAGTCCAGAGGTGCCAGCCGCCCCTCTGGCAGTTCCCTGTCCCCCGTGGGAGCCGGTGCCTATTCCCAAGTCTCTTACCAGCTGCTCCACAATTTCACACCTGCTAGTGGCCAATCGAGTCGGAACCTAAACAGAACCAGAACTATGAAGACATCGAGTGCAATAAATCATTTTTTCAAAGGACACTTGCCCAATACCTCTGGCCAATATTAATGGAGAATACGCTCCATTGGTTGGAGTTTTAACCAATTATGATATAAAGCATCAATTAAGAAAGCCATGAATAGCAGCTACTGAAAGATAAAATCAAATTAATTGGTCAGTCGTTTGAGATCACCGATAATTTACTCATCTTTTTCTCAAAACCTGTTGACTAACTTACAGTTGTTGAAGGGCGAATCTAGTACATCCAAATTTACGACAGTAATTTAAATTTAGCAATTATTGCACTGAACTGATTTAATCACTTTTATCCATTGTTCAACGTTACCATAAGAGACCTTTCTCAAATAATAAGATTTTCAGTCAAGAAGATTGGGGGTTCAAACATTAATTCGGATTGACTCGCTCTAATTAACTTTAATAACAACGCATTTGACTTCCACCGGCTTTGCTGAATAACAACAATGCTTGAATTAATCAGATATTTCGAAATTCAAGCACTAAATTAAGTCAGAGTTATCAATGATTAGCGCAGATTTTGAATAAATTTTAAAATTCTTTTCCGCTACTCTTTAGCCTATTATCTGGGCTATTGGTTCTTAGCGTTTCAGTATGGCAGCAAACCATCTTCGGAGAATAACTTAGACTTCATTAATCTGATTCTTCTTTTTAACAAAACCTTGTTTTGCAGTTGGCTTGAAACAAAACGCTGATGTTTCAACTATGCCAGGCTACAGTAAAACCTTTTCATGTTAAAGTTTAACTTTACATATTGTACAAAATACTGTTTGTTTTGCAATGGAACTTGTTTTCTTGCGAATAAAAGTTTGAGAATTTTCGATTAAAATCCATTTTCAAGAAGTCGACGTAAAATTAAATTGAACTGTTTACTACAGGTCACAGAATACGACATCACTATGTAAACCAGTTATATCTGATAGTGAAACATACCCGGCAAATTGCCGGAAAATAGCCGCCGTTGATTCCAATAAGCATGATTGGGATTGAACGAATAGAATATATTGAAAAAAAAAGATTTTAGTACAAAAATATTTTTTAAGTCCGATTTATTTTGATGGCATTTCGTAGTTGAGCATACTTATGTTTCTTAGAGAGAGGCTACAGGGGCTATTAGCAATACCAATAAGCATAAGAGATGGTAACTAAGGCTTATAGGAACGACGTTCAAATAGCGGGCATCTAAAATTGAGCTTTATGGGTTTATCCCGTTTCTATTTCTGACTTCAATTTTTTATACTGACTCTGTTCATTTTGAATTGCTTTGCTGAGCAACTATGTTCAAATTCAGTTTTAGCAGAGTGAGAGAGAAACTAGGCAGAGAAACTAGCCTAGAGAAGTCAAAAAGATTTCGCGCAAAATGTCGAAAAAGCGGCAAAATGGTAAAGCGAAAAAAAGTTTGACGAAGTAAAAAAAAAACGAGCGCAATAATAGCCGGCTGAGAAGATGAGGGCGGCTATTAAACAAATAGAAACGAAAGATACATCCCTAAGACCTCTTTTGCGATGTAAGACGGAATTCAAAGTTAAGTTGGATTTGCCCTCTATGCACTTGCCAAATTAAAACATAGCTGGCAGAGTGCCAGAAAACAGCCGTGATAGCTTCCTAGATCTGCAGTTCAATACGAGTGACACACACACTCACTTGACCTTATCTCCTTGAATTGAAGTCAATTTGTCAGTGAGAAACTCATTATTGAGAGAGAACGTCATGTGTATCAAACCAAAACTTAGTCATGCGAATGAACAAAATTTGCACCACAAATAGTGAAAAATGACGTCACGCACGCAATCCAGTCAAAATTAAATCAACAAATGAACAAAAAGCAGATTTGAAATGATTGTGACCTCATATGATTGTAACAAAAATCTTGACATAAAACCTAGAAAGCCATTAATCGCACCAGTTGAAAAGAACAAAACAACAACGCATAGTCAAATTTCAAATATTCGCTAATATTTCGTTGAAAAAAAATGTGTTTAAGTTAAAAAATATTTGCTCTAAACTGAGGGGATTAATCTGTTTCACGTATGCCTCTCTTATACCAATGCCGCTTGCCATTAACGCAAATAAGTGACAAGACAACAAAAACAGACAAACAAAAAAATTCACTAATATTATATGACATTAATGTTTCAAAATTAAAAAAAAAACATTAGCTGCCGGTTCCTCGATTCAAACAAATGCAGCTGGCGCATTCAAAGTACATATAAAACATGTTAATTGAAATAAGAGGTAAACACTGAAAACAGAAATCAAATTGCCGCACGTGAAAAAATCACTCTCAAAAACAGAGAATTCGTTCAAATAGCAAATTCGTACTCCACTTTGAAGGTGGCATGAAGAAAAAAGCGTGCCTTAAATTACTTCCTAATTCGACTTCTCATTGACATTAAAGTCAAAAAGTCTGAAGAAAGAAATTTAAAAACAGCGCACTAATACAATCCAGATCATTTCAGTGCAATAAGCAAGATAAGGCCAATAATAACCACAGCTATTGCTTTGCGGCTATTGATGACAATTAAGACATCACAAGAAAGAATTCAAAGAAGCAAGGCACAATAACCAGTAATTTTTGCGACATTTTTCATGGAAACAAGACGCCATAAAAAGTAAATTGCTGCTCAAGAACATTAACAAATATAGTGGGAATTACCGGAAAACAGCCGCGTTGAGCCCGTTGGCCGATGCTGTTATTGAAACAGAGAAAAAAGTCAAAAAATAAATGACGTCCAAAAAATAAATTGTCCAAAAAAGTTCTTATTTGGTCAGCAGCACCATTAGTTTCGGGATTTCTGTTGATCTGGACCAAATTGGAGAACGCGCTCAATACTAATAGCCATTGACGGTATACTCTGAGAAACTTGGGTATTTTAATGGACGGAGACTTTATACATAAGGTCTCAGTGTCCGGGCTCTATTGCTTTATCTCGAGTCTTTTACTTCCGCTTTTTCAGCTTAAACGTGATCGCAGTAATTTGCTGAATTAATCCTAAATTCCATTCATTTAAAACTATGAATGTAGTAAGTCAGAAATCAAACGTAAAAGCGGCGAAAGCAAACGAATTAAAAAAGGAGAGCGCCTAAATAATAGTAGTTGAGATGCTGACAGCGGCTATTGATACCAAGACACTATGTTTTTTTTGCAGTTTTGCTACACCACAAGGTGGCGAGTAATCAAGTTCCTTTTCTCCAATTCTCTCAATACTCACTGAAAAACCTCAATACTCACATCTGCAAAAAACCGATTTTATAGGGGATCGAACCCGTGAATTCCACGTCAGCAGTTTAACATCTTCACGGCCAAGCTACAACGGCTTTGGTACTCAATCGTCCACAATCGCATTTATGTCAGCAAAAAACTTTATTTCGGAATGAGAGCAAATTAAATCTTAAAAATAAGAAGTCAAGCGTAAAAACTCATTTGAAAAATATCTGATGGGCGCAACGGTGGGAGAGGGGTCTTTGGATGCACGGGTCTCTTGCGGCCTGAATATTGTGCAGGGAGCTGTGGGGAGATGGTGGGTTGCTGTGCGGGTCAAGCTTCAAAAAACGACCTTCAGACTACTTGGACACTAGAGAGCCGAAAGGCTCTAAGAGAACGTAATGCCCTCTGGGCGCTACCTGTTTATCCCATTTTTGAGGACGAAAAGTCAAATAGGTCAGACCAAAAATCGGTCAAGCAAAAAATCACTAAAGAAAACCACATGACTAATTTAATTGCTACAAACGTCAATTAATTAGTTTGAGAGCAATTACGTCGCGTACTTGTTTCTATGTTCACCACTGGGTTAAGAGATGAGGACCTTTTGAAATTGAGAGCATTATTTTGAAGCTTTGGTGCGGACACATGTTGTTGACGAAAAGCACGGATTCGCATCATAGAAACATAAACCGACAAATGTCGGAAGAATTGCTCTTGAACGACAGGCGAGGCAATTTAATTCATGGTCTTTAGTATAGATCAATTTTTCTTTATGGCTGCAAAAAACCTCGACCCCTCCGGGATTCGAACCACTGACCTCCCGATCCATGACCACCCGCACTAACCACTTCGCTGGGAGTCACTTAATTTTCCTATGCTGCAACCGAATTTATATTAGCAACAAGCTTTACTTCGGAGCACTAGAAATCACTCAAAAATGATGAACGAAAGCGTGAAAAAGTCACTTGAGAAGTCAAAGAATGTTCTAGAAGAAAAGCGCAAAAGTGTCAAGCAAAAAATTTGCATAAAAAAAAGACACACACACGTTTACAATAATTGCTATGAACTGCGTTCAAGAGCAATCAATAAAATGCAAAAGATACAAAAAAACTTATTCCAACGTCGGTGAACTTACTACGGCTCTAAGAAAACGACACAACACTTCAAGGACCAGGGACTATTCCAGTTTATCATGTAATGTTTGACAAAAGCTCAAATCACTCTAGCAGGCAAAAGAAGAAAATTGTCAATACAAAATTTTGCAAAAAAAAAAACAAAGAGACACGGCTAATATAAAAGCTTTAAACTTCGTTCGAGATTTACCAACATAAATATAGCCAGCAGATTGATCCGATTCAGATATGTAAAACATAGCAGGCAAATTGCCGGAAAATAGCCGCTAGTGGTATTCCATGAATTGAAACAAGTAAAGAAATAAGATAAACAGATCGACTACCAGTTCTTTAATAGGCCACTAGAATTTTTGGTAAGATTCGGGCTGTCATTTTTAACAGACACATACGCTCTATAAGGAAAAAACCCCAATGGAGCTTTTTCGAAATTAATATTCGAAATCAAAAACTCTAGACTCTAGTACTCAAGAATTAGGGCATATGCGTTTGGCAATACGTAGATGCACACTATTGACCTTTAACTAATATAGGTTCATAAAATCTAAATTTTAATAAGCGGGTGAAGAAAATCACGCAATTGATCTAAAAGCCGAAAAAATGAAGCCACGCATACACATTTTAACTGCAAAGCAGTAGAGAAGTCAGGTCGTAAGAATCATCGATGGAGACCACGAATTTAAAAAACATAGCAGTCCTGATGTACAATTCGAAGAATTTTCATTGACTAAACAACAAACTAGACCTAGAACAGGCTAAGTATGAATTGGGAAAATCATTTCGAAAAAAATTCAGATCAAAAAAATAAGAAAAAAAACAGAAAATCAATGTCAAAATGCCGCATGTGAACACAAAAAAACCCTAGCAAGAAAGCACATTTTCGTTCAAACACCGTTTTCACACTCAAATTTGAAATCAGAGCGAAAAAATTTCACGCCACGAAACCACTCGCTTTTTCGCTCGACATCCTGGTTCGGCGTGACCAAAGTCACTACACGACAAAAATCATGAAAATGTGTGAACATATCTTAAAAAAAGACAGCGCCCCAATACAATTCAAATTCTTTGAATTGTTAAAAACCACGATATCCCCAATAATAATAGCTATCGCTTATAATAATAGCTATCGCTTCGCGGCTATAAAAAACCAAGAACGTTCTCGAACAGTGAAAATGCAGTCAAGCGAAAAATTTGCATAACACACACGCTTACAATAATTAATTGTGGTTCCTGCGTTATCGCAGCGGAACAACATTAGGCCTACAGTAGCCTGTTGTCAGCTGCCCTTTTTCTTATCGTTCCTCACATTTCAGACTGATCTTTTTATGAGCAGCATTGCTCATTTTCTTTGGTGAATACAATAACTTTTTTTGCGTCCGAAACTTTCACGTGGTACCACAACTGCAGCCAACATTGGTCAGGCTATGGTCAACCTGCTGCTTATGGTCAACCTTACGCTATTGTAAGTACGAGCTCATCCGCACACAGTCAGCTTCACGGGGGCAGGGGATTGAACTCGCAATCATTGGCGTGTGAGCCACACCTTACCTCTCGGCTATCACGCCACAATAATTGCTTCGAACTTAGAGAAAAGAAAAAGTGAATAATACCAATACTCCTCTTCGAAGCGAGATAAAGACTAACAGAACCCAAATAATTGCTACAAGCTTCAGAGAGCAATTAAAATGAATGTGGATGACTTCAGATTAAAATACCGTGCACAAACGTTTGTTTCTCTTTGTAAATTTGTATTATAATGTCTGAGAATTTCACAGTTCGTTGAAAACCCGTCAACAAAACTTCTATATCAAATCAAGAGTCAGATAGCGCTGATTCTTTAAAAGAACAATTCAAATGACAAAATCAAACAAAAATTGATCTCAAATTCTTTCCCCTTTCAGCTTAATTGATGGGGTATAAAGTCTCTATCTGCTTTTAACCTTAACACTTCTTGACGTGCGGTATCTGACTTACTCTAAATCACATCCTCTAATACAGTATTCACTGTTTTTTCAAATAAATAGATTACCATTACTCTTGAATTGTAAAACAAATAGGCACGCTATAATACACAACTGAGAAGATGAGGGGGCTATTATTAACTCACTGTTTTATCAAATGGTAGAGTACAGTAGTGAGGTACGATTTGGAGTGGTTTGACCTCCCGCATGAGTGCCATGTCACTGATGAACTCCTTGGCACCTGACCTCTGCCTCACACTTGTCTCTCCTGTTCGAGAAACTAAGTTCGGCAGAGTCTTCTCAACAGCGTATATTGTGTCTAAAACGAACCATATTCGCATTCCATCCTTCTGTCAAATTCACCCCTTCGACAATAAATTATACTGGGATTGATCGGAAGTATTTTCTATTTCTATCTTATTTTAATAGTCACGCACCTTTGAAGAATATAGAACTGAAAACAAAAAAGGAGCAAAATAAATGGCTATCAAAAGAACTGCGTAGTCTCATTAATGAAAAGCATCGTGTGTTCAATGAATGGGAAAAAGATCCTAATCAAGAGCTCTTAAACAGTAACAAAGTACTGAGAAACAATGTTGATAAAAATTACGTAAAGCATCTGACGATTATACAAAAGAATTTTTCGAGAATCTCCCAATTTCAAAAGAACAATGGGAAATTATTTAAAATAAAATTAACTCAAACAAACAGACAGAAATAATTGCAAAGCTGAAAGAGTGCCATAACCTAATATCAGATGAAAAAACATTGCTAACTATTTGAATAATTGTTTTGCCAGTCTTGGACTTTACAAGGGCGAAATAATTGCTCCTAAGTTGCCTTCTTTTAATTTCAAGGGAAATGAATTCAATTTCAGGCCGGTAACCAGAAGAGAACTATACAAAGTTTTTGACAAACTACCGACACAAGAATCCGCTGGACCAGGGTATTCACCATCCTGAGCATTGAAAGATTGTAAGTTGTCCATTGGAACCCATTTACAGTTTGCTATTAACAAGTCTATAAACGCAAACACATTCCCTGATGTTTTAGAAGCCTATGTCACTCCCATCTATAGGAAAGGCGAAAGGCATAACCCTGAAAACTATCGACCAATTTCGGTCACTCCAACATTGCCAAAAATTTTCGAAAGACTTCTCTTGGAGCAAATACCGGAACATTTAGATATAAAAAAATTAACAAAAATCAATTTGGTTTCGAAAAACAAAAGTCGTGTCTTAATACAATAATTACCCTGTCAGAGAAAACAAATCATTACGTTGAAGAAAAAGATATAGTCTTAACAATCTTTTTGGATTTAGCGGAAACCTTTAACTCAATATCCCTGGACATTTTCATTCAAAAAATTGAAAAATAAGGTTTTGGAGAAAACGCAAGAGTCTTATTGAATTCGTTTCTAATTAACAGGAAACAATGTGTTAGAAACGGAATAGTTGAATCCGACTGGACAATTATATATCACGGTGTTCCACAAGGTACTGTACTAGGATCATACTGTACTAGGATCATACTGTACTAGGATCATACTAGTATTCATACTTTATGTAAATGATTTCTGTGAGGAAATAGGGAAAAGTTCGAATGTTTTACAATTTGCAGATGACACAGCAATTTTATGTCACAAAAATACGAACAATGTTTAGAAGCAAAGGCTAAAAAAATATTGATGCAAACTGAACAATATATGAAACAAAACAAGTTAACCCTAATAAACGGAAAATCAGAAATAGTGGTTTTAAAAAATGAAAAGTTACCAATTGTCAATTGCGTTGATTTTAAAAGTCATTCATTGAAACCAACAGATGAATGCAGATACTTAGGTGTTATTCTTGACAAAGAGTTGACATACCAAAAACTTAATGATGGATCAGTAAAATGGCTTTAGCTATCAGATCAATTTATTTGGTACACAATCAAACACCTTTAAAGGTTCGAATAAAACTCTTTAGATCACTTGTTTTATTACATTTAGAATTTAGTGCAATGTTTTTTTTTAAAGTTTCCCATCCTACGCAATTGACAGAATAAACAAACACATTAGGGGGGGCATAAAAAATTGCTTTTTTCGAACAAAATGTGACAATACTCAAAAACTACTTCTTGAAAATAAAATACTTCCCGCAGAACTTCAAATAGCAAAAACTTCATTAAAAAGACTTTTCGATATTGTCAACAAACAAACATACAAGACCAAACATAACCAACTAACGTCGGGCGAATTGCTCTCAAACAACCGGCGAGTAGTTAGCTTCGTCAGTAGCTAGCCACGGTTTATTGAAGCCAGCGCTAAATTGACTCGACTCTTCAACTTTTAGTTTTCTAGCTTTGTTAGTAAACAAATCAAATAGAAAACATTCTTTAAAAATTTGCATATTGTAAAATTTAAAAGAAAAACTTCCAGAATTCGCAGTGAAAATGTTCACAACTATTTTTTCTCTCCCTAATTATGTCAAGTAACCCATCTGGAAGACTTGAAAAACTTCATTGGCCAGTAATGATAGTTAAACACAGAAAAGGACAAAAACACTCAAAAAATTTTGGAAACAATCGCAATTTTTAACAAAATCTTGCTAAAAATAATGACATTAAAATCTTCTAAACCATTTCATTGTCTCAAGAGACTATCCAGTATCCCTATTTCAAGCTTTAATTAGTTTCACTGGCTCAAAAACATCCATTAACTTGGACATAAATTTTCCGAAAAAATAAAAAAAATTAAATTTTATCAAAAAAGTGCAAAAGCTCGAGTCACTAAAATATTGATAATAATTCCATGAATCTTGAAACTATGCGATAGACCTAGGACCCTGGTGCCGGAAAAAAGGACAAAAACTCAAAAAGATAGAAAAAACTTGAAAAAATTGCAAATAATTCTAAAAATTGCTGATCTTAAAATCTTAAAAAACCTTCCATTATATCTAGAAGCTATGCAGATACCTCAGCTCAAACTCTAGAGGAGGTTATGTGGCTGTTGAGGTTGGCGAAACCCTGAAAATGACAAAAAAAATTCAAAAAAAACTTGAAAATTAGAAGTTGTAAAAAAACTGATAAAATTTGTGATAAAAGTTGTAACTAATCCATGGCCAACAAACATTTTTCAGTAACTCATTATCAAACCCTAACTGAGATTTTTTGTTAGGCTAAAAAACCTGAAAAAAATGCCAATATTGACAAATAAACTGATAATAGCGATAACACACTGACAATAAATGTTAAGAAAAATTTAACAAAATTTTTAAATTTAAAATGTTTTTTTTTTTAAAAAAAAGCTGAAATTCGTGGTGTTGAAATCTGGAAAAACAGTCATTACATTTAGAAATTACAAAGTACCTACTGTTGAACCCTAGAGGAGGTTTCTCGAGTCTTGAGGCTGGAGAAAACTAAAAACCAACAAAAACTTTAAAAAAAGAGCAATTTTATCAAAATAAATTGATAAAATTTGTCATATTTAAAAATTGAAAGCTATTCCATGGCAAATAGAATTGACTCAGTAGCTTATTATCAAACCCTTAAGGACGTTTTCTGGCCCTTGCGTCAGGAAACAAGTCGGGGGGGGTACACCGGCCGGGTGTCTGAGGGGGAGGGGGATGGGCAAAAGTGGGGTAGGGGGTCAACAGCGCGGTGGGGGGGGGGGGGTGGGCAATAAGGGGGGTCAACAGTGGGGGTGTCGTCAATCTCTAAGAACTACTCTTCACAATATAAGTATGAGTCTCCAAAACAGTTTGAGCTGAAACACAGCTGAAAGGCTCTAAGAGCACTTAATGCCCGCTGGGCGCTACCTGTTTATCCAGTTTTTGAGGACGAAAAGTCAAAAGCGTCAGACGACAAATCGGTCAAACGAAAAATCGCATTAAAAAAAGACCGACAGGACTAATATAATTGCTACAAACTTCGTTTGAGAGCAATTAAAAGCAATTCAGGACAAGCGGAGACGTTGAAATTAAAGTTAACAATCGTACATATAATTTTTCTCTCAACAAAATGTAAATCAAAATGGAGTCAAAATTCAATTATAAGAAGCTTTGTTAGGAAATGGAATAAACTTCCAAGAGCTCTAACAAAGTAAAAATTAAAGAACAATTTTAAAAAAGAATTAACATAGCCGGCAGAGTGCCGGAATAGCTGAGAAAGAATAGACCTGCGTGCCATATAAAAGAGATAGAAACAGATACAGATCAAAATTGAAAACAATCGACGCCGTTCAAAAAAACTAGGTAAAAAACATTCAGCGATAAATTAATAAAGCTTGTTAAAATTCATTCCGCAGACGCCTCTTGTTAGGGACCTTTACTGCACAAATGAGTTCCTTTGACCTTAAACAAATTCAAACTGAACTTAAGTTCGAAAGTGCAAAAGTCATTTTAATGAGTGAGGTAAGTCACGTATGATCAAAATCTAATCACGCAAATAACCTAAAAACTTTTGCTAAAGCGAGTGAGAAATGACGTCACGCGCGCAAATGCCGTTAGTGAGAGGAAGAAGTCATTCAGAAAATTTGACTTTTTCAGCTTTGCTGTGTGAACAAATGTAAAACGAAAAAAGAGCGTCAGACGACGAAACAAAAAAACATAGCAGGACAAGTCCTGACGTACAATTCAAAGAATTTTCATTGACTAAACAGAAAAACTAGACCTAGAATGGACTATAAGTGAATTGAGAAAACCATTTTAGAAGAATTTTTAAAAGCAAAAACCATTTTTAAAAGAAATTAGAGCGAAAAAAATTCACGCCGCAAAACCACTCGCTTTTTCGCTCCATTTCCTATTTCGGCGTGACCAAAATCACTACTCCAAATTGACTTCAAAAATCATGAAAATGTGTGAACAGATCTTAAAAAAAAGACAGCGCCCCAAAACAATTCAAATTCTTTGAATTGTAAAAAACCAGGAGCACCGCAATATAGCTTCTCTCAGCTTACAGCTTCGCAGCTATAAAAAGAAGAGATGCAAAACAAGACACGAACGAGTTCCAATGGACAAAAAAATTGAAGGCTTTAAAAGTTTATTTTTATAAAATAATTCACGAAAACTAGAAACTGAACCTTTTTTTTAAATATTATATTGAGTTATTCAAGGGAAAGATGTAGTGTGTTTGATTTATATTACAACATGTAACTTTAACCTTGGGGTTATTCGAATTTACATGTTTGAGATTTAAAAAAATATCTACCACTTTAAACGAGCAGCTGTCCTTTCAAACAAGCCATCTTTGAGTCCAAAAGAGACAACTTGAATAACACATCGCGCTCAAAATTGTCCGTTAACTTAAACTAAGCGTCATGTTTATATATGCTTGAGAAAAATTTCAAAGGAAACTTGATAAACAATTAAAATCAACAGTTTCTTGCATAGTAACAGTTTATCTGTGCAAATATTTTCACTGAATCTGTTTTAGAAAACACTCAACGGATTACGCAATTGTGATCAGCGCTTAGTTCAAAGGGGGAAGGAAAGTGCGCAAAGCTTAAGCTACAAACAAAGGCAACATCTCGCCGTTGTTCGGCAGCAATTCGTCCGGCGATTGTGGGTTTATGTTTTGATTAAAAACAATCAACTTATGGTAGACAATGCAAAACATACCCAGCAGACTGCCAAAAAATAGCCGCCATTGATCCCATAACAGCGATGAGGACTGAAACAAGTTAACAAGGGGAAAAAACTTTTGTGCAAAAAATTGAAGTGCGTATTATTTTAATTTCATTTCGTAGTGGGATATACTCCGGCTCCCTAATCAGAATATACATGGGCTAGTATAAATAGCAATACGCATTACGATGTTAATTAAGACTTGTGAGAACAAAATTCAAGTAGCAGGCATCGAAAATTGGGCTTTATGTGTTTCTCCCAATTCTCTTTTCGATTTCTTTATTCGAAATACTGACTCTATTGATTTTTGATTGTTTTGCTGAGCACCTGTTGAGTAAACGCACAGAATGAAAGAAGAGTGAAATTAGCCGAAAGATTCGAGAAAGATTTCACGAAAAATGGTGACCCAGCTGTGGCTTAAGAAAAAGATAAACAAGTAATATACAGCAGGGCAAGTCCTCACCTACAGTTCAAAGAATTTTCATTGACAAAACAGACAACTAAACCTGATACAATTAGAGCTGATTCGGAGAGGCATTTGAAAAACCCAATAAAAACCTTGCAAACAGAAGAAAAAGTAGTGAAAACAGAAGTTAAATTTGCCGCATGTGAACAAAAAGTCACAATCCAGACAGCAAATTTTTGTTCAAACACCATTTTCTTTCTCTAATTCAAGAATCGCATGAGCACAACTTACACAGCAAAACCACTCGCTTTCTCCCTCAACATTTTATTTCAGCGTTAACCCAATCATCACTTCAATTTGATTTCAAAATTATGAAAATATGTGAACAGATCTTAAAAAGACAGCGCCCCAATACAATTCAAATCAATGAACTGTAAAAAGGAGCGTCTAAATAATAGCCGTTGACCAATTGAAGAAATAAAGATTATATTACAAAAAAAATTATGGTCGCAATAAGGTAGATTTTGTAATTAGAAATTCTGTTTCTTAATCAGACAAGACAAAAGGCCAGTATCAATACCAAAAAGCATTCGAGATGGTAATAAAGACTTATAGGGGCAAAACTCAAGTACCGATAATCTAAAAATGGGCTTCATGGGAAATTGGCTATATATTGCTTTTCGATACTGACTATGTTGATTCTAGACTGTTTTGCTGACCAACTGCTGCTTAAAAGCTTTTTGATCACCAGAAAATAGCCGCAATAGCTTCGTAGATCTGCTGTCTCAAAAACAAAAAAAAACAGACCAAAAAATTCTTTTCATTAATTGCAGAGATGTTATATTTTGATAAAGAATCTGTGTAAATTACAGCTGCGTCTGTTAGCTGCTCTTAAATAACCTTCAATTAGAGTGACACGTAGTCACTTGACTGTATGTCCTTTAAAAATCTCCTTTAAAATAAAGAACAGTCAATTAGAGAGTGAAGTCATTTTTGAGAGATTTTTAAGTCTTATGTCACCAAAAACTTCACGCGAATGCAAAAATTCGCTCCACTAAGAGCGAAAAACGACATCACACACGCAATTCAGTTAACTTGCGTGAACGAATGAACAAGAAGCAGATTCGAAGTAATTGTGACGCCATATGGCCATAACAAAAGCCTTGACGACAAAAAAAAACAAGAGAAGGCCAATAAGCTTTGGCTATTAAACCAAAACAACGCTAAATTCCCTTTTTGCTTTTGACTTTTTCTCCGCAGATTGAACCTAAACAGTTCTGTTTAGAAGCGTTATTTGACTTCATCTAAAACACATCCTCTAAAATAGAAATCACCAAGATAAAAGAATATACAGTATCACTTTCCTCTTCGAGTCGTGAAAATACACCGCTCCAATACAATTCAAACTCTTCAAAATTGTAAAGAAATAGGGCTGTCAGAATAGCAACGTGAGATAATCACGGCTATTAACAATTGACCACTAAAAATTACCTATTGGCTGCAAGCGATTTGATTTAGTACATTTGTTTGCAACTTAAAAACTGATGACATCAAATAATGAGAGAATAAGTGTTCCTGTCATCGAAAGACCAAGCAGAGAGATCAAATGAGTTACAGATTTATAGAAGAGAAACCAACGATAGGAAGAACATAACCAACTAACATCTGTTAAATTGTTCTTAAACGACCGGCGCGCGGTTGGCTTCGGTAGTAGCCATTTGGGGCTCAGGGAAACTAGCATTAGGGTTACTGTGAGCGGGGGTCGGGTTGAGAAGGCTGGACGGAAGGGGCGGAGCAGAGGATGAGTGTTGTTCGTGCGTTGGAGGGAGAGGGAGGGGGGTTAAAATCGCCAGGTAGAAAAGGTCGGGCGGTAACAGAGGGAGGTCAAAATTTTAAGCTCAAGAGCCGCCCTTCACACAAAAAAAATTGTCACCTCAAAACAGTTTCGGTGATTCGCACAAGCGACTATTAAGGCGTAAGAATCTTAGATCTTTATCTTTGTCCCGTTGGAGCAATTATTACGCCATATCATTACAATGAACATAGCCGGTGCGAAAGAATAGACTTGCGTGCCGTATAGTAGAGATCAACAGATACAGATCTAAATTGAAAAAAAAATCGACGCCGCTCAAAAATCAAGGTAAACAATCCGCGATAAATTAATAAAGCTTGTTAAAATTCATTCCGCAGAAGCCTTTAATTAGTGACCTTCACTGCATATATGAGTTCCTTTGACCTCAAATTAAATCAATTTTAACTTAAGTTTTAAAGTGCAAAGTCATTTTGTTGAGTGAGGTAAGTCACGTATGATCAATATCTAATCACGCAAATGCCTTAAATACCTTTTCTAGAGAGATTGAGAAATGACGTCATGCGCGCAAACGCTGTTAGTGAGAGGAAGAAGTTATTCAGAAAATTAGACTTTCTCAGCTTTGCTGTGTGAACAAATGTAAAACGAAAAAGAGCGTAAGACGACGAAACAAAAAACACAGCAGGACAAGTCCTGACGTACAATTCAAAGAATTTTCATTCACTAAACAGAAAACTAGACCTAAAACGGACAATGAATGGATTGGGGAAACCGTTTAGAAAAAAAACCGATCCGAAAAATCGAAAAAAACAGTAAAAATCAAAGTGAAATTGCCGCATGTGAACAAAAAACCACTACTGAGAAACCGAATTTTTGTTCAAACACCGTTTTCTCACTCTACTTTAAAATTAGAGCAGAAAAATTTCACGCCGCAAAACCACTCGCTTTTCGCTCCACTTCCTGTTTCGGCGTGACCAAAATCACTACTCCTATTTGTTTTCAAAAACCATGAAAATGTGTGAACAGATCATAAAAAAAGACAGCGCCCCAATACAATTCAAATTCTTTGAATTGTAAAAAAACCAAGAGCACCGCAATATAACTTCGCAGCTATAGAAAAGTTTGTGGGGTATAATGTAATGAAAATCTGAGCGAGACATATTGATTACGGCAATTAAGAGTTAATTTGGTAATTGCATTCCAAAAAAAACAACCAAAGCCACCATAACTCCTTTTCGAGCAGTAAAAAGACGCAAATCAACTAAATCTGAGATACAAAAAAAACACGAGCAGCACAATCTAGCTTGAAATTAATATTGTCAGCAATTATTTGCCCTCAATGTTATCGATGTAATCTAACAAACCCACAATTTTTCCCGATTAATCCACTCAGAAAGCTTCATTATTTAGATTAAGAGAGACCTTTAGAAAGAGTAAAACAACACTGTCGCTGACCTGTTCTGTCTAGGGAATGTTTGGGTATGAATTCTACGAGTATCATCCTGAGTAATTTGAGAGAGGCTGCGAACACTGCCATCACTTTGTCCAGAATGGCCCGTCTGCACAGGAAGATAGCATTCCTCACCATGTTGCTCCTCGCCTGTCGCAAGTCACGCTCGTCCACGCCACCTACATGCACACTCAATCAGCATTCAATTTATTAATGCCAAAGTCAAAACTTAACTGAGTTTGATTGATTGTGGACATTATGCTCTTCACAATTAAGACTACTCAGATATACCATACTACTGCCAAAAAACGCAAATTATATTCTGAAAGTAAAAAATTGAATTACGAGGGCCAAGAAAAGTCAAACGAAAAACAAACATTCAACAGACTGCCAAAAATAGCAGCGAAATACTTGCGTGCCGTAAATTTAGATAGAAATATACAGAAAGAAGTAGCAAGGCTATCGAGGCCGTTTCAAAAACTATGTAAAGTTAAAAACTTTTGGTCCCCCTCCGCTCAGTGGCCACAAAGTAAAGCCCCCCCATATATTTTCGAGGGAGTCTATACTGGGAAAGACCCCAACTTTCATCTTTAAATTAACAAAGCTTATTAAAATGCATTCCGCGGAAGCACTTTTATTCGGCACATTTATTACACGTGATATACCAGCGTAGAGAAGTCAGATTTGATGCAAAATTCAAAAAAGCGGCAAAATGAGATAAACCAAACAATTTTTTTTTCGACAAGTACAATAAATCGGAGCGCAATAATAGCCTGCTGAGATTAGGGCGGCTATTAACAAGTTACAAAATAAAACGCTCACGAAAGTAAACAGAACACTACAAAAAACCGAAAATCTTTTTCATCACTTTTAGAAAAAGGAGGGTTATCTAAGTTATTTTGTCCAACAACGTCAATTTTTAACTACCTTAACTTAATGCCAGCTTAGAAAAAAACCGAAGACTCTGAGAAAAACAGACGTAAAACGACTATAAACATTTGCCAAAAAGCTGATTTTAAGATTTCATAGAACGTATGTGGCATGAAGGTGATTGATACATGCGAAGAAAGCCCGAACTCTTCAACTTTTTAACACTATCTATAGATAGAAAGCGTCTATCAAATTCAATTAAAACAATTAATTAAAAGGGGGACTATCGTAACAAAAGTAGCAACAAATGGAGACAACGAGCAAATGTTCAAACATTTTTGAACATAGCCGGCAGATTGCCGGAATAGCTGCGAAAGAATAGACCTGCGTGCCATATAATAGAGATAGAAACAGATACAGATCTAAATTGAAAAAAAATCGACGCCGTTTAAAAAATTGGGCTAAAAAACATTCAGCGATAAATCAATAAAGGTTGTTAAAATTCATTCCACAGAAGCCTCTCGTTAGGAACCTTTATTACACATATGAGTTCCTTTGACCTTAAACAAACTCAAATTAAACTTAAGTTTTAAAGTTTAAAAGTCATTTTATTGAGTGAGGTAAGTCACGTATGATCATAATCTAATCATGCAAATAACCTAAAAACTTTCGCTAAAGCGAGTGAGAAATTACGTCACGCGCGCAAATGCCGTTAGTGAGAGGAAGAAGTCATTCAGAAAATTTGACTTTTTCAGCTTTGCTGTGTGAACAAATGTAAAATAAAACGAAAAAAGAGCGTCAGACGACGAAACAAAAAAAAAACCAAGAGCACCGCAATATAGCTACGCTCAGCTTACAGCTATAAAAACAAATGATGTCAAAGTCAGTGAAACTTTTAGCAGTAAATTAAAACACTTCACGGGATTCATTTATGCCACGTTAGAGAGCAAATGAGACGAATTTTAAATGAGTAATCGACAGAACAACCACAAAAATTAAAAACTTCAAAAATTATGAAATTAAAAAAATCAAAAAATCATGCTTTTTTTAACAAGTCCTGTCAAAGTAATGAAAACTGTTAACTATTCAAAAAAATTAAATAGTTTCATAAATGACTCGTTATAGAACCTAGAGACATGTCAAAAGGTCACACTAAATGACAGAGCAAAACATAAACCAACTAATGTCGGAAGAATTGCTTTTGAACAACAGGCGAAGCTATTTAATTCAGGGTCTGTAGCCCAGATAAATTTTTCTTTATGGGTACACAAATAGATGCCAACGAGGGGATTTGAACCACGGACCTCCAGCTCCCAGACCAGAAGCACTGTGCACTCGGCTATCAGGCCCTTCTTTTTGCTATGCTGCAATCGATTTTATTTCAGCAACAAGCTTCACTTCGGAGTGAAAGCAATAGAGATCACTCAAAAATGAAGAACGAAAGTGTGAAAAAGTCTCTTGAGAAGTCAAGAGATTTCGTACAGATTATGAAGAGTAAACAAAGAAAACAGAGTCAAATGACAGCACGAGAAAAACAATTCGCTCTCAACCTAAATCTGATAAACATAACCAACTAACGTCGACTGAATTCCTCTCAAACGACCGAAGAGCCGTTGGCTTCAGCAGTAGCTAGCAACGATTTAGTGAGGCTAGCTTCAGCTTAATTGAAGGGGTGCCAGCTGAGCGCAGCGGGGGGAGGGGGTTGTGGGTACTTTGACACTAGTGAGCTGAAAGGCTCTGCGAGAACTAAATGCCCGCTGTTTATCTAGTTTTCGAGGACGAAAATGAGTCAGACGAAAAATCGGTCGAGCAAAAAATCGCAAACAGGTTTAATATAATTGCTACAAATTTCGTTTGAGAGCAATTAATGAGCAGATGACTCCATGTAAGAAGGTTGAGAGAAAACAACCTTATGTCTCTTCCGCATAATATAAGCTTGGCATAGCTCTGTGTTCAATGTATAGTTGGCTGGTGATTTGAAAGCTTGAGAAACAAGAAAGAACAGGAGAATGGGTTATAACAGATGCCCAAGTTCGAGTGACCAAGAACAGTGTAATGGTTAGCATACCAGTTTAGCAATAAGATATGCTGACTCAAATCCACAACTGGCCGGTTTTCAAAGTCGTTGCGCCTACTAAGACCTATAACATTCCACTCCACTCCACAGGCATATAAGGAAATTATAAATTTTGCTTCTTTGATCGAGTCCATTGGCCTTCAACTATTTCGAAACGCTAAAACTAAAAGTAGGCGATTAAATAAAGATCTAAACATTATTTGTCTTATATTATTATAACAGATTTATTGGAACTCAAACGGGAATTCTCCAAGAATAAATTAAGTTTATGGCAGTTTTTGGTAGATCAATCCCAGTTTTCTACCCAAATGAAAATGTTTATCTTTAAAAGCTCTTGCTTTTAATATATGGTAGTAATAAAAAGTCATGCATGGTATCTGAAATAGCGTCTGTAATAAGTCAGTAAAAAATCTGGTGAGCGCAGCGGTGGGGAGGGGGGGGGTGCGTGCACCTGGGGGCAACAGTGAGGGTGGGGAGAAGGAGGTGGGGCAACGGTGGGAGGGTTTTTTTGGTTGCACGAGGCTCTTATGGCACAAACGATGTGCAGGGATGGGGATTGTGAGGGGGGGGGGGAGTAAGAGGAGGGCTGTGGGGGGGGGGGGGGGGGGAGGGGAGGTTAGGTCAACATCTAAGAACAGCCCTTCACACCAGAAGTGTAAGTCTCAAGAACAGCTTCTGTGAATGAATCGCGTACTCGGAGACTAGTGAGCTGAAAGGTTCTAAGATCACTTAATGCCCGCTGTTTATCCCGTTTTTGAGGACGAAAAGTCAAATGGGTCATACGAAAAATCGGTCGAGCGATAAATCGCTTAAAAAGACAGGACTAATATAATTGCTACAAACTTTGTTTGAGAGCAATTAAACACCTTTTTACAATTGACTTTGAGGTATCTAAAACTGTGCTTTATGGATTTATCCCGTTGCTGTTTCTTCGGCATTGACTGTTCATTTCAGACTGCACCGCTGAGCAACTAACTGCTGTTTAAAAGCACTTTGTTTAGAATGAGAGACCAATGAGTAAAACCAGCCTAGAGATTTCAAAAAGATTTCAGGCAAAATGAGGAACAAGCTGTGAACTATGGTAAAGCGGAACATATTTTTATTCGACGAAGTGAAAAAAATATTCCCGCTATATTGGGCGGCTAAGAAGATGAAAGCGGCTATTAAAAAACATCGCTGGCAGATTGCCTGAAAATAGCCGCAATAGTTTCATAGATCTCCAGTATCAAAAAGATAGTAAAAGAAACAGACCAAAAAAAGAAACTTTAATAAATGCTGAGATGTTATATTTAGATCAAGAATCTGTCAAACTTATTGGAACTTCTAAGAACTGCCCTCAAATAACCTTCAATTAGAGTGACACTTAAGCTTATCTCTTCGAATTAAAATAAAGAGAAGTCAATTTCAAAGTTAGGAAATCATTTTTAAGAGTGACGTAAGTAACGTGTAACCAAAAAATATGTTACACTATCGGAAAAGCGAATTTTGTTCAAACACCTTTTCTCACTGTACCCTAAAGTTAGAGCAATAAATTTTCATGGCACAAAAAGAACTCGATTTTTTTTGCTCCACTTCGGCCCGACCGAAATCATCACTTAATTTTGACTCCAAAAATTATTAAACCATTTGTGAACAGGTCTTAAGAAAGTGCCCCAAAACAATTCCAATTCTATGAATAGTAAAAACCCGGAACAATGCAAATATAGCTATGCTTAGCTTACCACTTCGGAAGAATTGCTCTCGAATGACTAGTGGGAGCTCTAATCAATTGCAGCCTGCTCCAGTCGGGGGGGGGGGGGGAGAGGAGAGAGGGAGGGGGGTTATATGGGACTAAGAAGTTGAATAATGGGCTTCAAATAACCACATTAGGGGTTAACATATACCACTATTAAGATTTAAAGTTAAAAATGGCACCAGTTTCGGCGCATTTTTTTTTCATTTGACTTTTAGTATTAAATTGCCGCCAATAGAATTCAGCTGCTTGAAATAGTGATTGAGAGAGAATTTTAGATCACGCAAATCGCAAAAAG
This sequence comes from Convolutriloba macropyga, assembly GCF_964194025.1. Lineage (NCBI taxonomy): Eukaryota > Metazoa > Xenacoelomorpha > Acoela > Convolutidae > Convolutriloba > Convolutriloba macropyga. The sequence goes on along the minus strand of NC_134478.1, from coordinate 33,118,443 downwards.
TCAAGGGCGTAAAAGTCACGCGAAAAGTCAAAATTGTCAAGCGAAAATTTTGCATAAAAAAGACACACACGCTTACAATAATTGCTGTGAGCTTCGTTCAAGAGCAATTAAACAGAAGTCCTGAATAACAATCCAAAATGACAAGAAAAACAGTGACAGAGAGAGCAAAAACGTCAATTTAGAGATAAATCGTGCGTGACTAAAAAGCTATCCGTGCGAATGGACAAATAACGCGCTCCAAAAAGCACGGAAAATGATGTTGCACACAATTCAGTCGCAAAATGATCACTAAATAACGCCCAAAAAAAACAAGAGAAGGCAAATAATCGCTCCGCTATCGGAGCCATTGAAACTGACTTATCAATTGAAAAACCAAACTGAGATCAGGCACCACGATCTGAAATATACCTTCAGAAATACATCAGATTGATTAGATCTGGTCAAAAGAAAACGAAGCACATGATCAGTCAACTCTCTCTCTCTCGCTCTCTCAATCACTCAGGACACACACACACTCTCACTCTCTTTGAAATGTTGTTCAGCAATTCAAACCCTGTTTTCCATCGCAGCATTTCCCGTGTTTCAAATGCACTCCAGCAAAATTATCGATTAGAAAAGACGTTCCTCCAATACTCCTAATCGAGTCGTAAAAAGACAGTACCCCAATTCTTGGAAATGTAAAAAAGAACGATGAGATCCATAATAGCTCGGCAGTTTTTTCGGCGCTATAAAAATTTAAGGAAAATAAAGAGGCAATATTTTAATTGAAATTTCCTACTTTGCTGCATTTCCTCGAGGACAGTTGGCGTCTCTTCTAGAATCTTGTACACAGCCAGAAGAGCGTCTTCCCTGTATGACCACTGCTTACTGTACGCCCCTGTCACCTGTACGCAAATCAACACTACCAACTTTTCCGTATAGAGGAGCCGGAGTTTCTTTATAATTGTCTTACTTAGACTGATAGTAGTGTGATGATGCAACTAGTGAGATTAGAATAAAATAAGAGGTTCTGACCATTTTGAGTCCGAACACATCGATGACAGCTTGTGCTTCCCTGACTTGTTTCTCACTCATGGGCTCAGGTTCACCGGAGGAAGAGTCCCCACCCACACTCTCATCTAACCCACCAGTACGGGGAGACACGTAGTCACCTGGTGGAGATGGGGATCGTCTCACTACAACAAACTTATTCAAGGTTCCTTAAAACAGCATGCGAACGGTAGGCTCCACTTTTGCTGTGGGTAATGGTTACTCTTTAGTAATCTCTATCCTTTACTTTATGTTATTCAATTGTTGGTTACGCACTCTTAATTGTAACTTACGTGTTGTTTCATATTAAAGCAAACTATTATTTCCCGTTTTACAATTCCAATTCCTCGTGAGTTCCTTTTACAATTATGTGAACCAAAATCAACTTGACGGAGGTAAATCAACAAGAATTTATTACTGGTGTTAACATACCAAGCACTATGTTTTTGAAATGGTTTGCGCAAGTTGAAAATAGAGTTGTTCTTTTCTAGAGAAAACTGAGTTTCCAAACCACATCACAAGAGAGTTACACTCTGCTGTTTTGCAGCTTATCTGTAAAGTGCACTGGACCAATACTTAAGTATATTTTTACCAGGGTGTTTCAACAGGACAACGTTTCAATTGTATGACACCTAAAT
>NC_134478.1:32934357-33116576 GCF_964194025.1 Convolutriloba macropyga | reverse complement strand
TAGAGAAGTCAGATTTGATGCAAAAATTCAAAAAAGCGGCAAAATGAGATAAACCAAACAATTTTTTTTCGACAAGTAAAATAAATCGGAGCGCAATAATAGCCTGCTGAGATGAGGGCGGCTATTAGCAAGTTACGCTCACGAAAGTAAACATAACGACTAACGTCGGGCGAATTGCTCTCAAACGACCGGTGAGCGGTCGTTTGAGAGTCTCCAAAAAGTTTGAGCTGTGAAACAGAGCTGAAAGGCCCTAAGAGCACTTAATGCCCGCTGGGCGCTACCTGTTTATCCCGTTTTTGAGGACGAAAAGTCAAAAGCGTCAGAAAAATCGGTCAAGCGAAAAATCGCATAAAAAAAGACCAACAGGACTAATATAATTGCTACAAACTTCGTTTGAGAGCAATTAAACAGAACACTACAAAAACCGAAAAATCTTTTTCATCACTTTTAGAAAAAGGAGGGTTATCCAAGTTATTTTGTCCAACAACGTCGATTTTTAACAACCTTAACTTAATCCCAGCTTAGAAAAAAACAGAAGACTCTGAATTTTGGAGAAAAACAGACGTAAAACGACAATAAATATTTGCCAAAAAGCTGTTTTTAAGATTTCATAGAACGTATGTGGCATGAAGGTGATTGATACATGCGAAGAAAGCCCGAACTCTTCGACTTTTTTAACACTATCTATAGATAGAAAGCGTATATCAAATTAAATTAAAACAATTAATTAAAAGGGGGACTAACGTAACAAAATTAGCAACAAATGGAGACAACGAGCAAATGTTCAAACATTTTTGAAAACAAATGATGTCAAAGTCAATAAAACTGTTAGCAGTAAACTAAAACACATCACTGATTCATTTATGCCACGTTAGAGAGCAAATGAGACGAATTTTAAATGAGTAATCGACAAACACAAGAAAAAAATTAAAAACTTCAAAAATCATAAAAAATTATGAAATTAAAAAAATCAAAAATCATGCTTTTTTTTCACAAGTCCTTTCAAAGAAAAGAAAACTGTTAACTATCAAAAACAATTAAATAGTTTCATAAATGACTCGTCATAGAACCTAGAGACATGTCAAAAGGTCACACTAAATGACAGAGCAAAACATAAACCGACAAATGTCGGAAGAATTGCTCTTGAACGACAGGCGAGGCAATTTAATTCATCAGGGGCTCTAGCCTAGATCAATTTTTCTTTATGGGTGCAAAAAACTTTGACCCCACTGGGATTCGAACCACTGACCTCTCGATCAATGCCCACCCTCACTAACCACTGCGCTACAAGTCCGTAAATTCTGCTACGCCGCAGCCGATTTTATATTAGCAACTTTGGAGCACTAGAGATCACTCAAAAATGATAAACGAAAGCGTGAAAAAGTCACTTGAGAAGTCAAAGAATGTTCTAGAAGAAAACCGCAAAATTGTCAAGAGAAAGATTTGCATAAAAAAGACACACACGTTTACAATAATTGCTATGAGCTGCGTTCAAGAGCAATTAAACATAAACCAACTAATGTTGGAAGAATTGCTCTCGAACGACAGGCGAAGCAATTTAATTCAGGGTCTGTAGCCCAGATAAAATTTTCTTTATGGGTACAAAAAATAGTTGCTAACGAGCGGATTTGAACCACGGACCTCCAGCTCCAAGACCAGAAGCACTGCCCACTCGGCTATCAGGCCCTTCTTTTTGCTATGCTGCAATCGACTGTGTGTTCAAAAAAGAAGAACGAAAGTGTGAAAAAGTCTCTTGAGAAGTCAAAGAAAGCTCCACAAGAGAAACAAAAAAATTCGTACAGAATATGAACAGTAAACAAAGAAAACGGAGTTAAATGACAGCACGAGAAAAACAATTTGCTCTCAACCTAAATCTGATAAACATAACCGACTAACGTCGACTGAATTCCTCTTAAACGACCGGCGAGCCGTTAGCTTCGGCAGTAGCTAGCATAGATTTAGTGAGGCTAGCTTCAGCTTAATTGAAGGGGTGCGAGCTGAGCGCAGCGGGGGGAGGGGGTTGTGGGTACTTGGACACTAGTGAGTTGAAAGGCTCTGCGAGAACTAAATGCCCGCTGGGCTCTACTTGTTGATCTCGTTTTCGAGGACGAAAATGAGTCAGACGAAAAATCGTTCGAGCAAAAAATCGCAAAAAGGACGAACTGGTTTAATATAATTGCTACAAATTTCGTTTGAGAGCAATTAATGAGCAGATGACTCCATGTAAGAAGGTTGAGAGAAAACAACCTTATGTCTCGTCCGCATAATATAAGCTTGGCATAGCTTGAAAAGGAGCTCTATATGTTCAATGTATAGTTGGCTGGTGATTTGAAAGCTTCAGAAACAAGAAAGAACAGGAGAATGGGTTATAACAGATGCCCAAGTTCGAGTGACCAAGAACAGTGTAATTGTTAGCATACTAGTCTAGCAATAAGATATGCTGACTCAAATCCACAACTGGCCCGTTTTCAAAGTCGTTACGCCTACTATGACCTATAACATTCCACTCCACTCCACAGGCATATAAGGAAATTATCAAATTTGCTTCTTTCATCGAGTCCATTGGCCTTCAACTATTTCGAAACGCTGAAATTAAAAGTAGGCGATTAAATAAAGATTGAAACAAAATTTTTCTTATATTATTATAACAGATTTATCGAAACTCAAAAGGGAATTCTCCAAGAAAAATTAAAGTTTATGGCAGTTTTTGGTAGATCAATCCCAGTTTTCTACCCAAATGAAAATGTTTATCTTTAAAAGCTCTTGCTTTTAATATATGGTAGTAATAAAAAGTCATGCATGATATCTGAAATAGCGTCTGTAATAAGTCCGTAAAAAATCTGGTGAGGGCAGCGGTGGGGGGGGGGGGGTGCGTGCACCTGGGGGCAACAGTGGGGGGTGGGGAGAAGGAGGTGGGGCAACGGTGGGAGGGTTTTTTTGTTGCACGAGGCTCTTATGGCACAAACGATGCGCAGGGCTGGGGATTGTGGTGGGAGGAGTAAGAGGAGGGCTGTGGGGGGGGGGAGGTTAGGTCAACATCTAAGAACCGCCCTTCACAACAGAAGTGTAAGTCTCAAGAACAGTTTCTGTGAATTGCGTACTCCGAGACTAGTGAGCTGAAAGGTTCTAAGAGCACTTACTGCCCGCTGCTTATCCCGTTTTTGAGGACGAAAAGTCAAATGGGTCATAAGAAAAATCGGTCGAGCGAAAAATCGCTTAAAAAGACAGGACTAATATAATTGCTACAAACTTTGTTTGAGAGCAATTAAACACCTTTTTACAATCGACTCTAAGGTATCTAAAACTGTGCTTTATGGATTTATCCCGTTGCTGTTTCTTCGGCATTGAATGTTCATTTCAGACTGCACCGCTGAGCAAATGCTGTTTAAAAGCACTTGTTTTAGAATGAGAGACGAGTAAAACAAGCCTAGAGATTTCAGGCAAAATGAGGAACAAGCTGTGAACTATGGTAAAGCTGAACATATTTTTATTCGACGAAGTGAAAAAAAATATTCCCGCTATATTGGCCGGCTAAGAAGATGAAAGCGGCTATTAAAAAACATCGCTGGCAGATTGCCAGAAAATAGCCGCGATAGTTTCATAGATCTCCAGTATCAAAAAGATAGTAAAAGAAACAGACCAAAAAAAGAAACTTTAAAAAATGCTGAGATGTTATATTTAGATTAAGAATCTGTCAAACTTATTGGAACTTCTAAGAGCTGCCCTCAAATAACCTTCAATTAGGGTGACACTTGACCTTATTTCTTCGAGTTAAAATAAAGAGAAGTCAATTTCAAAGTTAGGAAATCATTTTTGAGAGTGAGGTGTGACCAAAAATGTGTTACACTATCGGAAAAGCGAATTTTGTTCAAACACCTTTTCTCACTGTACCCTAAAGTTAGAGCAATAAATTTTCATGGCACAAAAAGAACTCGATTTTTTGCTCTTCGGCCCGACCGAAATCATCACTTAATTTTGACTCCAAAAATTATTAAACCATTTGTGAACAGGTCTGAAGAAAGTGCCGCAAAACAATTCCAATTCTATGAATAGTAAAAACCCGGAACACTACAAATATAGCTATGCTTAGCTTACCACTTCGCGGCTATAAACATAACCGACTAAACGTCGGAAGAATTGCTCTCGAACAACTAGTGGGAGCTCTAATCAATTGCAGCCTGCTCCAGTCGGGGGGGGGGGGGGGGAGGAGGGAGGGGGGATATATGGGACTAAGAAGTTGAATAGTGGGCTTCAAATAACCACATTAGGGGTTAACATACACATACACAAACATGACATACCACTATTAAGATTGTTAAAAAATGGCACCAGTTTCGGCGCACTTTTCATATGACTTTTAGTATTAAATTGCCGCCAATTGAATTCAGCTGCTTGAAATTGTGATTGAGAGAGAATTTTAGATCACGCAAATCGCAAGAAGTCAAGGGCGTAAAAGTCACACGAAAAGTCAAAATTGTCAAGCAAAAATTTTGCATAAAAAAGACACACACGTTTACAATAATTGCTGTGAGCTTCGTTCAAGAGCAATTAAACAGAAGTCCTGAATAACAATCCAAAATGACAAGAAAAACTGTGACAGAAAGAGCGAAAACGTCAATTGAGAGATAAATCATGAGTGACTAAAAAGCTATCCGTGCGAATGGACAAATAACGCGCTCCAAAAAGCACGGAAAATGATGTTGCACACAATTCAGTCGGAAAATGATCACTAAATAACGCCGAAAAAAACAAGAGAAGGCAAATAATCGCTCCGCTATCTGAGCCATTGAAACTGACTTATCAACTGAAAAACCGAACTGAGATCAGGCACCACGATCTGAAATATACCTTCAGAAATACATCAGATTGATTAGATCTGGTGAAAAGAAAAGGAAGCACATGATCAGTAAACTCTGTCTCTCTTTCAATCACTCAGGACACACACACACACACTCACTCTCTTTGAAATGTTGTTCAGCAATTCAAACCCTGTTTTCCATCGCACCATTTCCAGTGTTTCAAATTCACTCCAGCAAAATTATCGATTAGAAAAGACGTTCCCCCAAAACTCCTAATCGAGTCGTAAAAAGACATAACCCCAATTCTTGGAAAAGTAAAACATAGCTGGCAGATTGCCAGAAAATAGCCGCAATAGATTCGTAGATCGGCAGTCTAAAATAAACAGTAAAAAAGACAGACCAAAAAAATTCGTCTTTTCATTGAAGGCTGATCTGTTATATTTGGATTAAAAATCTGTATAAGTTATTGCTGCCTCTATTAGCTGATCTCAAATAACCTTCATTTAGAGTGACACACCCATTTGAACTTATCTCTTTGAATTAAAGTAAATAAAAGTCAAATTCAAAGTGAGGAAAGCCAAGTGTGACCACAAATTTAATCACGCGCATGAACAAAAAAAACTCTCTCCACTATGAGCGAAAAATGACGTCACACATGCAATTCAGTTGAAATTGGATGAACGAATGAACAAAAAGTGGCTGTGACGTCATATGGTCGTAACAAAAATCATGACGACGAAATATAAAAACATAGCAGGACAAGTCCTGACGTACAATTCAAAGAATTTTCATTGACTAAACAGAAAAACTAGACCAAGAATGGACTATGAGTGAATTGAGAAAACCATTTCAAAAAACGTCAGATCAAAAAATAAGAAAAAAACAGAAAATCAATGTCAAAATGCGGCATGTGAACAAAAAAAACCACTAGCGAGATATGAAAATTCAATTCAAACACAAAACTAGGCCTAGAATGAGCTGTAAATGGATTGGGAAAACCATTTAGAAAAAAACTCCGATCCAAAAAATTGAAAAAAAAACCAGTAAAAATCAGAGTGAAATTGCCGCATCTGAACAAAAAAATCTCTACCGAGAAACCAAATTTTTGTTCAAACACCATTTTCTCACTCTACTTTAAAACTAGACCGAAAAAAATCACGCCGCAAAACCACTCGCTTTTTAGCTCCATTTCCTGTTTCGGCGTGACCAAAATCACCACTCCAATTTGACTTCAAAAATCATGAAAATGTGTGAACAGATCTTAAAAACAAACATAGCCGGAAGAATTCCGGAAACGACTCGAAGTGAAAATCCATTTAAACGCTATCCAACTACTAATCAAACAAAACGTGCCTTCACTTACTTATGATTATCTCGAAACAAAACCATGAAACAAAAAAGTAAAAACAATAAAATCAAATCGCTTAAAATATGATAAAAAATCTGATCAAATTTTGTTATAAATTGAGATCCCAAAAAAAACTATCGCTGCCAAAATAACTTCATCAAAACAACTAGTACTTACAAAAACCACTTATGTGAATTTTGAAAAAATACTTTAGGCTAAATTATGAAAAGAAAGCTCTTAAAAACAAATTTCACTGAAAAACCTGAAAAAGTTACTAAATTTTTAATATTTCAAAAGCATATAAATCCAAAGAAAAATTCCCTTCGGCCAATAGGGTATCCAGATGAAACCAGCCTAAAATTAAAACAAAATCATAACCAAACCTCTGAACAAAAATAAATGAAAAAAACTGCTTTAAAATGCCGCATGTGAAAAAATTTCGCTCGTTTAGAGAAAATTTTTTCACAGATCAATTTCTCGCTCTCTCAAAAACCGCGGTATGAACAAAAACCACTCTTTTCGCTCCGCTCTTCACTTTTGTTCAGCACCAAAATCACTCCGAATTTTTTCACGCGTTTCATTTCCCGCTTCAAAAATCACTCCAATAAAATTGATTAAACATAGCCGGCAGATTGCCGGAATAGCTGCGAAATAATAGACCTGCGTGCCATATAATAGAGATAGAAACAGATACAGATCTAAATTGAAAAAAATCGACGCCGCTCAAAAAACTAAGTAAAAAACATTCAGCGATAAATTAATAAAGCTTGTTAAAATTCATTCCGCAGAAGCCTCTTATTAGGGACCTTAACTGCACAAATGAGTTCCTTTGACCTTAAACAAATTCAAACTAAACTTAAGTTTTAAAGTGCAAAAGTCATTTTATTGAGTGAGGTAAGTCACGTATGATCAAAATCTAATCACGCAGATAACCTAAAAACTTTTGCTAAAGCGAGTAAGAAATGACGTCACGCGCGCAAATGCCGTTAGTGAGAGGAAGAAGTCATTCAGAAAATTTGATTTTTTCAGCTTTGCTGTGTGAACAAATGTAAAACGAAAAAAGAGCGTCAGACGACGAAACAAAAAAAAAACCAAGAGCACCGCAATATAGCTTCGCTCAGCTTACAGCTTCGCAGCTATAAAAAAAGGACTTCTCCAATACTCCTCTTCGAGTCGTAAAAAAGACAGCGCCCCAATACAATTAAAATTCTTTGAATTGTAAAAAACCAAGAGAAGGCCAATAATAGCCCCAGCTATCGCTGTGCGGCTATTAAAAAGAACGATGAGATCCATAATAGCTCGGCAATTTTTTCGGCGCTATAAAAATTTAAGGAAAATAAAGAAGCAATATTTTAATTGAAATTTCCTACTTTGCTGCATTTCCTCGTGGACAGTTGGCGTCTCTTCTAGAATCTTGTACACAGCCAGAAGAGCGTCTTCCCTGTATGACCACTGCTTACTGTATGCCCCTGTCACCTGTACGCACATCAACACTACCAACTTTTCCGTATAGAGGAGCCGGCGTTTCTTTATAATTTTCTTGTAGTAGTGTGATAGTAGTGTGATGATGCAACTATAATAATTGTAGTGTGATGATGCAACTAGTGAGATTAGAATAAAATAAGAGGTTCTGACCATTTTGAGTCCGAACACATCGATGACAGCTTGTGCTTCTCTGACTTGTTTCTCACTCATGGGCTCAGGTTCACCGGAGGAAGAGTCCCCACCCATACTCTCATCTAACCCACCAGCACGGGGAGACACGTAGTCACCTGGTGGAGATGGGGATCGTCTCACTAGAACAAACTTATTCAAGGTTCCTTAAAACAGCATGCCAACGGTAGGCTCCAATTTGCTGTGGGTAATGGTTACTCTTTAGTAATCTCTATCCTGTACTTTATGTTATTCAATTGTTGGTTACGCACTCTTAATTGTAACTTACTTATTGTGTTTCATATTAAAGCAAACTATTATTTCCCGTTTTACAATTCCAATCCCTCGTGAGTTCCTTTTACAATTATGTGAACCAAAATCAACTTGACGGAGGTAAATCAACAAGAATTTATTACTGGTATTCACATACCAAGCACTATGTTTTTGCCATGGTTGGCACAAGTTGAAAATTAAAATTGTTCTTTTCGAGAGAAGACTGAGTTTCCAAACCACATCACAAGAGAGTTACACTCTGCTGTTTTGCAGCTTATCTGTAAAGTGCACTGGACCATACTTAACTATATTTTTATCTGGGTGTTTCAACAGGACAACGTTTCAAATGTAAGACACCTAAATTCTATCAAATGGACAACAAAATATATTAATACATGCACGATCTCAATACAAGCTCAGTAGTATAAAAAAGTGACTAGAACCTCACCGGGGGGGGGGGGGGGGACACTTTTGGAAGCCTGATTTTCTCGGTTTCTCGGCCCAACAACACCGAGGTGGGACAATTTGAAATTTCTGCGGGGTGGCCATCTACAACGGGGTGGGACAATTTGAAATTTCAAATTGTCCCACCCCGTTGTAGATGGCCACCCCGCAGAAATTTCAAATTGTCCCACCCCGGTGTTGTTGGGCCGAGAAAATCAGGCTTCCAAAAGTGTCCGTCCCCCCGCGTTGAGGTTCTAGTCACTCCCCCCCCCCCCACCGTTGTACCTCTAGCCAGCTCCAATTTTTCTTTCAAAAAAAATCTGCTAATTCATCTTTCGGTTGATTGTGACATTGTTCAATTTGTTTACAAGCTTGACCCAGTTTTTGTTACGACTGATTGTTTGCTGCGGTGTGTGTTTTTTTGATTAGAACAGTGATATAAACTTTGCACTGTTTTTGCCAGCATTATCGTTAAATGTTTTGTGAACAATAAAAAGTGTTCAGAGTCGAATTTTTCAATTTTTAATTTTCCTACTAAGGGGTGTCGACACTTTTTTGAAAAATGGTGTCCACAAATTTTTTCTCAATTTTTTGTCTCTAATAGACGTTAAATGTTGTGAAACATGATTTGTGAATGATAAAAAGTGTTCAAAGTCGATTTTTTCAATTTTGAAATTTTTCCCCTAAGGGGTGTCGACACTTGTACCATTTTTTGAAAAATGGGTTCAAAAATTTTTTTCTCGATTTTTTGTATCTAATAGACGTCAAATATTGTGAAACATGTTTTGTGAATGATAAAAAGTGTTCAAAGTCATTTTTTTCAATTTTGAAATTTTTGCCCTAAGGTGTGTCGACAATTGTAAAATTTTTTGAAAAATGGGGTCCAAAAATTTTTTCTCAATTTTTTGTCTCTAATAGACGTTAAAAGTTGTGAAACATGTTTTGTGAATGATAAAAAGTGTTCAAAGTCGATTTTTTTTTCAATTTGAAATTTTTCCCCTAAGGGGTGTGGACACTTGTAAAACTTGGGTCCAAATTTTTTTTTTCTCAATTGTTTTCTCTCCAATACATATCCACATCATAAAATTGTCTTTTTAGCAAGAGATAGTTTCGATCTACCAACCTCTGGTTATGGGCCCAGCGCGCTACCACTGCGCTATCTTGCTTTGCACACATACATACTCACACACCTACACACACTCACAAAACACCTATACAAGCATAGGTACATATGTAACATAAACATTCATTAATTCAGTCATTCATTCGTATGTACATATATAAATACATATATACAAACCTACATAATTTCATACAAACATTCATACATACTTACATAAATACAATCATACATTAATACATACACATACATACGTACATACATACATACATACATACATACATACATACATACATACATACATACATACATGCATGCATGCATGCATACATACATACATACATACATACATACATACATACATACATACATACATACATACATACATACATACATACATACATACATACATACATACATACATACATACATACATACATACATACATACATACATACACACATACATACATTACATACTCAATGATAAAAACCCAGTTGTACAAGAAAAACAAAGTTTTCACCTAAGTATGTACACAATTATGGTCATAATCACTTATGTCCGTAAATGCATACAAATTGGTGAAAACAACAGTAAAACAACTAACCTGTTAGTAGATGTATGAAATCAATACTGATATATTAATTGGAGAGTCATCGGATCATCACAAACACGTTCAGGGTCACAAAACTTTCCAAAATAAACTGACCAATCACAGTGCTTGATTTATTATTCAAGTTGACAACCAATCAGAATTGAAAGATTTATAAACAAAAACTCTAAACGCTCACGTTCAGTAAACAGTAAATAATGAACACAATAGGAACAAAAGACATCAAGCTAATTCATGAGAAAGTTTTATCACTGAGAGGTAACATAAATTATACACACATATCTTATCGACATTTATATTTCGTAGCTGCTTGTTCTTTGTTAGATCCAGAAGTTGACGGAGAAATAGCACTTAAATTTAGACCCTATGGTGGTTTCATTGGAATTGATAATTCAACACTAGATCCTTTATTGAAACGGAGCAAAGTGCTACGACTTCATGCTGCATTGCATGACGCCGCTGGATTTATAAAAGATTGCCGAAACAAAGGCCCTGGATATGTTTACGCTTTCCGTTACTCACCAGTAAACAATTGTCTGTTTGGACACCTGACAGGAATATTATTCTATCAGTGAAAATTTTTCATTCACAATTGTTTCGTGAATTGGAATGCTAGAAAATTTTGGCAGCAAAACCACAAATATTATTGTCCTCGATCTCGAAGGTTTCAAACTCAAGTCACTTGGATTCATTATAAAAGAACTCACTTTGTGTTCCAGTTACAAAAATACAATATTTTTCAAACCGCCGCTTAAATTCGCTGATTTACCCGCACACGATAGACAAACTGTTATTTGGCTGACCAATAACCTACACGGTCTTGATTGGGACGAAGGTGATATACCTTACTGTGATTTGAAAACAATCTGTCTGAGTTTCAGTTTCCGATTCACACGAAAAAATTTTTTTGCCAAAGGCATTGAAAAGTGTGAGCTCTTCAGTAAGCTTTTACAAAAAACTGTTTATAATCTGGAGGATCTAAATTGTCCCCAAATCTCAGAGATAATATCAGAAGAACAAGTTCCCTCCTGTTATCATCATTCAAACTTTCGTTCAACAAACGATCAATTATCAAATCACTGCGTGGAACGTAAAGCAAGAATATTTTCACAGTGGACACAAAGTGATGCACAGAGAAGACACGGCAACATTAACAACTTATCTGTCAGACAACTTGAAGATATTCACTTGCTTGACTCCACTTGACGATCAGCCGATTGTAATATTCAACAGAGTTCAGGATCCCTCTCCACCAATACAGAATAAATTTTCAAGTGATCAACAGAACCGAGCGATCTATCTCAACAATAAGCCAAACACAGCACAACAACCGCGCTACAACTCGCTTTATAGCGCAGCAGCAAAGCGTTATTTTGCAACCATTACTCTTTCTCCCGACGAGCTAGACAGCTTTAGGGCTTTCCTGCCCGTGATAGATAATTTTTATCACTTCCAACTGTACGTAAAAAATAAACAGAGAGCTCGAGAACATCGGAATCAGTTCAATTATGGCTATGAACCAAACAAACCAGAAGCCTATGCAGTACCCCAAAGAGCAGCGAATCCCACGTTGGAAGCAATGGGCGGACAAAAAGTTCCCCAATTTAGATTGAAAAAAACACCACCAGAACGTGAGATATCACTTAATGAGATGCCGAATGAGTTGCGGTTATATGTCTTGGAGCACCCCGAAGTTGAAAAAGTTTTCAATCAACCATCGTTCGAGGAAAATGACTCATCAACCGTTTGTTATAAACTAGAGATAAAAAGTCATATTAAAGGTTTCAATTTGTTTGAGTTCTGGTACATGAAACAGTTGCCCAGTAAATAATTCAAAAATTTAACATTTTGTATCATTCTTGTTTCAATTCACTTTTCAATTAATTATTTTTCTCCTTAAGTCTCCTTTGTCTCTTTATTTATTATGAATCAAAGAGACGAGGCTGACGCTGGTATCAGTAATTTAGTCTTTGACGTAAACAACAAGGAGAGGCCCCCATGGCGTTGTTGTTCAAATTCAACAGTGCCAAGGTCCGAAGTAATATTTTTTGTTCAAGTTAGTATCATTGTGTTAATGATCATTCTTTGCTTTTCTATGCTCTTTCTATTATCAGAAAGCTGTCAAGAGAAATCAATCTGGATTGCTCTCTTATCGAGTTTAGTTGGTTACATTTTACCTAACCCCAAACTATGAACAAAATTATTCTTACACATGACAGGGTATTCATGTCAATTGTAGGACCAAGTGGTTGTGGTAAAACAGAACTCTTATTTCGAATGCTAAAAGGTTCGACCTTTTATCCACGCTTTGAAAAAATTTATTATTTTTACAAAGAGTTCCAACCACTTTTCAAAGATATGCAACGAGTTATACCAGGGATTGAGTTTCTAAAATACTCAGGCTTTGATATAACAAAAAATATATCACATTGTCTGCTTATCTATGACGATTCATGTGAAGAAATCTTCAACGATAAAGAATTCATCGTCCTCAGGACGTCATCGCAAATTACATGTTATATACGTCAAGCATAATTTGTTCCATCAAAGCAAATGGTCCCGAACCATTGATTTGAATACAACACACATAATATTATTCAAGTCGCTTCGTGACATTCAACAAATTGAACCTCTTGGAAAACAGTTGAATTGTCTCCAACTGATAAAAGAAGCATACAAACTAGCAACTGCGGAGCCCTTTGGACATTTCATTATTGATCCCGATCCCAAAACCAGTCAGGGTTTACGATTTGCGTCACATATTATTGGAACTAATCCTTCAATTTTTTACATTCCTTCGGAGGAAGCCGTTGTTACACCAATTACGAATGAAAAAGAAACATTTGCTTATGCAAATAGCACAAACAAGAACTCCAACATTGAATCCGAGTTACTTAAAGACGGCGACTTCATTTGGTTTCTGAGTGACTGTGTGATGAACGTACTCTCTGGAGTTGTTCCAGTCAATAAAAAAGAACTAAAAAAATTTGAAAAAACTCTGCGTCAACTTTCAAACAGGAAAGTAGGGAAAACTGAACGACTAAAAAAAATTCAATCTCCCTCGGGCAACAATCTCATTCAACTCATAGCATTACCCTGCATTGAATATATAGAACAAAATGCATACTGAAGAGTTTGTGTTAATACCTAAACAGATGTATACAAGAGAACAACCTCATGTCTCTCAATTACTCAGCAACAAAAATATTCACAATCCAGCCAAGCAGATATCGCTTCTCCAGAGAAACAAGTCACCATCAGCTCCTTCTGCCTCGCAACAGGATACAGAACAACAAACTGACGCTTCAGTGGATGATAAAAGTACAATAAACGAGTCTATGGCGAAATCATTTACGACAGACAACACATCGACTATCAAAAAAGGAGTGCTGAATGATATTAGAATCTTGAATGGGATAAAGTTTGAAAGAGCGAATACAATACTGGACATAATAGAGGAATCAGATTCTGTGTCCTTGGACTCATCAAAGAGATTGCTTATTAATGGTACAAATACAGAAGTTCTTGCTGCTACATTTCTTTACAATTTACAGCAAACCACTTGCAAACTATCTTTCGAACAATTCAGTGTATTAACGCATCTCGATATTGGGTCGCATTTGACTTGTAACACATACGCCAAAAAGTTTCTAAATTTATCATCTGAAGAGAGGCTGCAATTTTTGGAATATGAGTCGGACAAAGAAGTTGCTTCAAAATCCCAGCGAAAGAAAACAGAAGCTTCTGACAGAGACCAGAGAAACTTTGAAGAGGCAGAAAAAGAAATCAAACCAACCAGCCCCTGGGAGAATTACTTCCTATCAAGTTAAACAGTTAGACAAATTGTACACTAAAGGCAGTGCTGCATTTGGTAGCATTGCTAACTTGAAGGAGGCTAGCGGTTTCACCAGAGGCAAAATTGTTCGCTATCTTCAGTCGAAAGCCCCGTACACAAAATACAGACAATTTAGGAAAAGTTTTCCCCGACTGAACGCTGTTGCATATAGAATAAATGAAATCTGGTCTGTTGATGTTGCGTATATGGATAAAGTTGCCCAACACAACAGCGGTGTAAAATATTTGTTAGTGGCTGTTGATGTTTTATCGCGTTACTTACGAGTTCAACCAATGAAAGCTTTATATGCAAAAGATGCTGTTGAAGCGTTCAAAAAAATGATCAAGAAGAAACAACCAGAAGAAGTATGGACAGACAAGGGATCAGAGTTCAAAGATTTCAAAAAATTTTGTGAAAAGAAAGGAATTCACTTATATACAACAGAAAGCGAAACCAAGTCGGCATTTGCAGAGAGGAACATTTGATCGCTTAAAAACATCATTTACAAATATTTGGAAGAAAAGTGGACTTGGACATATATTGAAGATTTACCCCAGTTTGTAAACACTATAAACAATCGTGTTAACCGGGTAACCCATTTAGCACCTACTAAAGTTTTCAAAAAACATGAACCAATTTTAATATCATTAGCAATCACCACAACAAAGTACAAACCAAAATACAAAAAAGGAGACCTTGTTAGACTTGCAAAGCACGACGAAAAATTCAGAAAAGGTTATAAACAAAATTATACAGACGAAGTTTTTACGATATTCAAAATTGCTACCGTGTGTCCACCAACGTACAATCTTTTAGATGCAAACAACGTTATAATTGAAGGTAAATTTTATGAACCGGAATTAGTCCAAGTAAACGTGTTAGTTACTGCAGACGAATAAAATGAATCCCGCCAAAGAATTCACAATCGACTTAATATCCAACGCATCAATGGAAGTTTTTGGTGAAAACACAATGGCAAAATTCCGTAACCAGTTATCTCAACCACTTATTTTGGATGGAGAATGGCAAGTAGCTTTATCTTCAATATCCTTCCCATCAAACATAAACAACGTCAATTCAAACGGGTTAGTCGTTTATAAAAACTCGGGAGTGGAACTCGACGCCTCAAATAATCGCAGTGGACACCTCAGAAAAATTCGCAAAGGCATTTACAGTAGCTTGGATCAACTAATGGATGAACTCAGGCGAATTGCTCAGTTTAAACAATTTGATTTTACTTTTGACAAAATTACTCATAAACTGGTTTTACAATTCGGAGCGAATGAGGGTTTTTCATTTGAAAATGAAGAAGTTCCAAGTATTCTCGGCTTCAAGGGTATAAAAGACAACTCGCATGATGGATACATTCATATTGGATACAAATCACACAAAAATCTAAATAGACACCAAAGTGATTTTCCAGTTGATATAACCTGTGGCTCACAATTAATATTTGTCTACATAGACGTTATAGAATATCAAATTATTGGAGACGTGAGAGCTCCTGTAATTAAAATCATTGAGACCGAAAGGCGTTTAAGAAACGGCAGCATAAACACTGTTACACCCATTCATCACAAGACATTTACAATTCTGGATTACAAGCCCATACTTTCTAACAATATTCAGAACATTAAAGTGGAGTTGAGGAACGAAGCCGGAAAACTTATTCCATTTAATGGTACAGGAAAAGTGATAGTAGGCCTAAAGTTTCAAAAAATCAAGTGAAATGGAAGCTTACTACAGCAACCAAGCATAACAGTCAATGCCACATTTCTCCGGTCATTATCGTCAAAGAGGAAGTGGCTTTGGAGCCCTCGCAGCAGGTATTGGAAGAGTTGCTTTACCATTGGCAAGAAGAATTATATGGCCCGCTGCCAAAAGAATTGGCCGAGAGCTTTTAGTGCAGGGTAAACCTGAGTTGGTTGAAGTAGCAACGAAACGAAAGTCAGCAAAGCAGGCGTTGAAAAGCACGGTTGCAAAAACAGCCCGAAAACAATTTGGTGGTTCTCTCCATTCACGCATAACACGAGGCCGGCAAGTTATTAAACGTCGAAGACAACAATATGCTAAACCTCGAACCTACAAAAAACGTTCCACTAAAAAAATCATTTCTCGAAAACCACAGCCAAGAAGAAGTCGACTGGATTTTTTCTCTCGAGTCAATAATGCGAACTAATATTGTAATACCTTCCAAAGCCACTCACAGTTCCTTGGATTTATTTGAAAAACCACCTTTGCTAGTCACCTTTGATCAATCATTTGAGCAAAAAACTGGACCACTTTATTCTCCCTCTGGATCATCGCTCGAATTCGAAGTTGTAGGCTATCGCAACAATTTCATAGATTTGCAGAAAATTTATTTGGAAGTAAAATGTCGAATACAAAATGCTGATGAAACTGATTTGCGATATACCGCCGGCGATCCAACCGCAATCGATGCTGCATATTTTGTCAACAATGTTCTTCATTCACTGTTTGCCGACTGTACTGTTTCTGCAAATGGAATAAAAATTTCCTCAGTTAATGGACACTATGCTCATAAAAGTTTTATTGAAACAGAATTTTCACATGGAGCCGATGCAAAGGAAACTTGGTTAAAGTGTCAAGGTTACGAGTATGAGCCGAACCCCGCTGGTATAGCTGCAGCTTCAAGGGATGCAAGGCAGGTAGCTGTGAGAGAATCGGAACAAATTACTTTATATGGAAAGCTCGCTGTTGATTTCTTTTCCTGTGAAAAACATTTAGTAAGTGGTGTTACCTTAAGACTTTCTTTCCGAAGGTCGCAAGATGATTTTGTTACCATTAGTGAGACAGCGGCAAAAAATTACAAAGTTAAAATCGATGAAGCAAACTTATTTGTTAGAAAGATGACAGTGTCAGACAACGTTGTTGGAGCCATTGAAAAAACACTCCTAAAAACTCCGGCAATGTATCGCTACAATGAAGTAATAACAAAAACATTCCTCGCAACAGCAGGTCAACGCAGTTGGAAACATGAAGATATTTTCACAAAAGAACCAATAAGGCGGCTGATTGTTGCATTGTGCAGGAGCAATGCATTCATTGGAACTAACAATATCAATCCCTACCACTATCAAAAGTTTGATTTGAGTGAAATTACGGTCTATCGAAACGGGTTCGCAACAGCTGGCACTCCAATGTTAACAAATGATAACAAGCGCCTGTATTACAATTCAATGAGTGCATTAGCTTATGTTGAAAACGGTCATGGAATACCACTAAGTGATTTTGCTCATCACTTTATAATGGTCTTTGACTTAACTAGCACGCAAGAGGCGACGCACGATTTTATTCATCCCGAACTAACAAACTCATCATTATCGGTTGAACTGAAATTTGATACTGGTTTGCCAAACAACATTGAAATTTTTTTCCTGGGAGAAAAATCGCCTACTGTGTACATTGACTCTGCAAGAAACGTATCCAAAAATGTTCTGCCTATGAACGCATACTAATGGATGAACATCAAATTTATATTCAAGTTCAAAAGTGCAAACATCTCAAATTTAAATTTCGAGGTGTTTTTGCCGCTGACAATTATCCCCTAAATTTACCAGTAAACAGTTTTATAATTGTGAATGCATCGCGAGCTGATTCTATTGGTTCACATTGGGTGATGCTTGCGAAACGCTACGCACACCCCGTACTATTTTTTGCAGATCCGTTAGCACTTCCTCTGACTGCCTATAAAGACATTTTCTCCCGCTTACAGCAATGTACTGATTTACATATGACGATGGATATTATGGAGCACAGAAGAGATATTCAGTCTCCCCTGCAATCAGCAGACTCGCAACTGTGTGGTTTATTTTGCATCTATATTGCTCATTATTTCTATAGCAGTAAATTTCCTTTTGTACCAGATGTCAATGAATTGCAATTGCTAGCATTTGTAAAACATATGGAGTGAAATTGAATCAAATTTTTCTGCTAAAACACTTTTTTAAACACTAGAATTTTTACAGAATTGGAAGTTTATTAAATAGTCTGAAGTCTCTCGTACAAAACTCCTTTGTCCACTCAAAAGAATATCCATAATCTGATAGAGAGTTGATGAATGTTCACCGAGCATAAGTTGACAAAACCGTTTTATAGTTACGTCAGGAATTGGGGAAGGACGCTTGTTAGAAGTTGTAGTAGTAGTAATTGTTGAAAGCACTTTTTCACGAACAGGTGATGGGAGTTGTTTTTTAATTTTTAATTTTGTTTATTGAAAGTTGATTTGATTTTGACAAATACTCCACGGCAATATGTAAGCGAGAAATAATAGCACCAAATGTAACAAAATTTTTCTCCGTAGGCAAAATGAGGAACTTGAAGCAAGTCACGAGACAAGGTGTCGCCGCAGGAGCATACGGAGAAAAAACAATATTATCTTCCGAACTTGTATTCTCAAAAATAAGATGCCAATGGCTGGAACCAAACGCACAACCAGTAATATCAACCGAAGGCGGATGAAAACCGTATGCATAATTCTCTATTCCAGTGTCCTGTAGTTGTGGTTCTGTATCGCAAATGGTGTACTTGAAACGTTTTTGAAATTTTTGAAGTATTCAGGACTATTCTCGTACATAGTCTCAACCATAGTAAGAGATTAAACTGAGTAAACAACTGGTGATTTACCTCTATGAATTAGTGGGTTTTAGTTGAGAACACTGTGTAAACAAATTTTCAAGGTCGTTCTCAGGTGAAAATTCATTAAATTTTTTGTTATTTTAATTGCTTGTAAACAAATTCTGTCTAGACAATAAGTAAACAAATCAAGGCTGTCTGGTTTTTCCGAAGCACCGCAATTAAATCAAAGCTGTCGAATTTTCCCGTAGTTCTACAATCTTTAACCTGAGGTAAACTTTTGGTAGTTTTCACTGCTTGTGAACACATTCTGTCTAGACATTAAGTAAACAAATCAGGGCTGTCGGAATTACCGAAGTTCTGTACACGAAAAATGGCTGTCGCAATTTCCCGAAGTTCTGCAAACTTTGCTGTGATTGGTTGACGACTCGAAATAAAATCTATTTTTAGTAACAAAGAAATTTCAACTTCGTTGTTCGCATGTAATCATGAATACACTTTTCATTTCTGCAGAACTTGAGAGACATTTGTTTATCCATATTTTACGGTTCAGTTGACATTTCCTTCCGACAAAAATTAAAAAATCTCTTTGCTTCTTCCATAGTTGAACTTACCCAGTTATAACAAAATGCCTGCAAAAGATCGAAATCTACCCTTCAACTGTGAAAAATCTGTTGTAAAGGCCCATATTGCTCGCCACAGGAAGACATATATGATGGGCACGCTTTACTGTAAGAAAAGGAATTGTAATTATGCGACAAAAAATGCTGCAGAATTGTCATACCATATTGCGAAGGCTCACGGAGCAAAAATTCGTAATACACTGAACAAGTGTGTTGTCTGTCAGAAACAGTTTCCAAGTTTCTACTCACTTCAACTTCATCGCAAAAAAGTACATCAAGCTAGCACAAAAATTGGGTCCTCAGTACAAACCGTGTTCGTGAGATTATGCAGAAAGTTGATACCGATAGCGAGTCATTGAAGGAAGAACTGGCAGCGTGTCAGCATTTACTTGACGATATGCATGCTGAGCACGGCAGACAGGAAGTTTTCAACTTCAGTTTATCTGATTTGGACACCAAGGAGATCAATAAAAAACTTGAAGTTTTTGCAAACCTCAACTGTGCTGCAAAAATTAACCTAGCTTTAGGGTTTCTGTTGCAAAATATAGAGACAAACGATTACCGATATTATTATCCGCATGAAAATAACTTACTGCTGGACCGAGCTTTTCTGGTAAGCAATAAAAACGATTTATTGAACCTGCAGAACGAAATTGAGAAACTTGACTTGGTTGAAACATGTACGCAAGAACGTCAAAACTCAAAATGGCGATTCACAGTAATTACAAATGTTACCATTTTTGTAGCGCTTCTTACGAATATACCTATGGGTTTCACAGATTCGCCTCTCCCAGAGCCCCTGTTAAGGAATCCTGAAGTAAATTGTCTCGTTTCAAATGGACACAATGAACCATATAACGATAATTTGTGCTTATTCCGTGCAATTGCTATTCATTTATTTGGATCAGTAGATGTTGAACTACATGCAACTGAAATATTTCACAATTTTATTACTGTAAGCGGTTGCGACCCTGAAAGTTTCACAGGTGTTTCCTTTGATCAAATTCCAATAATAGAAGAACTAATCAAACAAAACATTTTCATCTATGATTTTGACATTGAAGACGGTGAAATTATTGGTGAACTTGTTCGACGCAGCGTTGAACGATATGACGAAAACATTAAAGTGCTTCGATACAACAATCATATCTGTTATGTTAATGATATCAACAAATTCTTCAAGAAGTTTCGTTGTCCCAGCTGTGATGTGTTTTTCAACCATTCAGGAAACTTCAACCGTCACTTGAAAACTTGTAAAGAACGAGTGAAAAATGTCTATCCGAGAGGTGCTTATTCTTTGCGGGAAACACTATTTGAGAAGCTTGACAACTTCTCAATCGCTTATCCAGAAGATCATACCCTCTTCAGAAATTTTGTCGTCTTCGACTTCGAAGCAATATGTGTTCAATCGGTGGAAATCAATAACACAGCGACAACATCATGGATTGGTACTCATGTACCTGTATCGGTATCAATTTCTTCAAATTTGTTGGACGAACCTGTTTTCTTATGCGAAAAGGATCCCAATCGTCTCATCATATCCTTTGTAGCTCAAATGGAAATACTAGCATCAAAAAACAAAGCGGACTTGAGACCCAAGTTCTTGGCGGTAGAAGCAGAGATCAAAACTAGGTTGAGTGATATTTACTCTAGACTGCAAATTGTTTCCGAAACTCAACCGAATATCAGTAGTGAAACAGAAGATAGTAATGTATCTAAAAGCTTTTTACAAATCCAGCAAAAACAGCTCCTTGATCTCCAGCGTCACTTCAACAATTATGTTGACACTCTACCAGTTTTTGGATTCAACAGAGGAAAATATGACCTAAACTTAATCAAAGCGTATCTCATTCCCCATCTTCTTAACGATAGAGATATTCAACCTACGGTAATCAAAAAGGCCAATCAGTTTATTTCTTTCAAATTCGGTGATATTCAGTTTCTCGATATTTTGAACTTTCTTGCTGGAGCAACATCTCTGGATTCTTTTCTGAAAGCATATCAATCTGAGGAGACAAAAGGTTATTTCCCATAAGAATGGTTCGATTCGTTCACGAAACTTGACTGCAATCATCTTCCACCCTATGACTCCTTCTTCAGCAAACTGAAAAATCTAAATCCTTTGGAGAAGGACTTCAGTCAGTTCAAGAAAATGATGGAATCTGGAAAAGAGGAATTAGATGTTCTCCGGGAACTGGGTTTGAAAGAGAAGCCTTTATCTGGAAAAGAGAATTATGCTCTCCTTGAAAAAATGTGGATGATGGAGAAAATGACAACTTTTCGCGATTTCCTTCGCTGGTATAACAACAAAGATGTTGTACCAACTCTGCAAGCAATGAAAAAAATGATGAAATTCTACCACGATCAAAAAATTGATATGTTAAAGCTTGGGTGTACACTACCTAATTTAGCAAATATCTGTCTTCATAAATCGACTGATAGAAAATTTTACCCTTTCATCGAAGCTGACAAAGACTTGCATGAGAAAATGCGAAGTGAAATGACTGGTGGTCCATCAATAGTGTTCACGAGGAAAGCTGTTGTAGACAAAACGTTCATCCGGAGGTCAAACAATATCTGTAAAACAATAGTTGGAATAGATGCTAGTCAATTGTATCCTTTCTCCATGTGCCAAGCGATGCCAACTGGACTCTACACTAGATGGGAGTTTGATACCAATCTTCAAAAGTTCAAAGCTCGTCAAAACAAAATCAGGAAATTTGAGAACATGGTAATATCTTTCTATCAGGCAACCAGACCCGAATGTAATATTGAGAGTTTCTATACAACTGGAAAACAGAGAAAAATTGATTCTTTTACTGTGGATGGTTTCTGTGGTCATTGCCAAACAATTTTTGAAGCTCTTGGATGCTACTACCATTTCTGTCCCTGTAGGGAAACTCGACCAAATCTTAATGAGGATGAATTTGAGTTTGGTATCCGGAAACGTGAATCTGATAAGTTACGAAAGCTTTACCTGGAAAAGAAAGGATATAAAGTTATAGAGATGCGAGAGTGTGAATGGTGGGATCATGTTCAGGAGAACTCCATGTTGAAGAACCACATAAGAAAAAATTTCCCCTACAAGTTACCTTTGAGCAAAGAGACACTGTTGACGCGGATACATGAAGATAAATTATTCGGATATGTACAAGGCGATTTAGAAGTTCCTGAGGAGCTCCGTGAACGATTTGCAAACTTTCCTCCAATTTTCAAAAACTGTGATGTTGGAAGAGAGAATATTGGTAAATTCATGCTCGAATTTGCTGGAAAAAAACGCGTTATTGTTAAAACCTCAACGAATGTTGATTTCGAGTTACAAATTAAACAATGGAATAGTCATAACACCATTATTAAAGTTTTATTTGAAGCTGGGTCTACGCTGTACCAAAATCCACAGATTCGTTGAGTATACCCCGCAAAAATTTTTCAACGGTTTCGTCCAATCTGTTGTTGATGCAAGGCGAGAAGGTGATGAAAATCCGGACTCTAGCGTTGTTGCTGAAACTATGAAATTACTTGGAAACAGCTCGTATGGTTATCAGATTATGGATCGAAGTCGGCACACAGAAACTTTATATCTCAACGATGAAAAGACGCATAAAGCTATTAATAACCGTCTTTTTAGAAGATTGAACAGGGTGTCGACAGATATATATGAGGTTGAGCTTGTGAAAAGCATTGTTGAGCATCGTGAACCTATAATTGTTGGATTATTTATCTTACAGTATGCTAAACTGAGAATGCTGGAGCTCTACTACAATTTCTTCGACAAGTTCTGTGATGTTCAGAAATTTGAGGAGCTTGAAATGGACACTGATTCTTTGTATCTGGCACTGGCTCATGAAAATCTCTGTGAGTGCATTAAACCAGAAATGAGAAGAATTTGGAATGAGATGAGAAGTAATGACTGTACAGATGTTTTCCATGCTAATAGTGCAAGTAAATTTTTTCCGAGAACTTGTTGCGATAAACATGTAAAACATGACAAGCGTGAGCCTGGATTATTCAAGGAGGAGTTCCGATGTACTGTAATGCTATGTTTATGTAGCAAAACGTATTGTTGCTATAATTCAGTAACGAACAAAACTAAGTTCAGCAGCAAAGGACTCAGCAAGAGTGTTCTGGAAGAAAACAGTGATGGACCTTTACAGAAGTACAGACGAGTCCTGGATGATGCAGTGAATATAGCCTCAACTAACAGAGGATTCAGAACTATGAATCACCAAATTCTAACCTATGAGCAAACTAAAAGGACTCTCGTTTTTCTATCCAAAACGAATTGTGGATGCAGATGGAATTCATA
This sequence comes from Convolutriloba macropyga, assembly GCF_964194025.1. NCBI lineage: Eukaryota > Metazoa > Xenacoelomorpha > Acoela > Convolutidae > Convolutriloba > Convolutriloba macropyga. The sequence continues at coordinate 33,092,966 of NC_134478.1, read as the reverse complement.
CGACGCCTTTGATGATCTAAACTTTCTAATTTGTTTTTCATACATTTTAACCATTTAAATTAATTGTACGCCTGTGAACATGTGATTGTAAAAAAGTTTTGTCAAGTAGATGAGTCCACTGTTTAAAGTAATCATTCTTGAAGAGAAACCTGAACCGGGTTTTTAAAGTTCAAACTGAGCATCTTAAAGTCTTCTAAATTCTCAAGGTGTTGACCAGATCTGTAGACAACCCTGGATGAAAATATTGCTAATATGGACCCCTTGCGACCCTGGATGATAACATGGACCCCTTGCGTACCGTAAAATAAAGATGGAAAATGATACAGAAGTGAGTTGATAAAAGTTATCGCCGTTGCCTAAAAAGTTTAATTCGAAGGAGGATGTTTTTGGGTTCAAAAAAAGTTCCACTGCCGAGGTTCGAACCACTGACCTCCTGATCAACAGCCCGTTGCCTTAACCACTAGCCTGTCCGGACGTTACAATCTTTCTTCTTACAATCAGTTTTGATTTTGCAACTAAGGACTTCTGAATACGCGCAGTTTAGGTCGCGCAGAAAGCGTGAAATCAAGCGTGAAAAAAACCGCTTAAACAGTGACGAGACAGAATGTTCTAGAAGAAATGTAAAACAAAAATAGACGACGAAAAAAAACCAAGAGCACCGCATTATAGCTACGCTCAGCTTACAGCTTGGTAGAAATAATAACACAGCTTCATTTTCCAATTTGCTATCTGTTAGCTTATTCTTATTTTGTGCTGCAAAATTTAATGAGAAATCTTATACATAAGACCTATTACCTATTCTAATTGGCTGGTATCTTGTTTCAAATCTTGATACGTGTAAAATCTATTACCTATCTTTGTACATTATTGTCAAAAATCAAATATCAATACATGTTAAATCTATTCCATATCTTTATACGTTGTTCTCATCACTCTAATGTCAATACATGTAAAATCTATTACCTATCTTTGTACATTATGGTCAAAAATCAAATCTTAATACATGTAAAATCTATTACATATCTTTATACGTTGTTCTCATCACTCTAATGTTAATACATGTAAAATCTATTACCTATCTTTATACATTACTGTCGAAAATGAAATCTTAATACATGTAAAATCTATGACCTATCTTTATACGTTGTTCCCATAACTCTAATGTTAATACATGTAAAATCTATTACCTATCTTTATACATGGCTGCGATAATTCAATGGTGACCAAAATGATTTGAAATCGCTATAGCCTATCTTAAAACATGGGGGTCACCACCACCCCCCCCCCCGGGCAGCTCCGCTCATCTATATACTACTAAGCTCATAATATAGTCCTAGTTGATGGGCCGGTGACTTCGCCTCGACAACCGGCCCGTTGTTTCCAGATTACATCTCAGAGCGAGTGAGAGGTATGGTCATGGACAGCGGTCCCCAATTATTCGCATAACTTTGCTTTGGTTATTTCCCATTGCTTCTGGTCATTCTGAATGCTCGTGACTGCATTATGGATGAAATAGTCAAAAGGTTGATGTTTAGCGAGAAATAACGAGTTGTCGTCAATCTGATTTGTCGTCCTGTTGATCGCCCCCCTGTTTTCACATCTACCAAAATACAATCAAGCCAAACTAATCACAGTTGAAGAATGCCTTCACAGCAAAACAACGGCAAGTTAAGTTTGGCAATTAATTACAAAAATTAACGATGATATCTTCAATTGTTGACTTCTGGAGAAAAAATAGTCGACTTTTTATTAACAATACCTGGTAGGGGTCGCTCATCATAAGTGTCGGCCGGAGGAGGCACTGGACTTACAGCCGGTGACTCTGGCATTGGAGGAGTGACTGCTTTAGCTGTGGGCAGGGGAGGGCTTATGGGCTTCAACTGAGTTCTCAAGGGAGGCGTGGGTGTTCTCAGCTTCGCAGGCGGCAGGGGCTTCTGAAAGAACGTACAGCAAACATGAATTGAATTCCCAGGTAGGTGAAATTTTGGAAATCAATGTTACCGAACACGAATCATGGCTTTAGTTGTACAACTCTTTTGCCTGCTAACCAGGGTACCAAAACTCAACATCACTATATATAAAAATGAAAGACAAAATCAATTTTTATAACAAAATCAAATCAAAATACCACAACAGCAGAAGTTGAGCTCTGGCAAAATAATTCACGAAAAATTATTTTCAACTTATAGAACATAGCTGGCAGATTGCCAGAAAATAGGCGCAATAGCTTCGTAGATCTGCAGTCTAAAAAAAAACAGTAAAAAAGACAGACCAAAAAAATTCGTCTTTTCATTGAAGGGTGATATGTTATATTTTGATTAAAAATCTGTATAAGTTACTGCTGCCTCTATTAGCTGCTCTCAAATAACCTTCATTTAGAGTGACACACACCCATTTGACCTTATCTCTTTGAATTAAAGTAAATAAAAGTCAATTTCAAAGTGGGGAAGTCATTTTTGAGAGTGAGGTAAGTCAAGTGTGACCAAAAAATTAATCACGCGAATGAACAAAAAATCGCACCACAAAGAGTGAAATATGACGTCACGCACGCAATTCAATTGAAATTGCATGAACGAATGAACAAAAAGCAGATTCGAATTGGTTGTGACGTCATATGGTCGTAACAAAAATCATGGCGACGAAATAAAAAAACATAGTAGGACAAGTCCTGACGTACAATTCAAAGAATTTTCATTGACTAAACAGAAAAACTAGACCTAGAACGGACAATGAGTGAATTGGGAAAACCATTTCTAAAAAAAATCAGATGAAAAAAAAAAACAAAAAAAAACAGAAAATCAATGTCAAAATGCTGCTAGGGAGAACAAAAAACCACTAGTGAGATATGTAATTTTGATTCTAACAAAAAACTAGGTCCAGAACGAGCTGTGAATGGATTGGGAAAACTATTTAGAAAAAAAATTCGATCCAAAAAATCGAAAAAAAAAAACAGTAAAAATCAGAGTGAAATTGCCGCATGTGAACAAAAAAACCACTACTGAGAAATCGAATTTTTGTTCAAACACCGTTTTCTCACTCTACTTTAAAATTAGAGCGAAAAAATTTCACGCCGCAAAACCACTCGCTTTTTCGCTCCATTTCCTGTTTCGGCGTGACCAAAATGACCACTCCAATTTGACTTCAAAATTCATGAACAGATCTTTTAAAAAAAGACAGCGCCCCAATACAATTCAAATTCTTTGAATTGTAAAAAACCAAGAGACGGCCAATAATAGCCCCATATATCGCTGTGCGGCTATTAATAACAACCTTCTCATCAATCGAAATTTGCATCATGGCTTTCTCAGTGCTTCATAGGTTTATTTTGTACTTTGTCTTGAAGGGCTTTTAGCTCATATGGTGCGCACTATGCAACTGCTCTTAGTCCTATTTAAAACGAACTTGTCAAAAGATTCTAATAGTCGAAGCTCATGTAAAAATTGCATTATTGCAGCGTTGCGTACCGCTGCAGATGTGTTAGGATGGTGTGGATCGAGGAGTGAATGATACTGCAACTGCTGTTGAATATGTGCCCTGTACTCTTCCATATGTTGCTTTTTCTGTTGAGCTAGATCGAAGTCTTCCTGTTCCAGAGCCCTCCGCTTCTCTACCTCGTACTTGCCGAGTCTCTCCCCCACTTTCTGCAAGTCGACCATTGCTTGTTTAATCTTCTTTGCCAACTCGAACTGCTCTTCTATAACAAAAACACCAGCGCTAACGGACAAATAGAATACCAGATTTATCGAGCAAAAACATAGGATGCTGTTAATAGGTCATATAATAGCAGCAATATACATATATAGCGCAATCAATACATATATAACTGGGGTGAAGAAGTTGCCGGTAATTTAAAACATAGCCGGCAAATTGCCAGAAAATAGCCACCGTTGACCCACTTGACACATACTGGGACTGAAACAGAAAACATAGCGGCAGATTGCCGGAAAATAGCGGCCGTTGATTCTCATATCAAAGGTTCGGATTGAAAGAAGAGAAAAAACTAATGAAAAGAATGATTTTTGTACACAAACAATTTTGAAGAGCGAACTATTTTGATTTAATTTTGTAGGTGAAGAAACCCCTGTTTGGTAGTGAAACGACAGAGGGGCTAGTATCAATACCAAAAAGCATTAGAGATGACAAATATGAAAAAAGTTCGAGTAACGGGCATCTAAAATAGGGCTTTATGGGTTTATCACGTTTCTATTTATGATTTCGTTTCCTGATGACTCTGTTCATTTTTGCTTGGTTTGATGAACATCTGCTGTCTAAAGACACTTTCAGCAGAATTCGCGTGAAATGTTCAACAAGCTGTGAACAAAGCTAAAGCGAAAAAATCTATGGTACGACGAAGTGAAAACAATAGGAGCGCAATAATAGCCGGCTGAGAAGCTGCGGCTACTATTAAAGACTAAGCGATCGAAAATGACAGAAATTTCTGTCAATTATTTTGGTGTGCGAATTCTGCATATTCGGTTAGATTCTAAAATTACGCTTAAATCAGCTTTTAAACTGAGCGCTCTTAAGCATAATACTAATGCCAGCTGGCCATCGCTTTAATGAACTTTGACAACCTAATAAACTATGATTTCATGAGCTGACTTTGTATGTTTATCCTGTTTCATTTGACTTTGCTATTTTGACTTTGACCGTATTCAATACATTACGTAATTCAATGGGAGAAAACAAGTCATTCAGTTCAAACAGTGAGTGAGGTAAGTCAGAAGTCAAACGTGACTTAAATAAAACGTAAAACGTGATTAAAAAGTAATATGAAATTATATGCTAATCCTGTCTCTTCGTAATTCAATGCGCGTAAGAATTTGAAATCCATTCAGTTGAAACAGTGAGGTAAGTCACGAATCAAAGGTGGAAATCGTAACTCAAGGGGTGAGAGAGAGTTCATGGGAGGGGGGAGCGCCCTGGGTTACGGGTGGAACAATGTACGGAGGTGGGGATTGGGAGTGGGGGAGGGAGGGTGAACTACGGGTGGAGGGACTACGGGTGAAGAACCACCCTTCACTCCATGAATTAATGTCTCGGCCATGGATACTTAGTGTCTACAAGCTTTAAGGTTCTAGGGGCCCTTAAAGACCTACGGGCGTTACCTGTTTATCCCCTTTTCGAGAACGAACAGAAAAAACATAACCAACTAACGTCGGGCGAATTGCACTTGACCAGGGAGCGCTTGGCTTCGCCAGTAGATAGCCACAGTTTAGCGAGGCTAACTTTAGTTTAATTGAAGGGGCGTGAGGTGAGCACAGCGGGGGAGGGGGGATTGTCCACCGCAACGGGGGGCAACGGTTAGAGGGGATCTTTGGCTGCACGGGCCCTTACGGCCTGAACCAAGTGCAGTGTGAAGATTGGGGGAGAGGACTGATGTGGGGGCGGGGGTTTGAACATTTTCTAAGGACCGCCTTTCATGTCACAAGTATATGTCTCCAAAACAATTTTTATGAATAGCAAATTTGGAAACTAGTCAGCTGAAAGGCTCTAAATGCCCACAGGCGCTACCTCTATCCTGTTTCTGAGAGCAAAAAGTCAAATGGGTCAGACAAAAAATCGGTCAAGCGAAAAATCGCACTAAAAAGATCTTAACAGGATTAATATAATTGCTACAAACTTGGAAAAATAGCAAATATTATTGAAATACTGCTGTAATTTGTGATACTAATATCTTCAGAACCATTTCATTCCATTACATTTAGAAACTATGCAGTAGGCTATCATCAAACCTTAGAGGAGGATCCTTGCCTCTTAAGGCTGGACAAACCAAAACAATGACGAAAAACTTCACAAAACTTGAAAAAAACTGCAAGTTTTTATTAAAAAAAATTGGTAAAAATTCTGATATGAGAAAGTTGAAGATAACGCATGGTCAATAACAATTTTCCATTAAATTATTATCCAGCCCTAATGGAGATTTTCTGACCCCTGAGGCTGAAAAAACCTGAATAATGACAAATTTAAAATGCAAGTTTTTTTAAAGAAATGGTTAAAACTCGTGATGTCAAAATGTTGAATACCATTCCATTACCACTACAAACTATGCAAAAACTTATTATCAAACCCTAGAGGAGGTTCTTTGACACCTAAGGCTGAAAATACTCAAAAACAAGCGAACGTTTCATTCACAAGCGAACGTTTCAATCTACAAGCGAACGTTTCATTAAAAAGCGAACGTTTCATTCTTACTGCACAAGTGCTTCTACGTTTTAAATGGCTCGGATTGCTCTTTTAACCTCTATGCTTTAAACCTTTAACTCTTTACACGCTTTCTGATCAAATAGTTTTTGATTAGAACATACATTTCGCCTACTTTTACGAATTACACCCTTATTGATAATATTGTTCCATATGTAAAACAACAAATCGTACAATTCTACCGCAATTATATCCTTCCAAAACTTCGAAAAACTCTCTAAATGCGAACTTTATCAAATCTATGTTGACCTTTTCAAAAAAAGCTGAAGAAAAAGATGACGTTATAAAGAATAATGTCATACAAGGCTGCACTTACATCTAAGAAAGGAGACAGTACGGTGATCAAGCAACACACAAAAAAGATCGGCAAGTACCAAATAATTTAAATAACGAATACAAGGTGAAAACGTTTGCAACTTTTAATATTCCAGAGAACACGGAGAATTTATTAATTGGAAGTAGTTTGGTTAAGAATCTGGTCAAGGATATTTCAATACCTCAAGACATCTGCACTCACGCATATAGAGATTCAACAACAAAAGAGAAAATAGCTGTTCTAGAAAAATAACCAGAGAACTAACTTAACACCGTTGTTTTGCTTCTATCGTGATTCAATGTGGGGATGTAGAACAAACTTCAGGGCCAGTTATGAAGTATGCTGAATGCTTTAAAACAGTAGGCGCGTCTTTTAAGGATAATGTAAAGAATTTCTCGCTCAATTGTAGGAGTATTATCAGAAATCAACCTTAAAGCAATTAATGGACGATATGGAAACACAATTTTTGGTTTTACAGAAACATGGCTCAAAATGAATGACGATATCCGTTTATGGGAAGTACGCAGTGAAAATTTCCAATGTTTCTGAAAAGATAGGAGTCTTTCATTACATGGCAAAACAAGCAGAGGTGGTCTGCTGCTCTATATAACTAGATCATTCAAACCTAAAGAACGTACAGATCTTACCGCAACCTCCGAATCTCTTTTCGAAAGCATCTGGGTAGAATGTGAGGATAAAAAAGTATTTGATAAATCTTTCGTACTGCCCGACCAAACACCTTACCTGAAATGTTTCTGCCACAACTGGCATTGGACACTGACTGTGCTGCAGCTGAGAACAAACGATTAATTTTGATGGGCGATTACAATAATGACTTTTTTCGGAAGACCAAACCTAGAAACGATATTTATTCCGTACGGGTTTGGGTCATGCAACACAAAGATAGGGACAAGACAGAGTGAACATACGAGAACCGTCGTCGGTAAGATATGTAGGAATAATATTAGACAACAAATTGAACTTCAGAGAAGAGATCAAAAAGTACTCTCTAGAATGACGTGCATCAAAATCTTGAAGATATAGGGAACTCTTTTCCTATAAAAACTATAGTAACAGTATTGAAAGCGCTTGTTTTAAGTCAAATTCAATACTCGTCTCTTATGCTCGTTGGTATCAGAAAAAATCTTATGATAACTTTAGAAAAACAACTTAATTGGGGAATGAAAGTGTTTCAGAAAAAAAAGTATGATCGTCGACTGATTTGAAAATAAAAAATAGACTCATGCCCGTTGAATTCCTTCTCAAATAAATACCGATGCATGGTATTTTTCTTGAAATATGTTAAGAAAAAATTGCAAACTTTTAGCAACAACAATGAATTGCAAACTTCCAGGTGCAACCCGAATGCGAGAGCAGGAAAAAATTATCCGACTATGAAAAGTAATTCGGAATTCCTCGATAAATCATTGATAGCCATGAAATTTTACAATGAAGTTGCATATGAACAAAGACAAAAACTCGATAAGGTTAAAAACATCAAAGGTTTTCTGAAAGAATTCTATTTCAAGAAACATCTGAAGGACCCAAAAGCATTGGAATACAGAAGTTTGTTGCGGGACCTTTTCTAATTTTTCATTGTTTTTAGTTTCTCAGTATCCAATACATTTTTTTAATATTCCAAACGCTGTAAAAATAATTTATTGTTTTATGTATTTTAGGATTTTAACATTGCCATTTTGTTAACACTTTTATGGTGTAAAACATTTTGGAATTCAATGCATTCGTTTTTTAAAAAAAATGTTTGAGATAAAATAAACAGCTAAGAAAGGCTGCTGCATCAAAGAAAAAGGCTTTCAGGCAACTTTCTGTTTCTTTCACCACAAGGTTATGGAAAACAATTCCGGAAAAAAATTTACTTCTAACGTAAAAAAACAACCTCTCAAAATTTCAGTTTGTTTAGAAAACTTAACTTCAGACTTCACTAAATTCTGTCAACTTCAGTTATTACTTGAATAACAAGGGTGTGGGTGTTATGTCAGAACCCATCGCGATATCGCAAAACAAGTTCAGATGTAGAATGATCTAAAAAGAAAGCAGCAGCAGCCTAGATAAATGATGATTTCGCAGAAAACTCTTCTCGATAAGGTGACTGAGTTCTACAGAGAAAAAAATACCAATTAAGAGTAAGTCCATTGTTGCAAAATGGAACATCGTCTTCAGAGAAACTTTGAGCGTTGATATTGACTAATAACAAAGTCAAGCGGAAAGTCAAAAACGGTCAAACAAAAACTTTGCAAAAACACGACTGCATAATTGCTTTCAATTTTGTTCAGGAGCAATTAATAATAATTTCGTCAATTATCGCCGTTGAATCAAAAGTGTGAACCAACCAGAGATAGCCTGTGCCTTTCGTTTGTCAAGCTTTCGAATGATGCTAGCCACTTGCGGGTCCTGATACATGTCAAAGGCGAGGTCGTCCAGCGGCGAGATGTAATCAGGCCTAAAAATAGGCACATGCATACGTAATGTAAAGGTCATATAACGCATATTTCCAGACAACTGCATTGGTTGACAACTATAATCGAAAACAAATGCATTGGTTGACAACTATAATTGAAAACATTAGTACGAAAAGATACAGACTAGCGATAGACAAATGATCTCTGATCAAACCTTTTTTCTTATTTAATTGACAATCGGTTTCATTAACTAGAATCTATAAAACGATAGATGTGAGCAAAGACTGGAGTGTCTATGGTAGTTTATACTATTCTGAAAGTGGCCTGTCTTTATATGCTGCTTGGTGGTGACTTACAGGAATTGGGGCTGCTGCTCCAAATACCTTTCAAACTCATATCTCCAACTGTACAGCTGCATGCACAACACAACACAATCAACACAAGTTATTCACACGTTGAATTAAAAACTCCTTAATCTCACGCACATCAAATATTCAGGTGAATTCTCACTAGAAAAAGGATTTTCAGACGAATGATCCCAAGCTAAGTAGCAGGTGCATTTCAAGAACTTTGTTAGTGATATCCAGATACTTGAGATTTCAGAATTTAAAAATATCAGACAGTACGCACAGTTGGAATATTGTCATTTATTTCGCAGATTATTCTAATAATAACGATGGCTCTGAGGAGCACCTCTGAGGAGTAATAATAACTCTGAGGAAAACCAAATACAGTTGATTTTACTTGCACAAGGAAAATTTTGAAAATCAGAATTTTGGCGTTGAAAAAATGAGGTCGCCAATAGGGTCTGGCATTCGTTTCGCACCCAATCAAAACAGAAAAATTCCAGCAAACCACACGATCGAAATATTATCCAGACAGACGTTAGTCCATGAAAACACGCTCAACTCGATTCCAATTAAGTAAAGAGGAGACTAGGATTGTGAAAGAGTTAAGTGTTGATAAGGATAGAAGAAAGGGAGGGGAGGGAGTTTGACACCTATTGTTGATGGCACCCAGAGTGAGAGGGTCTTCTCTTGGGTTGAAGCCCTGCTTGCTAGTGTCGAATGAGAAGCCGGGGATGTACTGGTCTATGATGGCCGCCTGTGCCTCCTGATCATCACAGAAGTCAATAATTTAACAATACTCATCACATCAGGTTTTTAAAATCAAGAGTTAATCTTCAAAATTGTCTTAATGTTAGATATTGCTAGTGAAGTCCATGTTTACTCTAAATAACTTCTAAAAACTGAATTTGAAGCGTAATTTTGAAATAAGCTTCAAAATTTTGAACTCTTTGAAATTCTGAACTCAATTTCCAACTCCTGAATTTTTTTGAACGCGTGAATTTCGGAAGTCCATGTTTATTAAATATTCTTACTGATATTCGGAAGTCCATGTTTACTAACAAAAATATATACCACATTATTTCCATATTGAAACTCTCCACTTTCATTAAGGACCGTAAAAACATTTTCAAAAACTTCGATTACCCCAAAAGCAAAGCAGCAGTTTTGTTTTCAATAGTGACTCGATTGAACTTTTATTACTGTAAAATATTTATTTATCAATTATCATTTTTATAGGCTACCGTACGTGGGTGTTATTTTCCAGACAGCTTTTAATTCCACTCTAATTACCTACAAACCCAATTAACTACAAACCGAATATCTAATTAACTACAAACCCAATTCCATTACCCCAGCTCTCAAATTTTCGGAAAACTTTTACAAATGCAAAACAATTAACATACCCGGCAGATTGCCGGAAAATAGCCGCCGTCGATTCCAATAAGCATGATAGGGATCGAAAGAATAGAAGATATTGAAAAAAAAAGATTTTTGTACGAAAACATTTTTTAAGTCCGATTTATTTTGATGGCATTTCGTAGTTGAAAATAACGTACTTCTGTTTCTTAGAGAGAAGCTACAGGGGCTACTATCAATACCAATAAGCATTAGAGATGGTAACTAAGACTTATAGGAACGACGTTCAAATAGCGCGCATCTAAAATTGGGCTTTATGGGTTTATCCCGTTTCAATTTCTGACTTCAATTTTTTATACCGACTCTGTTCATTTTGAATTGCTTTGCTGAGCAACTGATGTTCAAAATCACTTTTAGCAAAAATAAGAGAAGAGAGAAACTAGCCTGGAGAAGTCAACAAGATATCACGCAAAATGTTGAAAAAGCGGCAAAATGAGGTAAAGCGAAACATTTTTTTTTATTCGACGAAGTAAAAAAAAATAGGAGCGCTATAATAGCCGGCTGAGAAGATGAGGGCGGCTTTTAATTAACATACCCGGCAGATTACCGGAAAATAGCCGCCGTTGATTCCAATAAGCATGATTGGGATTGGAAGAATAGATAGAAAAAAAAATTTTGTAGAAAAACATTTTTTAAGTCCGATTTATTTTGATGGCAATTCGTAGTTGAAAATAACGTACTTCTGCTTCTTCGAGAGAGGCTACAGGGGCTACTATCAATACCAATAAGCATTAGAGATGGCAACTAAGACTTATAGGAACGACGTTCAAATAGCGGGCATCTAAAATTGGGCTTTATGGGTTTATCCCGTTTCTATTTCTGACTTCAATTTTTTATACCGACTCTGTTCATTTTGAATTGCTTTGCTGAGCAACTGATGTTCAAAATCACTTTTGGCAAAAATGAGAGAAGAGAGAAACTAGCCTGGAGAAGTCAACAAGATATCACGCAAAATGTTGAAAAAGCGTCAAAATGAGGTCAAGCGAAACATTTTTTTATTCGCCGAAGTAAAAAAACACAGCAGGACAAGTCCTGACGTACAATTCAAAGTATTTTCATTGACTCAACAGAACTAGACCTAGAATTGACTATGAGTGAATTGAAAAAACCATTTTAAAAAAATCAGATAAAAAAAGAAAAAAAAAACAAAACATCAATGTCAAAATGCCGCATGTGAACAAAAAAACCACTAGGGAGAAATGAAAATTCAATTCAAACAAAAAACTAGGCCTAGAATGAGCTGTGAATGGATTGCAAACAACCATTTAGAAAAAAATCCGATCCAAAAATCGAAAAAACAGTAAAAATCAGAGTGAAAATGCCGCATGTGAACAAAAAACCACTAGCGAGAAAGCGAATTTTTGTTCAAACACAGTTTTCTTACTCTACTTTAAAATTAGAGCGGAAAAAATTCACGCCGCAAAACCACTCGCTTTTTCGCTCCAGTTCCTGTTTCGGCGTGACCAAAATCACTACTCCAATTTGACTTCAAAAATCATGACAATGTGTGAACAGATCTTAAAAAAAACATAGCCGGAAGAATTCCGGAAACGACTCGAAGTGAGAAACCATTTAAAACCATCCAACTACTCATCAAACAAAACGTGCCTTTATTAAATTATGATTATCTTGAAACAAAGTCATGAAACAAAAAAGTAAAAACAATAAAATCAGATCTGTTAAAATATAAAAAAATCTGATCAAATATTGTTATAAAGTGATATCCCGAAAAAACTATCTCTGCAAAAATAACTTCATCAAAACAACTAGTACTTACAAAAACCACTTATGCGAATTTTGGAAAAAGTATTCTAGGCTAAATTTATGAAAAAAAAAGCTCTTGAAAACAACTTTCACTGAAAAGCTGGAAAAAGCTACTAAATTTTTTAATATTTCAAAAAAACATATAAATCCAAAGAAAAAATCCCTTCAGCCAATAGGGTATCCAGATTCTCGCAAAACAATAGGCAAGTCATAATAGGCAAAGAAATTTAGCTAAAAACAGAAAAAAAAAACGAAAAACTGCAAAAAAATTGAGAAAAAAAGTTCCAATTTTTGCCATTTTTTTGTCATTATTCTCGACAAAAAATGATTCCTAACCACAAAACTGTAAGCGATTGTTATCATAAAATTGCTCAAGTAGAAAGCGTTTCTTCAGTACCCATTTGAGCCAGTAAAACAAAATAATCGTCAAAAAAACGCAAAATTAGCCCGAAAATCAGCAAAATACATTAAAAACCTCCGAATTATCATAAAATTCGTATTAATTTCCAGAAAACTTCAAACCACTACCGAAACCAGCCTAAAATTAAAACAAATTCATAACCCAATCTCTTAACCATAATCAATGGAAAAAAACTGCTTTGAAAGCCGCACGTGAACAAAAAAATTTCTCTCGCTTAGAGAAAATTTTTTCACATCAATTTCTCGCTCTCTCAAAAACAGCGGTATGAACAAAAACCACCCTCTTTTGCTCCATTCTTCACTTTTGTTCAGCGCTAAAATCAAACCAAATTTTTTCACGCGTTTCATTTCCCGCCTCAAAATCACTCCAATAAAATTGATTAAAAAAACATAGCAGGACAGGTCCTGACGTACAATTCAAAGAATTTTCATTGACTAAGCAGAAAAAACTAGACCTAGAATGGACTATGAATTAATTGAGAAAATATTTTTTAAAAAATCAGATAAAAAATAAGAAAAAAACAGAAAATCAATGTCAAAATGCAGCATGTGAACACAAAAAACCACCAGCGAGAAATGAAATTTTAATTCAAACAAAAAACTAGGCCTAGAATGGCTATGAATGGATTGGGAAAACCAATTAGAAAAAAATCCGATTCCAAAAATCGAAAAAACAGTTAAAATCAGAGTGAAATTGCCGCATGTGAACAAAAAACCACTACCGAGAAAGCGAATTTTTGTTCAAACACCGTTTTCTCACTCTACTTTAAAATTAGAGCGAAAAAAATTCACGCCACAAAACCACTCGCTTTTTCGCTCCATTTCCTGTTTCGGCGTGACCAAAATCACTACTCCAATTTGACTTTAAAAATCATGAAAATGTGTGAACAGATCTTAAAAAAAGACAGCGCCCCAATACAATTCAAATTCTTTGAATTGTAAAAATTCTTTGAATTGTAAAAAGGACTTCTCCAATACTCCTCTTCGAGTCGTAAAAAAGACAGCGCCCCAATACAATTCAAATTCTTTGAATTGTATAAAAAATAGGAGCGCTATAATAGCCGGCTGAGAAGATGAGGGCGGCTATTAATTAATGAACACATCTCTATATCCTCTTTCGGCACCAACTGAATTCGCGCTCCGTAAAAGTTTCAACAATTGATGCTTTAGTTTAAAGTACTGAAACATTCAGAAGAAAACATTCGCAAAAGTTGTTTTGCAGCATTTGCATTAATGGACTCATCCGAAGCATTTGATTCAAGGAAGCACTATGTCTTGATGAACAAAAAGATAAATAAAGGTCTTGACAAGAATGCGCTCAATTTAATGCAAAGTTAGCTCTATGACCTTCAGCAACTAGTTATTGTTAACAATAGCACATCAGATTGGCTTGAATGTAAAAGAAGTGTCCTAGAAAGAACTGTTTTAGGACTTCCATTGTCCAAAATTTACATAAATGAACTCAAGGGTAGTGAGCACGGCTCAGTCAACTAATCCAATATTCAGAGGTCACCCCTATCCTATGCTGCGACGCAAGTTTCAAAAACAATTAAGAGCCATCTAGAACAAGAAAGCAGTAAAACTTAAAAGCCACAATGCCGCTAACCAATTAATGCTTAATAAAAAACTGAATTCATAGTATGCGGTTAAAAACGTGACAAGAATGCATGCATCAAAATTTTTCAGCAAATTATCGAAGCAAAAGGATCAAATATCAAGGTGTTTACTTCGATAAAAAAAATTGAAGTTCCAATTCGAAGCTTAAAAACTTTTTTCAAAAAACGTCTCAAGGCATAAGTATTCACTTCCTACGCAACATCGCCACAAAATAGAATTTTTCTGCTATTATAAGCTTTGGTTTTAAATTTTCTCCAATATTCGGCAGTATCATTCGGTATCTGAATTTGCGAATATCACTTGAGAAGCAACTCAGCTGGGCAGTCGAAGGCTGTTGCAAACAATTATTTCTTCTTCAGACCAGAATTTAAAAAAAACATAGGCGACAGAATGCCCGAAAATAGTCACATCGGGATTGAAAAAGAAAACAGAAGAGATTGAAATTGACAACATTTTTCCTAAGTTTCAAAAATTGTGTGCAGTTTCAGTTAGAATCTAAACCTATACTTTCTTCAGCTTCAAAAATGCAGGGCATTAAGCTTAAAACTAATATTAGCTAGAAAACGCTCTAATGAAATTTGATAACCTAATGCACTAACATAACCGACTAACGTCGGGCGAACTGCTCTCAAACGACCGGCAAGCGGTTGGCTTCGTCAGTAGCTAGCCATGGTTTAGTGAGTCTAGCATTAGCTTAATAGAACGGACGTGAGCTGAGCGTAATAGATGATGACATCATGCCACATATCAGAGTGTGGCATCCACAAAAGAGTTAAGGAGAGAGAGAGAGAAAGACAGTGTGCGAGAAAAAACGTAGAAGAGAAAGAGAAGGAAAGAAACCCCAAACGACAGAGAGAGAGAGAGAGCTAGGAATATTTTCCATGATGATTCGACTCTACAACTTCAACTTTTCTAGCCTTATCAGTAATTATGTCATATAGAAAATTCTGAGTGAAAATTGGAAAAGTTTCATCATTTATCGTCAAAAATATCGTCAAAACCATTTTGTCTCTGAATTCCAGTCATGCAACTCACATGCGAAAGTTTCGTAGGCCAGTGATGATAATTTAGCTTAGAAAATGACAAAAATACTCAAAAATTTTAAAAACAATAGCAGACTTTAACAAAATTTGAGATATTAAAATTCTTCAGAACCATTTCATTATCTCCAGAGACTATCCAGCATCCCTATTGCAAGCCTTAAAAAAATTCACTGGCTCAAAGATCGATAAAAAGAAAATGATAATAAATTCGAAAATTTGAAAGAAATTAAAGAAAGAAACTTTATAAAAAATTGCTTAAACTCGAGTCATTAAAATCCTGATGACCAATCCATTAATTCTAAAAACTATTCACCAGATTATGATCAAAACTCAGAGGAGGTCTTTGGGCCCCTACTACCAAAAAATTCACAAATATTTGAAAAACTTAAAATTGCAAATAAATTTTAAATTTCCTTAAATTCGTGATATTAAAATCTTGAAAAACAATCCATTTCATCTAGGAATTATGCAGTAACCTATTATCACAAACTGGGGGAGTTTCTTGGCTCATGAGGCTGGAGAAACCTAAAAAAGACAAATTTTCAAAAAACTTGAAAAAAAAGTTTTATCAAAAAATTGCTGAAACTAGTGATATTAAGTTGGAAAATATTTCACGGCCAATAAAAATTTTTCAGTGTCTTATTATCAAATCTCTACGGAAGTTTTCTGACCCCTTCGTCTGGAAAGATTTGAATAATCAAAAATATGTAAAAAAAATTGCACGTTTTGTCAGAAAAGACGCTAAAATTCGTGATGTCAGAATGTTGGTGCCATTCCATTACCACTAGAAACTATGCAGTAACCCATTATCAAACCCTAGAAGAGGTTCCTAAGCCTTCCCAGTAGCTTCACCACACTAAGCACTTGAAGGACTACTAAACGCGGCTAATTGCCTTTAATGAAAATTAATGCTCTCTGGGCGCCACCTGTTTATCCCGTTTTTAAGGACGAAAACTCAAGTGTCAGACAAAAAATCGGTTAAGCAAAAAATTGCATAAATAAGACCAACAGGACTAACAGAATTGCTACAAACATCGTTTGAGAGCAATTGATAACCTAATGACCGGCCTTTATCGGTAAATCCGTTTCTTCAGATTTTGCTTTTGTCATTGACCGTACTCACTACATTGCGTAAGTCAATGCGTGAAAGAGTTTAGAATCCATACAGTTGATTGAAACAGCGAGTGAGGTAAGTCAGAAGTCAATTGTGAAAATCGTAACGTATGTAAAACAAAAACATGATCAAAAGGTAAAGCGAATTAAAAGAACATAGCTGGCAGATTGCCAGAAGATAGCCGCGATAGCTTTGTAGATCTGTAGTCTCAAAAAAAACGGTAAAGACAGACGAAAAAAATCGTCTTTTCATTGAAGGGTGATATGTTGTACTTTGATCAAAAATCTGTATAAGTTTTTGCTGCCGCTATCAGCTATTCTCAAACAACCTTCATTTAGAGTGACACACATTCACTTGAGCTTATCTCTTTGAATTAAAGTAAATGAAATCAATTTCAAAGTGAGGAAGTCATTTTTGAGAGTGAGGTAAATCAAGTGTGCCAAAAAATTAATCATGAACAAAAAATTCGCTCCGCTAAGAGCAAAAAAAGGACGCCACGAACGCACTTAGTTGAAATTGCATGAAGAAATGAAGAAAAAGTAGATTTGAAGTGGTTGTGACGTCATATGGTCGTAACAAAAATCTTGACAGAATAAAAACCAACAAGAGGCCAATAATAGCCCCAACTATCGCAGTAGGTCTATTACAAAAGGAGAACGCCCAATGATAATAGCCGTTTGAGAGGCTGATTGCGGCAATTAAAAAACGTAAACCGACTAATGTCGGAAGAATTGCTCTCAAACTACTGCAATTTAATTCAGGGGCTGAAGCCTAAATAAATTTTTCCTTATGGGTGCCAAAACGTCAGCAGACGGTAGTATTCGAACTCCAACCTCATGAGTCCGGTTCCGTCTCCTTGACGGTGGTATTAAATACTCGGCTATCAGGGCCTTCTCGAGTCTAACAATCGGTTTTGTTGAACAAACTTTATTTCGTTTTGTTGAACAAAAAACCTTATTGCGGAGTGAGAGGAATATAGATTTAAAAAGTGAAGAATAAAAACGTTAAAAAGTCAATTGAGAAGTCAATGAATGATCGAGAAGAAAAGAGCCAAAAACAGTAAACCAAAATATTTGCATAAAAACATATGTAGCATGTGTAAAATTCCATAAAATATAAAAACTTCCAGTTATAAAGATGCATATAATGCATAAAATATCAAAGCTAAATTGCCAAAAGCACTGATTTTTGAAAAAAAATCTGCTTTAAGACCCAATATTGGAGAAATTAATTTAAAAAAGTATCTAAAACGTATCATTAGACTCACAAAAACACTGTTATCAATTTCAGAGATTAATATTAATAAGCTGCCACTAAAGCCTATTTTTACAAAAAACTAAATTATAAGCAAACAATTGGGCCAATTGGACGAAAAAAACAGCTAAAAATGGTTAAAATGCCATTCCGTCAAAAAACAATTTTTAAAGTTGAAAAGTAATTCACGACTTGATCGATGCGCATGATCAAAACAATTCTCTCGCTCAAAAATTCGCTGATACAGCAATTTTATTCTCTTTCGTTTTCAGGTCATACGCCGTCTTAACTAGTACGTCCAGTAAAAACAAACCTTAAGAAAACCAATACTCCTCTTCGAGTCAAACGACAAACACGTTTACAATAATTGCTACGAACTTCGTTCGAGAGCAATTAAAAAATATAGCCAGATAATTGCCTGAATATAGCCACCGTTGACGCGCTAGACGCACATCGGGATGGAAACCATTGAAACAGAAAAATAAAAAGAGAATGAAATTGACAATTTTTTTCCTAAGTTTCAAATTGTTCTTATTCAGTGCGCTGTTTCAGTTAGATTCTAAATCTATACTTACTTCAGCTTCTAATCTGAAGGATATTAAGCTTAATACTAGTATCAGCAAGCAATCGCTTTTAGGAACTTTGATAACCTAAAGCACTATGACTCAATGACCGGGCTTTATCGGTTTATCCCGTTTCTTTTGATTTTGCTCTGTATTCACCTTGACTGTATTCACTACATTGAGTAATTCAATGCGTAAAGAATTTAAAACCCATTCACTTGAAACAGTGAGTGAGGTAAGTCAAACGTGAAAATCGTGCGAACCATTGACCTCCAGCTTCATAACCATATGCACTGCCGACAATGCTATTTGGCCCTGACTTTTGCTATGCTGCAACCAACTTTATATTAGCAACAAGCTTAACTTCGAGTGAGAGCTATAGAGCCCAAAATGGTCAAGCAAAAAATTTGCATAAAAAGACCAACAAGTTTACAATAATTGCTATGAGCTTCATTCAAGAGCAATTAAAAAGGAGAGCGCCTAAATAATAGTCATTTGAGAGGCTGACGGCGGCTACTAAACAATACTTCGCCTATAGACAAACTATTTCGCGATCGATGTTAAGTATACACTAGGAAAGTGATTGAACGGTAGATTACAGTTTTTCACAAAAAAAAGGATTTCATCTTCCTAATTGAGATTTCTATTTACATGAAAGAACATCGGTGATATATGGAACCAAAAAAAGCTAAGCTAAAAGTCAATGAAAGCAGTGTGATTCATAGTTAAGGTCTGATCTCACATAGCAACCTGAATCGCAGTTGTCCTATTTTTGGGGATGAATAGTCTAAAACTGATTTCAAAATAATTTTTTAAAGGACGCTTTCAAGAATGACAGAATCAACTCTGCTTATCGTATCTGAGAGTGGAATAATCTCAGGTTTCATTGAACTCTGCTTTCAATCCTAAATAACTTGCTGGGTCTTGTTGGTAACCGTATGCCTTTAAATTGAAAATATTTACTATTAAGTTACTACTTTTAGTTGTTTGGTTAACACAGCACAATTAAACTGATTTCTGATCATCACGTTATCGTTTGGAAATGCCCATCGTTTTCTGTAGGAAAAAAGCATTACCAGAAAACGATCATCAGATCATAAACAAAGATATGGACTTTGACCTTTTGAAAAGCTAGCCTGCAGAGTTTTGAAGGACAAGATGGTAGAAAATTCTTAAAACATAACATCAACCAAGATGTACAGTATGATGTTATAATAGACCACTATTAAGATTTAAAGTGAGAAAAATTGAACCATTTTGACGCAGTTTTCATTTGACTTTCAGTAATAAACTGCCGTTAATTGAGTAGTCTGTTTAAAATTGTGAGAGTAAAAATCAAGAAGTATATGGTGATAATATTCATGGCAAATCAGAAAAGTTGCAGAGAAAAACCCCTGATTACAAGAATTGCTTCCAACTTCGTTTGAGAGCAATTAAACAGACTTAACCAAACTAAATTGCATACGAGAAGCATATGTCAAATTAAAGAGCGCTGTGCTGATTGGTATCTGTTAAATATACTCACAGGGTTGGTAGCATCACTGACTCCACCTCCCTTCTTCTTCGCAACTGTGTCTCCAATCACGTTTATTGCCACCAGTCCCACCTGAGGCACAAAATCATTACCTACTTTCATCGTTGACGTTATCAAAATAAGATTTTGTCTTCAACCAGGAAAACATAAGTAAAATATTTTGAAGCTAGTTGCCTTTTTAGCGTACTTGAAAAAAGAGTTGTGTTAAGTATCTTGGTTTCTTCGACTCTGACTTGACAGAAGAATTTTGAAAGCCCGAAGTAAGCTTACGGTTGCAAAATGTTCCAGATTTTTTAAAAATTATTTTTACAAATTATTATGGGTGAGGTATATTAGGCTCGTTCAGGCAACAAAATGTTCGTCTTTTTCCTCCTTTAATTAGACTCGAACCCCTGCCCCTCGCTTCACAGTCATGGGTCTTATCCTCAACGCTACCAATGCGTATTGATTACGCTTATTGACCTTTCCAATGAGCAAACATTTAGTGGCTATTTGACCCGCTTGTTATTGCTATGCGGCATTCTTTATGAGTGCAAAAATAAGCGAATCAGGCGCTTAAATATGGCAATATAAAGTGTCTCAAAACGCATACATTACGCCAGGCTGGACGTTCAAAGACCGTTAAAACATTGCAGCTTAAACATGGTGGTACATCATTCGAGTTCGAATTAATATATAGATTGTGAACTACTTAGATTGAAATATAACCAACTTTAGTCAACCGAATTGCCTTCAAACGACTATCGAGCGATTGGAACCGTCAGCAGCTCACGAGGGCTTAAGGAGATAGCTAAAATTGAGAGACGATAAAAGGAGTAGATAAAGAATACAATGGGGGAGTGGAGCGGGGATCAGGATGTCGACATTATCGGAAAAAGTTAAAAAGAAAACAATTGAAACCTCATTCAGTAATAAAAAAACGCGGAGATTTGAAACATAAGACATTATCTTGACTTCAAAACTCTCTAAAATCTCGACATCGCAAAATTTCATTATTTAAAACATGTGGTAACGTTGACAAATGGCCAGAATTCTTAGAATGCTCCAAAACTGATAACATTAACAAACTGCCAGGCCTAAAAGTTGTCATGAAATTACTCATGATACTAGTCTTAAAAAAACTTGAACACCACAATCAACTCTGAGACCCAAAGACACATTTTGAATGCATAAGGATGATCTTAGAACATAAACTGAAGGTTTCAATAAAAAGAACTAAACTTCATGACTCAAGAAAACACAAATTCATTTTCATTGGAGTCAATTAAGACGAAAATAAGATAGAGAGTTGGAGATGCCTTTTCTCTAGTTGGAGATGCCTTAGACAAAAAGAGTTCAAACTATTGCAAAAATCAAATTAATCATGAAAAAGACAAAAGAAACAGAATAAAAGTAAAAAGAAAAAAAATCTCGTAAAACTATAACCGAAGCCCTAGGAATATTCACAGAAAGTAATAGTCAGGGAATAGTTTTAAAGGAAACTCAGCTGATTCTCAGTGACGCATAATTGAATGCTAAAAAGTGTCAAAAATTTTTAATATTCCACTATTGATTTTTCTACTGCATTCCAAAGACTCAGCCCCAACTAATATAAACAAATAAAAATAAATCAACTATTAATTTCAAAGAACTCAAAATCCAATGTGAGACTTTCTTGAAACTAAAATTAAAACGAAAACAAAAAACAGAGAAAATCAAAAAAACCTGCAAAAATCGGGTTGCCATGTACAGTTATATAAAACCAAAAACACCTCACGTTATAAAGAGGCGTTCAATGCACGAATTGTCAAATGGAAGTTTCGAAAAGCACTGAATTTTGAAAATGAGTCCGCTTGAAGATCCAAAACTGAAGAATCAAGGGAAAAAACCAACAAATAACTCAAAAATTGATAAATATGCGCCCATTGTACACATGTTAGGCTCTCAAAAACACCGTGGTGTCAATTTTACAGGGTTTCATATTATTACAGCATTGAATAAAATTATTTTTACAAAAAACAAATTAGAACGAAAAAGCCAATTGTATGGCTAAAACGTTATCTATATGCACCATTTTGTCAAAAACACTTTTAAAAGTCATCCACTGAACGCAGCGCATGACCGAAAAACTTCTATCACGAAGAAAAAATTAGTTCACACCGCGATTTTACTCATTTTCTCTGAGGTCAAAACGCCGTCTGAGTGAATAGTACTTCCAAAAACAAAAGTAAGAACACTAATACTTTTGAACATAATAAGAACTCTTTGTAAGAACTCTAATACTCGAGAACTCAGAAAACCAAGAGGAACGCAATATAACTACGCCCCGCTGAAAGCTTTCAACTCGCTATAATCAAACCTCTTTGACAAAAAAAATTAAAACCCGCAAAAACCACTCTTTTCGCTCGATTCTTTAGTTTTGTCGTTTGCTCGTTTCATTTTCTGCTTCAATATCACCTCCAAAATTGATTTAAAAACCCTTCTCCAATACTCTTCGAGTAGTAAAAAGACAGCGCCCCAATAAAAGTCAACTTCTTTGAATTGTAAAAAAGGAGAGCGCCTCAATAATAGCCGTTGTGATACTAACGGTGGCTATTAGTAATTGCTATTAACTTCGTTAGAGTAATTATGCAGCTTTGTTGGTTATGCTGATGTGTACCTGGTTGTAGAGGTTGTACTTGTTTACATGGTTCTTGTACACTACAATTTTTAGATACAGTCCTATGGCATCCACGTGTACACTCTTTAGTTCCCTGGCTTTGAAGCCAGTCTTCTCATTGTCACTGAGGGCTATGTATCCCAGTCTGTTGTACCTAACACTCCCTCCACTTCCGATAGACGATGGATCCAGCGAGGAGGGAGAGGGACCTTCTCCAATGAACAACTCTACTTTCGACGCTAAAAACAACCAGCTTCAAATACCTTGTGCAAATTCGCCTGTGTAGTTAAAATCAAGAACGTTCATATTTTGTACAAATCGACAAAACTCTTCAAGAAATTGTTTTCAACTTTCAGAGTCTGTGATTTTACCACCAGTATTTTAATTTAATGAGACGGGAACATCCAAAGAATCTGTTTCGAATTGAGATGCTACCCAAATGGACCCATTAAAGCATTTGGAGGAACAGTTAAATCTTCATTTCAAATCAAAGGTTTCAATCGCAATTCAGTACAGCAAAACTGTCCTTACGAACAATAGTAGTTTCCAGAAGCGATGTAAAGATTTCGAAAAGAAATATAATTTTGCATAAATATGTGAAATAATTAGGCATAGGAGGAGTAACGTGAAAAGGTTATTTCCTCCAATAAAAACTTATTTATTCGAATTATCTCTTGAGTGACAAAAGTTTCAGTTTTAGGACAAAAACAAGGCTCCTAAATTTTACGGCACCTCTCAGAATTCTTCGATGGAATCAAAACTTCATCTATCTAAATTAAATCTGATAAGTGCAGTTTAAAAAAATGCCGGGCAACTATTTATAAAAAATCCTTTTCCTGTCATTTTCACGAGTAGCATAGTAGTTGATTCGTCGACCGAAATATCTTACTTGTTCTGGTTAAATAGCACTCCAAACTGATTGCAATATCTATTGACAAAAATGAAGGCTCTTGACTTACAATTGGAAGTCTGGTGCACGCCTCCAGTCAATAGTAAAAAAAACATTATTGCTATGAAACGTGTGACCAAAAATTCTTCATATGTATTAACAGAAAAACTCTCAAATAAGTCAGAAAGTGACGTCACACACGCAATACGTTTTAAAAAATGGAGGTATTAATAGAAAAAAAGAATTTGAAGTGAGAGGGACGTCGGAATTAAAAAACAACAGACTAACGTCGCCTGAATTCCGCTCAAATGACTAGCGAGCGGTTGACTTCGTCAGCAGCTAGCCACGGTTTAGGAGGGCTAGTTTTAGCTTAATGGAAGGGGCGTGGGTGAGCGCGACGGGGGGAACAGAGCGCATGGGGGTGGGGTCGAGCGCACAGGGTTACGGGTGGAACAATGCGTAGAGGGTGGGGATTGAGGGGGTAAAGGGGTGGTGGGGATCAAACCCTTCACACAGAGAATTTGTGTTTCCAAAACACTAGTTCGGTGAATCGCATACTTAGAGTCTAGTTAGCCGAGGTGCTAAGATAACGTAAGGCCCTCCTCCTGGCGCTACCTGTTTATCCCGTTGAGCAAACAGAAACCTAGATCTAGAAACAACTAAGGATGGATTTGGACAAATTTTTGAGCCAAAACCACACAAAAAATCAACACTACAGAAAAATTCTTGCTCCAACGCCGATTTTCCAATCCAATAAAACCTTAAAAAAAGTTTTTAAATTCTCAATTTATTTTAAAATGTTTTCATCTACAAAATGCAAGAAGTAATTCCCCATCTAAAAGTAAGCTGTTTTTTATTTATCAGCTACTTTTTTTCAAGGCCCAGAAGAGGATAAAACGAATTACTGAACACCAAAAAAAAAGAATGTTGAAAAATCTTTATGAAACTACATCTAATTTAAAATCCATGTGCAAAGTACGTTTTAAACAAACAGACAGGCAAGAAAAGGTCCCACACTAGCATTGATGTCGTAACTTCCACTAAATTTCTCTTACAGTGTCAATCACTAATTGCATAACATGACACTTAGACTGCATATATATTACACAAAAACTAAGACAAAATTTGGTATATAAACTATAATTTGGCTTATAGACATTAATTAAAAATTAGTCAATCGCGCTAGAAAATTATGTACAAAATATCACTCTTGTTTTTCTTCAAAATAGCTACTGAATACATTGATAGCACTTTTTTGAGATCATTCCATTAATAACAGTAGAACTGTGATATTTTTTGAATGAAAAAACTTGATAAATCTAATGAAGTAGCAGCCGCAGAAATCGTTTAGTTTATGTGGCCCTCTTAACTCCAGTTGCTTCAACAAACATTGCGTTGGCACAAGAGTCGAGACTGGAAGAGTACGAAAAATGGAGAAAAAGTGCAGACAACATAATTTTTCTGAGCGTCAAAAAGTGTTGTTTGATCCACAATTTTATCAAATTCCAAAGAAAGTCGAACTCAGCTTCTATATTGGAGGGCAATAAGCTTAATAATAATAAGAATTACCAATATACTTTAAGGAACTTAGCTAAATTGATCTACCAAGTCTTTAAACAATTACTCTGAGAGCCAGGGCTTTATTGATTTATCCTATTTTTGATTTGACCATTTGACCTTGACAGTATTGCGTTATTTTGCGAAATCAATCCTTTTCAGTTGAAACATAGAGTGAGATAAATCAGATGTCAAACGTGGAAGTGACATCTGAAAAAAAGATCAAGATTACACTGTGGATGGATTGCGAAATAATTTTAAAAAGATCTGACCATAAAATATCATAATTTCAGTAAAAAATTAAACTCAAATGCCGCATGTGAACAAAAAAACCCAAGCAAAAACGAACCGTCGTTCAAACACCGTTTTCTCACTGCATTAAAATTGGAGAAAAAAATTACACCACCCGATGAATCGCTTTTTCGTTGCACTTTCTGCTTGTGCGTGACCAACATTACCACTTTAATTTGATTTCCAAAATCATGAGAAAGTGTGACAGACAGATCTTTTAAAAAAAGACAGCACCCGTGAAACAATTCAAGATCTCCGAATTGTAAAAACAACAGAAATTCTGAACAATTCAAAGAATTGTCATTGACTAAACAAAAAACTAGATAAAGAAGGGACTAAAAATGGATTGCGAACAACTATTTAAAAAAGAGTCATAAAATCAGTAAAAATCGAACTGAAATTGCCGCAATTGAACAAAACCGAAAAGCGGAAGCTAATTTTTGTTCATAAACGGAAGCTAATTTTTTTTACTTCTTAATCTAAGTCAAAAAACAAAAAAAGTCAAATTGAATGCAAAAAAAATGGAAATTGCAATTAACTTCCAATACAGTACAGTACACATGCAAACGAAAAACATTGTTTCATGCGCTCAAAAATAATGTTCTCAACACAGAACAATAGACAATCCAAACCTCAATTTTTGTGAAATTATATATAAAAAAGTTTTGTACCGAAAAAATTGCATCCACTTGTAGTAACTAAGCAGTGCCTACAGGCATTAGCTTCAGTTCAATAAAAGGATACAGTGGGCCAAAAAACCCACAAAAACAGACTAAATATGCGCAAAATTAACGTTTATTAACCTTCAAATTAGCGTTTATTTTCCGTTATTTACCAAAATAAACCTAAAGAATTTATCATCCTTCATATTATTAATTCTTCATATTATTCATCCTTCAAGCATCCTTCATATTATTAATTTAGTCTACAGACAACATAAAAAAATTGAAACCAAAAAACGACTGCAAGAGACACGTGAACAAAAAA
Source organism: Convolutriloba macropyga (assembly GCF_964194025.1). NCBI lineage: Eukaryota > Metazoa > Xenacoelomorpha > Acoela > Convolutidae > Convolutriloba > Convolutriloba macropyga. The sequence goes on along the minus strand of NC_134478.1, from coordinate 33,066,589 downwards.
CCCTCACTAAGCCAAAACTTTTCAAACCTACATTTCTCGCACTGTTTCAAAGGAGTTATGAACTAAAATAACCACTGGTTTCTCCGCTCTTCGAATTTGATCAACGAAACTCCCGGAACCTCCGGCTTTTTCCACACTCAATTATTGAAAAAAACTGCCGGAAGAAATCCGGAAACGACTCGCAGAAATGAGCTGACCATACTCACTGACCTGATGCATCACCTAGTTGATTACACAAAACATTTAAAAACAATAACGGAAAAACTTCAATGAAAACACAAAATGACAAAAGCAAAAAGCATCTGATAAAACTTAAATCGAGTTGGCACTCCAAAAATCCAAATAAGACCTGGTAATACAGAAACACAGGTAATACAGAAATACAGTGGGCCAAAAAAACCGCAAAAACTAAATATCCGCAAAATAGTTGAAAACCCTTCAAATTAGCGTTTATTTTCCGTTATTTACCAAAAAAACCTAAAAAATTTATCAAAGCCTCCTTCATATTATTAATTTAGACTACAGTCACCTTTCAGACAACATAAAAAACTTGAAACCAAAAAAACGATTGCAAGAGACACGTGAACAAAAACACTCGCTTAGCCAAAAATTTTTCAAACCTACAATTCTCGCACTGTTTCAAAGGAGTTATGAATTAAAATAACAACTCGTATCAATTTAAAGACAAAGTAATCGTGCTTTGTCTAGCTTCCGAATGTCAACTCATTGTATAAACCCTACACAATTTCTCTAAATAAGAATTGACCAAGAAAAACGGCCAACCAGAACCATAAAACTGAAACAAATAGGCAAAAAAAACTTCGAAAGCAGACGAAATTTGACAAAGAATAGCTCAAATTTACTCATTTTCTTCAACAAAACAACATGCGCTAGAAGAACTGATTTTAACCACGAAACTCCCCAAATGGTATAAAAAAAAACAAAATTGCTGAAAAAGCAAAAACAACGCAAAATTGTAAAAATAGCTAAAAACTGACACCAATAGCTGACCATTGGCTTAATATGGTCAAAAACGCCTCCAAACGCACTTTTACCAACTTAGGAAATTTAGCAAAACATCTTTGAGTGTAAAAGTTGGAGTTAAAAACATTCCTGGCAGATTGCCGGAATAACCGCCGTTGATTCTCATAACCAGGATTGGGATTGGAAGAACAGAAATGGAAAAAAAATGATTTTTGTACAAAAATTTTTGTACGCAGTTGAACATAATACTGTTTCTTAGTGAGAGGATAAAGAAGGCTAGTGTCAATAACCAATAAGCATTAAACAGAGATGGTAACTTAAACTTATAAGAACAAAGTTCACGTAACGGCATCTAAAATTGTGCTTTATGGGTTTATCCCTTTGTATTGCTTATTTCGTTTTTTAAGCTGTGCTGAGCAACTGCTGCTTAAAAGCCCTTTGCAGAATGAGAAATAATATAAAACTAGTCTAGAAAAGTGAAAAAAATTTCACGCAAAATGTTGAACAAGCTGTGAACTGAAGTAAAGCAGTACAATGAGGTAGAGCGAAAATTTTTTGCGACCATTTAAAAAAATTAGGAGTGCTACATTAACCGGCTGAGATGAGGACGGCTATTAAAATTTTTAAAAAATGCTTTCAAAAAGCCGCACGTGAGATCGAAAATTTCGCTCTCAGAAAAAAATTTTTTCACACATAGTTTTCTCGCTCTCTCAAATAAGCGAGAAAAACCTTTCTCTCTTATCTCAACTCTTCAGCAATTTAACCTGAACACTGTTTTCACGCATTTCATTTCCTGTTTCAAATAAACAAAGTTAACGATTAAAAAAGACGCTCCACCAATACCCCTCATCGAGTCGTAAAAACAGAAAACAATAACGCCTCTTCGTCGTAAAAAGGAGAGCGCCTAACTAATAGCAGCTGAGAGGCTGACGGAAGATATTAATCACATCAACAGACGGACATTTTGGCTGAAACTAAATTGGGTAAATATGATGTTTTTGTACGCAAACCCGTTTCCTTGATCTTCTAAAAATTTTAAATTTGGATAATACTGATGTTGAAGAGAAAAGCCTGTAGTTAGCGGATCTTCAGTGAAAATTTTGTTAAAAGAGGAGTACTTTTTGCTTTCTTGAAAACACTTGGAATTGTCTTTCTAGATAATAATTGAATAACAATGTAAAGGATTCTAACAATTTCATTTGCAACATATTTTAAAAGACCCCGGGGGTTCTTTACAATTATAATTTTATCAGATTTGTCAAGCATTTATATATTATTATGGTGTCAGGACAATTTACCCAATGCCATTATACCCAACGCCAATATACCCAATGCCATTATACCCAATGAACTTTCGTTCAATAATCCGACAACAAATTAGCAGTCGTTATTACCCTATGTTTTAACATGTTTAATGGCCATGGCCATGCCTCAGCGGCCCGTGGGACTTGATATGAAACTATCACAACCGAACATGGAATTAAATTATCCGCTTGTTAAATCATACGTGTAAGAGCTATTTTCTGCTAGTTAGTACTCGGATTATGGAACGAAAATATCAATGTGAATTGGGTATAATGGCATTGGGTATTTTGGCATTGGGTATAATGGCATGGGGTAAATTGTCATGTAACCATTATTATACGTCTTCATTCCAAAAGGCTGTACATTCAGGATCTCACGCCTTACACTACTTCTTCCTAAACAGTTTAAATAACACATTCCGTGATTAGTTAATATATAATTTCAGTTAAATATGTGGAAATCGTTTATACTAACGAATAAGGTATTGGTGCGCTAGGATCTGCAATTTGCGAACTCGTGTCCTCCTCTCTAACTTGAAAACCAATTCTTGAGGGAACAGACAGAACCTGGAACAAATGACCTTTGCGAAAAACAACGCAAGCTATATTTTTGTGTCAATGACAAATTTTTGTGTCAATGACAAATTTTTGTGTCAATGTCCCGGTATTGAAGAGAAATTCTTCCGAAAAATGTATATTCATTTGACATAAGCCATTTTAAAGCTCACCTATGTGCGTAATTCAATAGAATATTTAATGCAAAGAAATTCTTAAACATTAGCAGTTATTGAAGACATTGAATACATTTTAAAAATAAATTGCTTCTTTCATGTGCAAATTGTGTCTCCGTACCTTTAATACTTCATTTTTAAATTTATTTTTATTACTTCTATTACATGATAACTTCATTTTTACTTCATGATTACTGATATCCGAAAAATATTTTACCAAGTGTACCTTGCAGAAATCCATCCCTGTATGACGGGGTTGTGTATCTCCAACTCAAGGGGGTTAATTCCTTCATCGTGCCCAGACACGTGCACTAGTTTGAACTTGATCTTATGCGGCATTTGTTGTGGGAACAGCTGTCCTATGAATTAGATTCTTGTTTGATCTGGGAAACTGAATAATTCATAACCACTTTGTATCAGTGGTAAAATGAAAAACAGCAAAACAAGGATATCCCATTTCGAACAATCGCAGTCAAGCTATCATCAGAAGGATGTCATTGACTCATCTGGAATAAAAGTTAAATAATTTACTCTCCCTATTTACCATGGGCTCGAAAACTAAAAATGTGAAAGGAAAAACGGTCACAAATCGAGATGTATTTGATCAAAGCATTCATAATTCAAAATTAAAAATATCTACTCGATGACAAAACATTGCAAAAGGCACAAACAATTAAACTAAGATTATGTTGATATGTGAACACACAGATATGATTAGAAACGATAGATCATTTGGTTTGAAATAATTAGTCCTTTTTTAAACTGACAAAGTTTGAAAGGAAAGCAGCGCAGACGCAGACAGACGGCTAGTTATTGTTATTCTCAATACAACCGCATTATCTTTGAAGTGTTCCAACCCCCAGTTGCTCCAAAATACTTGCAGGTTTACGAGATATCCAGTTGTCACCGGGCGCAAAACCATGTTTGCCTGTAAGAAGGGTTTTGGCAGGTGGCCAATAGGTAGATGGATCGTCTCTAAGCGAATGCGTTTTCTCTAGATACGGCTCATGCTTTACGACAGGCACATTAGTTTGAGGCAATTTCATATGGTCAGATTTTAACTTGGAGTCTTTGGAAGCATTGCTTGGCTTGTAACCTTCTTTTGACCCGGGAATTGACATTTTGTGACGACTTGAACGTTCACGAGTTCTGCTCGCAAACTCTGGAGCTGTAGCGGACCTTTTATCTGCATCAGTTCTAGCAGGAACCACGGGCACCCTCTTAGGGGCATTAATCCTGGTTCCAGAGAATTCACTGGGTTTCAAGATCTCAGCAGTGTACAGTCTACTTTTAGTTCCAGTGTACCACGTTCTTAAGTGCGTGTCATACATCTGGTGTGCCATCAAAGGTCGTTTATCCACGTATCTAAGAAAACCGAGGGAATACAATGTGCACATCAATTTCAATCCAATCTGAGATCCTCCGTAACGGTTTAAAAAAACTAAGTTCCTAATCAGTTGTAATCAGAAAGTATCACAAGATTCAGCTGAAAATTATGAGATCAGCACAGATCTGCCTTTTGCCCTTTAATGTTACACAGTTAACACAATTAGTCGAAAGCATCTCGCAGTTCAAAAGTAGTTTTTACAAAATCAGTGTTCTGGAGAAAGTACTAGCTTTTTAAAATAAGATAAAACTTTGAGAAATCATTAGACGAAGCGTGATCAAGGTCTGCATTTATTACACCGTTGTGTTGTTCTAAAAAATGTGAAACCTTGTTGCTCTATACTCAACGAGACCCGCTCAACTTTCTTCTTAAACAAAAATTCATTGAACACAATAACAAATTTGTCGATCGCATAGTGTATGAAATAGAGTTAAAAATCAAACACTTTATTGCAAAACTGTTCACTGCGCAGCTGATTTATTGACTTAAATACAAATTTCCAAATCTCGTAGAGTTGCAACTATTATATAGAAAGTACACGGTTTTTAAGAAACCGATCCTCACTGCTATCTATCTTTTCCAAGAAATGCATCAAATTAAGTAATTTTTTCTGTACAGAAAAAGGTAAACTATAAAAAGGGAACAATGTGTTGCTGCAACATCCATGTACAAGAATGCAATACTGAAAACTTCGACCAGTCTTAGAGAAGTAATAATTGATCAGCTGATATCTTGGAGTATAACGTTGTAATTATCCGATCACATCACATCGTTCGGACAATTTCAGCTTCACATTTTCAATGTATTCAAAGCTGAACATTAAATCAAATTTACTCCAACACTTACTTTTCTCTGTTTTTGTGGTTAAAAAATTCAGAGAAAAACCATCATCATCAGAATTCTCTTTTCGTGTATTCAACTGTTCCTTAAAAAGGACAGATTTGTCGGTATAGATTACTAATTTGTTTATTTTAGACTTGTACACGCCATTTGGTCATCAGGTATTTCAATTCTTAAACAACACCTTGTTGGTTTGTAGCCTAAGGTGTGTATCACAGGCATACAAAAATATTTCTGAAGATTTACGCTAAAGTGGTAGATCATTCATAAAGAATGAGCTTTTTTAAATGACAAATTGTATTTAGTTAAAAATCGAAAAAAAAAATACATAGGTGCTATTCAAATTCCATCTCAATTGTTTTCAGCATATTTCAAGACTTTGAGGACTGTATCATAACGACTCCACACTTATTGTTTGTTTCCTAAATATCAAGTAAGAATCGAACGTGTTTAAAATTTTTGTTGAGAAAAATATGATTTAAAGTACCAAATACCTTCCTGAGGTCAAAAAATGTATTTGTCTCATTTCTGCTTTTGTGAAATCTGAATTTTTCTGTAAGCTCTACAATTAGTTTAATGTTTGAAATCCAAACTGTTTATTATGAAAAAGCTCAAAGTCTATTGAAAACAACTTTTTAGTAAACTTGCTCCAACATTGCTTAAAGCTTGCGACAAGCAAGAAAAGAAATTAAACAAAAATTATTTTCGTCTGTTTTAAAGTCACTTTTAAAATTGTAGAACTTTCGCTTTCATTTCTTTCACATTCTCTGATTGATTCGTTTATCACAAAAGTTAGATAAGGAAAGGTTTTATTTGTGACGGTGCTTTCATTATAAAGTTACATACATTGTCTACACCTGTTGACAATCTGTTATCAACATTAGAAAATATGTTTTCTATTTCTTTAATTTTTTCGTAAAAAGATCGAGTGTTGTGATTTCGGAAAACTTAACTTTGTGTCCAGCAGTAGGTGTATGCAAATTTCATGTCGAACAGTAGAGAAAAGAAGATCAAAAAAATTCGCGGTCACAAGGTAAACAAAACTTCTTTCTGGCTGCATGTCTGATTTCGCATCGGCACATTATAAAAACAATTTGATTTCCAACTTTTTTAGTTTATACAGTTGCGGCGATTGATTACTACAATTTTTAAATTGTTCTTGTAATGGTCTTGTCCAACCATTTTTATACATTTAATCAACGCTTGCACCCCAAGATTATTAAAACCGTACGCCCGTTCTTCGTTTGCTTTCATCTTTATTTTCAGGTTTTTCCAGATCCGATTTTTCTAGGTTCTACTTTTTTAAGTAAATAACAAACAATTTTTAATTGCTTTTGACATCTTTTCTTTGATTGCTTAATAAAAGTGGCACGACTATCCCAAAAGGAGAAAATTCTCGTCAAATACATTTAAAATGACTTCGCATTGACTAATTTCAATTCGTTATCAGTAGACTTTGCCAAAATTTTGAATAAAATATCAAGGATGCATTTCGGACGAGAGCTACCTCAAGATCGTTCTTGTATTCAACTTTGCAACTCAAAACATTAAAGCGACCCGAAAAAGAAAGCTACATTTTTCAAGTTTTGGTATAAAAAATGATCGCTACAAGTGCGGCTTCGGTCATTATCTCTGCTTGGTTCCAGATTAACAAATTCGAAAAAAATTGTTTTCGATATCATTTGTCAATTTATTTTCTTTCAATACATCAATATTGATGTCACAAAGAAAAGTGACTGTTGAAGCTGTTCTCGGACGCCATTAAATTGTTCTTTGTTAGCAGTTTTTGTAAATGACTACTAACTTAATAGAACAGTTAAAAAACAAAATTATATTGGTGCCATTCAAATTCCAGTTCACATGTTTTCAACAGATTGCAATATTTTAAGGTCTTTATCATTACGCTTCCACCTTTACCGTTTGTTTTTTTTTTAAGATTTGACAAAATTCCGATCGGGTTTATCCCGTTTCTTTTGATTTTGCTCTTTTGACATTGACCGTATTCACTATTTGCGTAATTCAATGCGTGAAAGAAATTAAAATCCATTGAGTTAAAACAGTGTGTTAGGTTGCTCAGAAGTCAAAAGAGAAATCGTGACTTATGTAAAACGAAAAACGTCAAAAGGTAAAGCGAATAAAGAAACATAGCAGGACAAGTCCTGACGTACAATTCAAAGAACTTTCATTGACTAAACAAAAACTAGACCTAGAACGGACTATGAGTGAATTGGAAAAAAGATTTCTAAAAAATCAGTTAAAAAATTTTTAGAAAAAAAAACAGAAAATCAATGCCAAAATGCCGCATGTGAACAAAAAACCACTTGCGAGAAATACAGATTTATTTCAAACAAAAAACTAGGCCTAGAATGAACTATGAATGGATTGGGAAAACCACTTAGAAAAAATCCGATCCAAGGAATCGGAAAAGTCAAAATCTAATTGAAATTACCGCATGTGAACAAAAAAAACACCGTTTTTTCACACTACTTAAAAATTAGAGCTAAAAAATTTCACGCCGCAAAAACCAATCGCTTTTTCGCTCCACTTCCAGTTCCGGCGTGTCCGAAATCACTACTCCAATTTGACTTCAAAAATCAAGAAATATGTGAACAGATCTTAAAAAAACATAGCCGGAATAATTCTGGAAAACAACTCGAAGTGACAATCCCCTTAAGCGCCATCCAACTACTTATCAGACAAAGCCTGCCTGCACTAATTTATGATAATCTGGAAACAAAACCATAAAACAAAAATAAAAAAAAAGAAAATCAAATCTTAAAATTTGATAAAAAATATGATCAAATTTTGTCATAAATTGAGATCCCGAAATAACTATCTCTGCCAAAATTTCTTCATCAAAACAATTAGTACTTACTAAAACCGCTTATGTCAATTTTTGTAAAAAAAATACTTGAAGCCAAAATATGAAAAAAGGCTCTTACAAACTTGCAATAAAAAACTGGAAAAAGTTAATAAATTTTGTAATATTACAAATGCACATAAATCCAAACAAAAGTTCGCTTCAGCCAATAGGGTATCGAAATGCTCGCAAAAAACTTTTTGCCATTTTCTATAACATTTCTCAACAAGAAAAATGCTTCATATCCACAAAACTGTAACAACTTGCTATCTAGAAATTGCTCAAAATTCCCACTTGAGGCAGTAGAACAAAACAATCGTCAAAAAATCGCAAAAATTAGCCCCAAAATCAGCAAAATACATGAAAAACCTCAGATTAAGCATAAACTTCATATGAATATCCAAAAATCTTCAAACCACTACCAAAGCAAGCCTAAAATTAAAACAAAATCATAACCCAACCTCTCAACCAAAAAAAAATTGAAAAAAACTGCTTTAAAATGCCGCACGTGAACAAAAAATTTTGCTCGCTTACAGAATTTTTTCACAAATCAATTTCTCGCTCTCTAGAAAAAATTGATATTAACAAAAAACTACTCTCTTTTCGCTCCACTCTTCATTTTGTTTCATTTCCTGCATCAAAATTCACTCCAATAAAACTGATTTAAAAAAGGACTTTTCCAATACTCATCGAGTCGTAAAAAGACAGTTCCCCATTACAATTCAAATTCTTGGAATTGTAAACAGGAGAGTGCCTAAAAAAATAGCCGTTTGAGAGGCTGATGGCGGCTATTAAAAACATTCTGGCTCACGCTATTTAAATATAAAGTTAACCCACGGTTAACAATCTTAAACCATATTGGCAGCTCAATTTGCCATGAATTTTTAATTTGGTTAACTGATCTTGATCTTCAGATAGGTTTTGGAACAAAACTAAAATAGAACGGAAGATGTGCATTTCTTACAGTTAGGCCTTTCAAAAGTATATAGATATTCTTTTTAACTTTTAAAGAGTGCTTTCGATAGTGGAAAAGCATGCAAATTTAAAACGTTTCCAAACGTTTTCAAAATTCAAAACTTGAAATCTCATGTTTTCTCGAACTTAACTCTTGTTGAAAGAAGTTTGTCTGAAAACCCGTTTTCTCATGCAAAATAAATAAAAAGCCTCGATTTCTCTTTTCATTTTAAAATTTATCAAATTCAGGGTTCTACAGTTGTCAGCTGAGTATTATACAGTGAAGAAAAACGTTCTGATACTACTTTTGGATCTATTCTGTTTCGGCCCCCCAGTATTTTTCATGGCCCCATTACAAATTATGTGTTGATGCATAGCACGTTACTATGTAAAAATAAGGCACGTGCGCCTGGGGGTCATAAAAAATATATTCCCACTAAGCTGGAACAGAATAGATCCGAAATGCATTTTGGAACATTCACTGATGCGCAAAAACTCGAACGTCTCTTCTTTTGCATAATTTGATTAAATTATGCGCTCCCTAGTAACGTAACAAATTTTGTCCTTACTTGTAGGTTGGATATAACTTACTTTGTGCTGCTATTGGCCCTTTGCTGCCACTGATGCATGAACAGGTACCTCTCACACAGCCTTTCTCCCATGGACGCTGCCAGTGAGAGTGCCGTCTCTCCATTCCGATCACACACAGTGGTAGGAGCACCAAATTGAAGCAGCGTCAGCAAACTTTTCACATGACCCTATCAAATGACATATCCGGAAGAACTCTTCAGAACAACACAATGGGGCGAAAAAGTAAATTAATCTTTTGATTTGCAAATACTCTTTATTCAACTCAGATGGCGCCTATTAACACCACGTGGTCGAACTTTTTAGCACGTATGAAAAGTGTGTAATTCATTAATATTGACCGACGCCTTCTCTCAAGCATTCTGGCCATTCGTCCATAGAAATTGAGTCTAGCTGATACTAATACATTAACAAAAGGAAAAATTCAGCTCCTGTGGGTGTGATTATGACAGACAAAACCAATGCTAGTCAAACCTTTCCGAACACTGTGCTGCAAGGTCAACTGTATCATATGCGAGTATTTGACTAGATATTTGACATCGGTACAAACAAACTTATTCTAAACAGAAGAAACGTAACCGAACATGGAGAAAACTTAGCTCTGCCATAAATTCTTCAAGATCTTCAATAACATTGAAGTCTACGCAAAAATCCTCAACAAAAAACACGATCCTATGCAATTTCCTTGACGTTTTGGAGATCTCAAAAACCATAACTATGAACTTTATCATTAAATTCAGAAAAAAATGTGGCACAAACAGACTTAAAGATGTCTGCACTAAAAATGTGGCTTCAGGCTAGCAACAACTATCTTCAATTTTATCCAATCTATTACACAATGTTAAAAGTTTCCTCCTGAATGGACGGTTAATTCACAACGGTAAGTCAAAATCTCACGTTACTGCTTTAAAAATTACGGAAAAATTACAGTTTTATCGATTTGTATTATCCAAGTTCTCGATACCTTGAATAAACAAGGCTCAAAATACCAAGGCTCTACCTGAATAATCTCATGTCTGTAAAATTCCTCAAAACTGTTTGTGTTCAAGTACCATTTTTCTAACTTTTTGATATGATTTGCGATTTAATTCTTCAGAAGCTGTCTAAAAAACACATTGAATTCCTATTAAATTATTAACGAACAACTTTAATAGGCAGTGTAGGCCAGCACAGGGAAGGTATAATTAAATAAAAAGTGACAGTGGTACTATGAGAATTTAAAACATTTCCATGATGCCTTGCCGTAAAACCCATTATTTCACTTTTGTTTAAATAAATGAAAGAACTAGAACTAATGGTCTTGCATCCATTTTAATAATGTTTCAATTAAGCCTACAGAAAGAAGTTTATTAAAAAGTATTGAGTCGATATTCAGGATAGTTTTCTAGTGCAAATGAGTTTATTTTGTGATTGAAGCAGTATTTTTCGGTTCGCTGGCTGTAGCGCAGATTTGATGTTAAGTGTAGTTTTTCAAAACTGGAATCTGATTTCTGGTAAATTTCAAAGAATACTTTAGTACTTTGTATTCCAAGAAAAACTTTATCGGGCGATTTTGATAACTTAGTTAGAGACCAAAAATGTATTTTTTGCGATTGCAGCACAACCCAGCTTGATTGTTTCTCCAAAGTAATGAAGCAGATATTTTTCGAACTGTCTAGTAAAAGAACTTAGAAGTGTAAATCACCTATCACTAAGGCATCCAGAAGTAGTAGACTTGTCTGCTCAGGGGACGTGCAAGAAATACGTTTTAAGTTTTTTATTCCTGCCGCCATTTTGCATATGTGTTTCAATTCTTCTTGATAACTTAAAGTGCAATCAAGATAGATACCAAAGAATTTTAGGCAATTGACATTTGCTATTTTGTGATAACCAATCAACAAAGTATTTCTTTTGATCTCTTCTAGTTTCTATCTTTTTGAGAACGTAAAAAATTCAGTCTGGGAATGATTAAGCATTAGACGGTGCTTTTAATTACTTTCAGATATCTCTTTTAAGGTTTGTTCAAGATTTCGTGTTGCTAAATTTAGGTCAGCATTTTATGTAATAATTTATCGGTGTTTTGAATTATTTTTGCATTAGAAGGTAATTGTTGGTTCAAGTCATTAATATAAAAAAGGTTAAAAAGAAGGGGACCCAAAACTACCCCCCTTGGGACACCTTGCTATAGTTCAAGCCAGATCAAGTCCAATCATATTCAAATTTATTCACTATTGGTTTTTGTAGCCTGTGTAATAGATAGCTATTGATTAGTTTTATTGCTTTTTGAGAAAATCTCAAAACCATGCAGCTTGTGGAGAAAGATCTTGATTTATCAAATCACGGGCTTTAGATAGATCTAATGAAGCTGCAGTGATAAATTAATTCTGATTTATTTGATACTTTATAGTTTCAGTACAGTAAATGAGCGCATCATTCGTCGTGACCATGTTACTGAGTATGAGAAAGCAAAGCAAACTTTTCAAGATACTCCTAGGTTTGCTCACAAAGCAAATGCTCAAAGACTTTCCAAGTGAGCTTGTGATCGAGGTTGGTCTGTAATTCTAAAGCAAAGATTTTTCTTTTAGAGAAATTGGGGTAACGATTGATTTTTTGAGAGATCATCAGGAACTTTTCTTTGAGCTAAAATATTGGTTAAAAAGCAATTTAATTGGCTCAGCTAAAAAAGAATCGCATATTTATGAGACTTGTAAGCTGCAAGGCTGTAGGAGAACTTAGTGCCCACGGGATTTTTATTATTATACTGTTTTCGAGGACGAAAACGTTTGATTATTTTAATAGGGGGTAGGGATTTTGAGCAAGATTTCGATTAATGGGAACGTTCTTACCATTTGTTCCTCTATTGGTATTTGCGTGGTGCTGCTAGAGCTTGCTTCATTACTCCTGGGGCTGGATAATTTTTTGTGGACAAAAGTAATGTAGTCTTCTATAAACATCTCCTTCTGTTGTAATTTTTCATAACCTTGCTGGTATAAATCAAACATTTGCTCTCGATTGAGCTTCATGAAGGCTTTCTGAATTTCATTTTTGATTGGATTCGAATTTAATTATACAGAAAAACGTTGATACACTCGGGGGAGGAGTCGAGCATACGGGTTCAAAGAGATGGCGCGGTGGTTACTGACTTGGGGTCAAACTTAAACCTTCTCACAACGAAATGTCTCCTAAACAGTTTTGGTGAGTCGCATATTTAGGAGACATGTAAGCCGCAACGCTGCAAGAGAACTTAAAGCCCCAACTAGAGTGGAATGAGGTAGGAGTGGAGTAAGGAGGGTGCGTCGAGCTGTAAACAGCCCTTCACATCATGACTGTCTTCTCAGGAGCTTCGGAACTCTAAGACAACTGCTCAGCGCTTTGAATCCCATCGCCAAATGGTCAGATAAGAAGTCGGCACTCGAAAAAATCGCAGAAACAGCTGTCAGATTGCTGCAAAATGGCGACAATAGCTTCGTAGATCTGCAGTCATACAACGATAGCAAAAAAACAGACCAAAAAAGAAAATCTTTATGAAATGCTGAGATATATGATTTTGATTATTGCTGCTTCTCTTAGCTGCTCTCAAATAACCTTCAATTAGAGTTAAACATACTCATTTAACCTCATACCGTTGTAATAAAAGAAGTCAATTTCAGAAGGAATCAGTCATTTTTGCGAGTCACAGATTCTAGCATTGGTCACCTGTGACCAAAAACAGGTGGAATCTAAAACATAAAATTACGCAAAAGAACAAAAAGCGTGCTCTACTAAGAAGGAACAATGACGTCACGCACAATATTAAGTTGAAATTGCATGAACTAATGAACAAACCTAGCCTGCAGATTGCTGGAATAGCTGCGAAAGAATAGACTTGCGTGCCGTATATAGGAACAGATACAGATATAAGTTAAAAAGTTATCAACGCTGCTCAAAAAGCTATCTAAAAACATTCAGCGAAAACTTAATAAAGCTTGTTAAAATTCATTGCGCAGAAGCCTTTTCATTGGGGACCTTTATTACGCATATCAGTTCCTTTGACCTTGAACTAATTCAAATTAAACTAATTCAAATTAAATTAATCACGCAAAGGAGCTAAAAACGTTGCCTAAACAGAATGAGCAATGACGTCACGCACGCAAACGCTGTTTGTGAGAGGAAGAAGTCATCCAGAAAATTTCAACTTTTTCAGCTTTGCTCTGTCAACAAGTGTAAAACGAAAAAGAGCGTCGGCGAAGCAAAATACATAGCAGGACAAGTTCTGACCCACAATTCAAAGAATTTTCACTGATTAAACAAAACGACCTAGAATGAACTATGACTTGATCGGAAAAACAATTCAGAAACATAACCGACTAACGTCGGGCGAATTGCTCTCAAACGACCGGCGAGCGGTTGGCTTGGTCAGTAGCTAGCCACGGGGGGGAGGGGGGGTGCACCGGGGGCCGATGGGGGCAGCACTGGGTGGCGGGTGGGGGTGGAGCCAATAGTGGGGGTGGGGGGTCAACAAAGGGGGGGGGTGTCAACCTCTAAGAACCGCCCCTCACACCATAAGTATAAGTATAAGTCTCCAAGACAGTTTGAGCTGAAACAGACCTGAAAGGCTCTAAGAGCACATAATGCCCGCTGTGCGCTACCTGTTATCCCGTTTTTGAGGACGATAAGTCAAAAGCGTCAGACGAAAAATTGGTCAAGCGAAAAATCGCAGAAAAAAAGACCGACAGGACTAATATAATGGCTACAAACTTCGTTTGAGAGCAATTAAAAAAATGCAAAAAAATCGAAAAAACAGTAAAAATCAAAGCGAAAATTTCGCATGTGCACAAAAAACCACTAGCGAGAAAGCGAATGAATTTTTGTCCATACACCGTTTTGTCTCTACTTAAAACTTAGATTGGCCAAAATCATCGCTTCAATTTGGCTTCAAAAATCATGCAAATGTGTAAAAATGGAGTAGGAATGGATTAGAAAAACCGTTTAGAAAATCAAATCCACAAAAAATCGAAAACAGTTAAAATCAATGTCAAAATGCCGCTTCAATGTCAGTTTTTTGTTCAAACACCGTTTTTTCACTCTACTTGAAATAAGAGCAAAAACATTCCACACCACTAAGCCACCTGCTTTTTCGCTCCACTTCCTGTGACCAAAATCATCATTTCGATTTGTCTTCAAAATCATGAAAATGTGTGAACAGATGTTAACAAAAACAGCGCCCCAATAATTCGAATTCTGTTAATTGTAAAAACAACCAAGAGAAGGCCAATGAGAGCCCCCGCTATCGGTTTGCAGCTATTAAAAATAACCTACAGGACAAGTAAAATTGCAACAAACCTAATTTGAGAGCAATTACTCAGAGCACAGCATTCTTGTTCTGATTTGATTCAGTAAAGCCAGGAACTCGTCAGAGATTCATTATAGGCCTCCTTGGGTTCCTGCTTTGAGCATGATCTTCTAAATACTGTCATTGATTCCAGCTTTTATCTCTTTGCAACCAATTAATTGAAGTCCTTTTTAATGCAAAAAGAGGTGACCACAATTGATTTGAACTCGCTCTCCATTCTGTGCATCGATAGAGCTAAGAGAATTGCTATGAATTTTTATCTCAAAAAGGTCACATGAAGCACCCACAATGCATCTTGATCTTGGCAGCTCAGTTCTTAACCTCGGGAAACCTATTGTTGGTACCATTGTTCAAAGCAATTTATCCAAAAGCCAGCATTTCGAACCCAAAATTGAACGTTTTTACAATTTAAAGGAAAAATGACAAACTCATAGCAACCTACGTTCCACACTTTTGTAAAAGCCACAACACTAATAATAATTCACACAAGCCAGCCTTCTGCCGAGGGACTAGCTTGATGTCATTAAAATACCTCAGATCTAAAAAACAGCCGCAATAGCTTCGTAGGTCTGCAGTCTCAAAAAGATTGAACTAACGAAAAAAGAAAATTTCTCTTCTTATTTCTGATATATTTTGATTAAAAATATGTATAACTTATAAGCTTCCATAAGCTGCTCTCAAAAACTTTCATTTAGAGCGTTACACGCTTTTAACATTCTCTCCTTGAATTAAAATGAAGTCATTTTGATAGTCAGGAAAGTCATTTTTGAAAGTTACATGATACCAAAATCTTAATCACGAAAATGAACAAAGAAATTATTCTAAAAAGAGTGAAACTGAGTTCCCGTACGGAAATAAGTCGTAAATGCATGAATGAATGAACAACAAAAATTCGTAACCGCATAAAAAATATACGACTAAATTGTAAACATAGATTTTCGGAAGCAACTCAAAGCGACGGATCATCCTAAAAGAAATGCTTTCTTGTCCGAAAATTTCTCCAATTATACAATTATTATTTATTTTATGTAAATATATCAAAATAAATTATTATATTATACAATTATTAACTAAAACATTGGGTAAAAATTAAAGCCGATTTCGGAAGAAAAATTTTAGCATTGTCATTATGGAAGCAAGCAAACATTAAAACAATAATGAGAAACCACAAAAAACCCCATTAACATAAATCTGAAGACCAAGTTTTGACAGCTATATCTTAAAACCGCAAAAATTTGTTTGTAATATTAAAATTATTTATGATAACGTTTAAAAACAGCCAAAATTTTGAAGGTAAAGAAAGACTGACAACCTCAAAAAATGACCGATCTAAAGATTGCCACGAAAAAAATGGTCTCAAAAAAATTATCTCTCTGCGACACAAAAGACAAGCATAAGGCAAATGTCATTCTTAGAAACAGACTAAAAGAAAATTTAGGCCAAGAAAACATCAACATTTTTGTTTCGGCATCACAGCATTCTGAAACATTTGGCAAGTACTTCTTTCCTGCTTGAGACGTCTTATTAAAATGAGTTCAAAATATTACAAAGTTTGAAGTTTCAGGAACACAAGGAAAAACCCATGCAAAAAAAAACGTTTATTAACGTAGTCCTGAGAAATTTTGCAGAAAAAAATTAAACACTGTGGTCATAATTATCGTAAAAATATCAGGACAAATCTGCAACAAATTCTCTGGAAGCTGTACTATGATATATGAAATCGATAGCATAAAAAAATTTAAAAAGGTAAAATCTTAATTTTTTAACAACTCATGAATGCAGAGCAACAAATGCTTTGGTACCAACTCAGCATATTTGTGACAAACAAGAAGTAGACAAATGGTAGAATGTGGCCGTTACTTATAGACAGTAAAAATAATAAGAACATGGCCTCTTATAATTTTGAAAGTTGAAAATCATACTACAAAAAAATTTTATTACAAAAATTTTCAGTATTTAGTATTGGAGGCTCAGTAAAAATAAAGTTGTTTTCCTGACATAAAAAAAACATGAAAATACAATTCAAAAGATCGGAAACATTAAAAAAACTTTTGCCAAAAAACATCAAATAATTTCAAACTTGCGGTTATGATACAAATTTTCATCAAACTTCAAACACTCAAAGCCAAAAAAAATGAAATCTAAAACATAACTGGCTTACGTCGGGGGAATTGCTCAAAAATTGCGCTAACGTCGGCTTCGGTACTAACCAGCTAGGGCTTAGGTATGCCAGCATAAGGAGGGAGAGCGGAAAAGAGCGGAGTGGGGTGCGTTGCGGGGAGGGGGTCAAACAATGCGAACAAGAGGTGAGGGGGTATGGTTGAAAGGGCTGAACTCAAATTGGACAAGAAACCACCAATCAATTCCAGAGGGTTACATATTGATGCAGCGTTGATCGAAAAACATTTCAACAAAAAAATCTAAACTACAAAAACAAAGAGCCTAATGGACAACAGAACGGCTGAAAACGGTTATCTATATGTGCTATTCTCACAAAACAACTTTTTAAAGTCAAAATTTTATTCACTCAACACAATGCATGAACAGAAAATCTCTCTCGCTTATAAAAAGGCTCACACGGCAATTTTAATCAGTTTCGCTTAGGCAAAACGCCGACTGAACAATTAGTGATTCCGGTAAAGACATCGCCTGAAGAACTCCTGACTGAAAGAAAACAAAACAATGTCCTCAAAAAACTAGCAACTACTTTAACTGAAAATATCCTCTTAACAAACTTTGAACCCAAACAACTGAAACTAATGAATTTCTTACATTAGAAGGGCACACAACGCCAAGAAAATTTTCTTTCACCAAATTTGAGAATTCAAATCTTGGAACAACAATAGAAACATAGCCGGCAGATTGCCGGAAAATAGCCACCATTTACCCGTTTGATGCACATCGGGATAGCAGCAGAAAAAGAAAAAAGAGATAATTGACCGAATTTTTTTCTGTTTTCCCGTCTCAAAGAGTGTTCTAATTTGGCGTGCAGTTTCAGTGTGGATTATAAAACCATACTTAACGCAGCCTCTAAACTGAAAGCTAATAAACCGATATCAGCTAGCAAACACTCTTCTAATGAACTTCGATAACCTAATTCTCAATGACTTAATGACAGGGCTCTATCGGTTTATCCCGTCTCTTTTGATTTTGCTCTATTGATTTTGACCGTATTAACTATATTAACTATATGCATGAAAGAAATTGAAATCCATTCAATTGAAACAGTGAGTGAAGTAAGTAAGAAGTCAAACGTGAAAATCGTGACTTAGGTAAACCGAAAAACGTGATCAAAGGTAAATCGAATTAAAAAAAAAGGAGAACGTCTAAATAAAATCCATTTGAGAGGCTGACGGCGGCTTTTAATAATATCATAAACCTCAAACAAAACCCACTAACGTCGGGCGAATTGCTCTCAAATGATTGGTTGGCTTCGTCAAAAGCTAGCCACGGTTTATTGAGGCTAGAAGTAGCCTAACTGAAGGGTGGGGGGTCTTTGGCTGCACAGGGCCTTTACGGCCTGAACAATGTACAGGGGTTGAAATGTGGTGGGGGGGGGGGTGAAAAATTCTCTAAAACAGATTGAGCTGAAAAAGAGCTGAAAGGCTCTAAGAGAACTTAATGCCCACTGGGGGCAACCTATTTATCCCGTTTTTGAGGACGAAAATTCAAATGAATCAGACAAAAAATCGATCAAGCGAAAAGTCATATAAAAAAGACCAACGGGACTAATATAATTGCTACAAAGATTGCTTTAGAAAACCACACTCCCGTGAGCAAAAAAAACTTGGCATGCTTAAGAAAATTTAATTCAAACCTGAATTCTCAATCACTTAAAAACAACGGTACGAACAAAAAGACCACTCTCTTCTCGCTTCATTGTCCAGCAGATAAATTGAAAATGTTAAACAAATAACGAAAAATTGGCCAAGAGAAACTTAACGTAAAAAATCAGGAAAAGAACCACTTTTTCACATAGCACGAGTACACATAAAAAAAGAAAACTTTGTTTCATGCCATTGGGACCATATAATTGCTCAAAATATTTAAAAAGCCATAATAAGCTCACAAAGATCACAAATTTTGAAACGCAATTCTTTGTCCAGTTTTATAGAACAGAACTGCTTTACACCAATCAAACTTCATTAAGTACGTAATAAAAAATGTCTTGGACTTCATGTCAGTTAACAATAAACGCAATAAACAAATCAATAGGAAAAATATGGCTAAAATAGCGTACAAATCCGCAAAACGTTCAAAAAGCTTCCAAATTAGCGTAAAACCACATCAATTACCAGAAAGCTCTACAACGCCATCAAGTCCTCCTTTGGAACACAAAAAAAATCACACTAAAATAATTCAGCTTTAGAAAGCATGTGAACAAAAAGATCGCTCTGCGCTTGGCGAAAATGTTTTAACAGCTACAATTCACGCTGTTTCAAAAAGGTATAACAAAAAAACGTTATCTTTTCTCTCCGTCCTTCGAAATTGTTCACCAAAACTAGATTTTAAAACTTAATTCATTCACTGAACTTCCTGTTTTCTTCCCCAGTCACTTATTAAGAAAAAAACAGAAGACCAAAACGCCTCCTCGGGTCGTAAAAAAACATGAAAACCAATACTCCCTCCTCTTCGAAATGTAAAACCGCAAAGTCCGAAATAGCCTCAGCTATTGCTTTGCGGCTGTAAAAAAAAGAATAGCTATCCTAAGACATTTTTCAAAGAGCTCATTCAATTGAAATACAATCAACAAAGTTCACAATTCATTGAACTTCCAAAGATTTTTCGGTTGACCAATAATGAGGGGGAAATAGTTTGGTCAGTTTTTACAAAGTGCATCAAGCATCTCCATTATGGCATCATTCAAACGATTAACAAAATCTGGAAAAATTTTACGCACCTGAGAGCCACTGACATGTAGTGGAGTTCGGCCAACAGGAGTTTGGGCAGATACGTTAGAACGTTAGAGTGTTCTAATTTGGCGTGCAGTTTCAGTGTGGATTATAAAACCATACTTAACGCAGCCTCTAAACTGAAAGCTAATAAACCGATATCAGCTAGCAAACAGTTTTCTAATGAACTTCGATAACCTAATTCTCAATGACTTAATGACAGGGCTCTATCGGTTTATCCCGTCTCTTTTGATTTTGCTCTATTGATTTTGACCGTATTAACTATATTGAGTAATTCAATGCATGAAAGAAATTGAAATCCATTCAATTGAAACAGTGAGTGAAGTAAGTAAGAAGTCAAACGTGAAAATCGTGACTTAGGTAAACCGAAAAACGTGATCAAAAGGTAAATCGAATTAAAAAAAAGGAGAACGTCTAAATAAAATCCATTTGAGGCTGACGGCGGGTTTTAATAATATCATAAACCTCAAACAAAACCCACTAACGTCGGGCGAATTGCTCTCAAATGATCGGTTGGCTTCGTCAAAAGCTAGCCACGGTTTATTGAGGCTAGAAGTAGCCTAACTGAAGGGTGGGGGGTCTTTGGCTGCACAGGGCCTTTACGGCCTGAACAATGTACAGGGGTTGAAATGGGGTGGGGGGGGGGGGGTGAAAAAGTCTCCAAAACAGATTGAGCTGAAAAAGAGCTGAAAGGCTCTAAGAGAACTTAATGCCCACTGGGGGCAACCTATTTATCCCGTTTTTGAGGACAAAAATTCAAATGAATCAGACAAAAAATCGATCAAGCGAAAAGTCATATAAAAAAGACCAACGGGACTAATATAATTGCTACAAAGATTGCTTTAGAAAACCACACTCCCGTGAGCAAAAAAACTTGGCATGCTTAAGAAAATTTAATTCACACCTGAATTCTCAATCACTTAAAAACAACGGTACGAACAAAAAGACCACTCTCTTCTCGCTTCATTGTCCAGCAGATAAATTGAAAATGTTAAACAAATAACGAAAAATTGGCCAAAAGAAACTTAACGTAAAAAATCAGGAAAAGAACCACTTTTTCACATAGCACGAGTACACATAAAAAAACGAAAACTTTGTTTCATGCCATTGGGACCATATAATTGCTCAAAATATTTAAAAAGCCATAATAAGCTCACAAAGATCACAAATTTTGAAACGCAATTTTTTGTCCAATTTTTTCAAAGAGCTCATTCAATTGAAATACAATCAACAAAGTTCACAATTCATTGAACTTCCAAAGATTTTTCGGTTGACCAATAATGAGGGGGAAATAGTTTGGTCAGTTTTTACAAAGTGCATCAAGCATCTCCATTATGGCATCATTCAAACGATTAACAAAAGCTGGAAAAATTTTACGCACCTGAGAGCCACTGACATGTAGTGGAGTTCGGCCAACAGGAGTTTGGGCAGATACGTTAGAACCAGACAGCAACAGCCTATTCACAAGCTGGTTGTGTCCTCTGTGACTTGCTATGTAAAGCGCAACGCCCGCTCGTTCTTGAAGCCAGTTTTGCCTAACTCGAGAGAGCATATTTTCACTGTTGGCGTCGTTGTACTACAATATTTCAATATACAAATATATTCCGTTATACAATTTCAATTTTTTTCTATAAACGAATCTTAATAATCTGATTTCTTTTACGCTTAACGGGCGCATTGTGCTATTTAAACAAATGGATTTACTGTAACGGCACGTGTTCTATATCTGGGGGTCACATAACCGGACCCCTGTATCGATGTTGCAATGGATAGTTCCACCTCTATCCAAAACGATGAGCAAAAAATACAGTTAATTCACACACGGCTATAATAACAAAAATTTTGTTCACAGTAGAAATGTTCTGGCTGAATATATAAATGGCCTTCTTTTGTACCTTCGAATCTTTTGTGACACCCTGTCGCAACGTTTTGAAGACATCGCCTTCAACAGCTGCCTCGACTAAACTAAGCCATTGATTCCAGACTGTGGCCTTTAAAAGTGCTCCTGGGACGATATCAACGTATTTCAAAGGCTGGCCGTCAATCAGATCAGCAGCATCCAAGTAAAACAGCCTCTGTAGATGAGCAGGAATCCCCATAATAAGTTCGAGCTTCTCTTTGAGCTCACTAACTAGCATTTTGCTACAGCAATTCTCGACTCTAAATTTCTCGCCGGTAAAAAACAAGACGTCCAGATGAAATAGACGCCCGTTCTTGTTCTTTTTCGCTTCCATCATATCGTCATGCCTGCACTAAAAATAAACTTACCTCAATTTTATGGATCCAAAGAGATGTTTAATTAAACCCACTTTTAATCGTTTTCAAAGAACGCTCGAAAGAGCGTTCTTTGAAAACGCTGAAAAACCAACTAGAACAACACAACAAATTAGACCAAACCATATGATTTCATATTTGACTTGAAGACCTTTTATTTGAATTTATACTAAATATTAATGAATCCATGGAAACATTTTTTTTTCAAGTATCGTCAAGGAAAGCTTTCACCTTTTTACGGTACCTTTCTCTGCAAGGAAAGCTTTCAATTTCTTATATTGCAAAGAAGTGATTCGATTTAGCTTTAGATGTAAAAAGTTTATACACCAATGACCAGGTCTCGGAAGCCATCGAAAATGCACTACAACGTCTTTACACCAGTGACACCCCTCCCGATATTGAAAGATCGACACTTAAGCTCCTAATCAAACTAGCAGTCACGAAAGTCTACTTTAAAATTAATGGTAACTGGTACTGTTAAAAAGATTGTTTGGCAATGGGGACTTCCCTGGCAGTTATCTTGGCCAATATTTGGATGAACATTTTTGAAGAAAAACTTTGTGCCGAGGATGAGATGAGCTTGGGAGACACAAAAAGCTCTAAACAAAAATGTACCATCTGCCAAAAAAAGTGGTTTGGAATAGCAAGGCCGTCGAGTGTGAAAAATGTGAGAACTGGTATCACATAAAAGGTCAAAATATGGAGCAATACGAAAAATGGAGGATGTTGTTTGGAAATGCTTTAAATGTGAAAACTCACCAGCTGCTAACCAAACCAGAAAACGAAAACTATTTGAAAGATGTGTAAAGATGACTTAATTTGCACAGTAAAAGACGACCCCAATAATTTACTTCAACTAGAAAACAATTGGCATAAAAAATTTGGAGACTAAAATGTAAAGAAACTCGAACTGGCCTTCCTGGATATGGCAGTCTACGTTGATGAACAAAGAAAAGTCCCTTGTAAATGGTACCAGAGGCTATCAAACTCTGGAATAATTCGAAAACCTCGTAACTGCGTTCCCCTCAAGGAAAAGAAGAGCATTGTAGAGGTTACTATCTATACGCTTTTCTGATCTGCAAGCAACTGGAATTACTTTGACGCAGCCCTAAAAATCAACAAAAATATATGACAAAAAACAATATCCAGATAATTGGTCGTCAGGAATTGCTAATCAGACAATTGGAAAAATCTTAGGTTACTTTCAAAAGACCGCGAAAACAACAGCGTATTGAAAGTCAGACGATGTGCTAATGCAGAAGGACACCCACAATTTTCTTACATTATAGAGGCCAATTGAGCAATAGACTTTAAAAGATGCAAAAGATAACGCATCTTACAATGATCTACACAACACGGAAACTAAAAACCTGGTTAACATCCTTAGTCGAGATGCCATTCCACTTATGTCGGGCAAACTTTGCTTATAATCACGCGGATGGCAGAACATCAAAAAAGGACTCAGGTACGTCCGCAAGTAAGCAAAAGTTGTGGCACATCCCGAGCGTTCGATTGGCGTATAATAGATCAGTGCAAAGTGCCACAAAAACTAATGATTATCGAAGCAATACATAGAGCACAAAAGATGCCATTGCTGAACAAGTGCGATGAGTACTGTAGCCATGAGTTTACATTGAAATATCACTAAACAGTTTTCAAATTGCTCAATTCAAATATAACGTTTTAGCGAAACAAAAACATTGAATTATTCCAAAATGTTACCGCAACAATGTAAAGTCACTAAAAATTTCGAAAAACTACATTCAACGATCCTGAATAAAATATGGAAAACGAACGAGAAGGCATAAATTCAGAAATTTTGGTTTTACCGATAAAAAATATTCCAAGAACTTCTTATTTTACAGTTTTGTTGGTTATTTGAATTGAAATCCTTTTAATTGTAATAGAATAATTTTAATTTGCATTTTATTTGATGATGCTACATATAGCAGAAACATTTGTACCTTAATTTTTGTAATTGACTTAGCTTTTTAATAACTATTGTTTTTTGAAGAATTTAAGCCGTTTCTTTTATCTAACCTCAATTTATTGACTTTTAGTTCTCTTGTCGGTTTTTTCAATACTAAAAGTTCTGAATTGGTCACACCAATCATAAAATGCGGCTACATGTTCTCAAAGAGCCTAAATAGATAAATTTATTAAAAAGTTAGCTTCATATTGGATGACTGTGCCACGGAGTCGCCGGGGTAACTCCGTCTCTGTATAACATGACTCTTGCGCGAATTGCAAGAAGAAAAATGGGAACAACTGGATTCAACGCGACTCTTGTGACTGCTGGACGCATGCCGAGTGCATCTTAATGACGGTAAGTGAAATTGAAACCATCAAGAAATTCCCAAACTTCGTGTACATTTGTGATTCCTGTCTTCCCAAAACAAGGACCAACGCTACTTTCCAATGAGCTGAAATCAAAACCACTTTACTGAGTATTGACGAAAAAATCGAAACAACCCTGGAAATTGTTAAAGATAAGGTCAAGGCGGTGCCAGCTCAAGCGAGCCGAGCATTGAAACGAACTCCTGAACAATGCTACCCGAATGGTATTCGGATCCAAATATGCCAGAACAGAAATCGCAGAATTCTTTGGATAGTCCGAATCACAATATTAAGTAAATAAATGAAATTAAGCAGCATGTTATTGATGAACAACCAATAATTTCCTACTGTTTTCGAATAGGAAGTTTGACAAGGATAGAAAGAGATGCACAATTGTGAGATTTGCGAACACATGGACTGTGGGGAAAGTCCTCGCAAACGCCCAGCGCTTCGAAATTTTTCTTCAGGGTACCAACCATACATTTCACGTGAGTTAACAATGCAAGAGCGTCTAGTCGAACGCAACTTGCTGCAAATTAGGCACGAGCTGATCACAAACGGAACGTTCTGCCATCAAAATTATAAACTTCAAGCTCTATATAGATGAGAAGGAAAATTCACAAAATATTTGACTATCTGAGAAAACCAGTATTATTTTGCTCAACATCCGCTTAATTAAGAAAGCGAACGCAATTTCTGACACGTCTTGTGACTTATACTCGAGTAGCATCCACTGGTGCTTTATTACAGAATCGTGGCTGAGTGATTCTACTGACGACACTTTCAATTCCTTATAGGGCTTCAACATCTTTCAGGCTGCTCGTACTCTACAAAATTCGGATAAATTTCATGAGTTTTTCGAAATGACATTGCTCGAAATGCAGCAAAACTGACATCGTATTTCATCTTGCTGTGTCGATTATCCGCCAAACGCGGGATATGCAACACTTCTGAATGACCATATCGTCACGTCCTATGAATGGCTGGCATGTTCAACAAATTACTCACTCTTTCTGCTTTGTGGTGACTTCAATAATCAAGACACAACATATATTGCAACAGGGTGCAATATTACCCACTTGAATTTTGAGCCAACACATTGTTTTCTTCTGCCCCGGAGCGCATTTGCGACGTGGAGAACTACACTCTTACAGTTCGACCAAATCATGACGCAGTTCTGTGCGCCATTAAACAACGGAATTCCTCGAAGAAGGTTGTCGAATTCCGAGATCAACGTGAAAAAAATCGACATGAGTTCTGCAAAAATATCTCTAAAGTCAATTTCAGTTGCATATACTGGTGCAGTTATGTGGGTGTGGCCATTGAACACTAACACAATGATATCAAGAGTTTTCCGGGAGTCTTATCGCCTGCGCCAGGTTACTTTGCAATCAAGAGACCCATATTACATTACTCCAGCCATCAAACGACTAGTCAGGCAGAAAAACAAAATGAAAGGTAACAGCCAGCTTTTGGAGAGTATCACTTAAAAATTAGGAAACTGGTTAAAAGAACTGCAGATTGTTTGACAAAACTGGATCCAAGTCTTAGCGGAATAAAGTCAACGGAATCACGAAGGACAGTCGTGGACCCACAGTTAGCATGCCGGACGTTGAAGAATATAAATCGATACGAAAATGAATCGATTTGTGTTACGCACTAACTTTTAGAGTGATTATTTCCGTTTTGGATGCTAATATTTGAAGTAATTATCTTGAATAATTGACATTGCACAAGTACTTAAATAGTTTCATATTGATATTGACTTTCTGGGACAGCAGTTGTGGTCCCCATATGCACTTCGTGATAGTTGCTAGTTCACTGAGCAGAGCTCTTGACAAATACCCTCCCACTCGAGAGCGATTTGGAAGAAGTGTGATCCTCAAGACGTCACCAGATTTCAGAAGGACCCTCCCAATACGCATTGAGTCACTCCCAGGTCCGAGTGTTCATCCAGAAGCACAGCCCGGTAAGAGTGTCGTTGATATCAACACCCCCCCCCCCGGCGATCCTGTTGCAAGACGTCATCAAAAACAGCGTGACGGCCCGCCCTAAGCATCCCAGAAACCCACTTACGGCGGCTCAGCTTCTAAAGGAACTGAAACGAATTCCAAACCTGGTGGCAATTGCATACGGCCAAAGAAAGTCGCCAACGTCCACAGCTCCCGACCTCTTCAAAGACCTACTCAAAATCCGAATCCCAGTACTTCACCTAACAAAGGAACTCCTGTAAACGCGGAAACAGAACAATCCCGACTACACTAAATCCTGCCAAAAACTACATGTCAGACCGTTCTTGGAAGTAAAACTTCTGACAACTTTAAGAAACTATGACTACGATATCAAGAAAATCGTAAACAAGAACAAGCGAATTTCGCAGAGTAAAAGAAAGAAAGCTGCTGCGGACGTAACTACAAAGCACTAGGTACAGTTAGCAATTTTTGCTTGCTATGGTGCCGTTTAATTACTTGGCCATGGGAGCGAAAATATCTAGGAAACCAATTGGCCTACCTGATAAATTGTCTGCTAAGTCTATCCTTCTCTGTCCTTTCTGTTCACTAAAGGCACCGTTTAACTACTGAGCCAAAGGTGACTGAATCCACCTTTTACACCCTCTCCAGCAACTTTCCAAGCAACTAGCTCTAGTCAAAATGATTTGTTCTTGTAGAACTTGTAACAAAAACATTCCAAACCGCGATCAGACCTTCAATTGCGAGGCATGCAATTGTCATCTAAATCTTGAACCAACCTGCAGGGGGCTATCGCCAGTAGTTCTAAACGGAATCAAGGAGTTGCGACAAAATGCAATGCTTCTTAGCACTGCGGGCGTCAACAACAACGAAAGAGTTGCCTTCATCCGAAATCGAACTCTGATATATGTAATTGATAAAATTGAGCAACTCAATGCGATCCCAAAAATGGAAAGCATTGAAGCAAAAGTAACTGATTTAGTGGAAGAGAAGATCAACGAAACGATGAGGAAAACACATGAAATAGTGGAAGAAAGTTATGCCAGCGTAGTCAATAAAGTAGAGGACAACAAAAAACTGACTATGTCAAAACCCCAAAGAAAAGCGGAACATGTCTTTACCACAACATTGAAAGGAGTTTTAGAGTACAAGGGATCCCAAAAGATCCAGACAAAACTCGTGATCAGAATTTTGTTCCAACACATGAACATGTAACCCATATTTTGAAAACTATAGGAGTGGAAGCTGAAAGTGTCAACCTCATGCGGCTGCGAAAATTCCAGAAGAAACGACCCAAACTGCGTATTGTTCTTGTCATTTTAACTAGTGCCACCGCCGTCAACCTTGTAATGGTCAAAAAAATATATTGACGACCAGAACTGAAAGACATGAACGTGTTCGTCTCGCGAGTCCTCTCAATTGAAGATTACCGCAAAAAATATCTGTCTTAAAAAGCGTTTGGTATTGATTGAACAAGGCGTTGAAAGGGCTAAACTGAGGATAAGTAATTTCACATTATACAAAGATGGAATGGAGGTGCCACTAAACGACACCCCTTACAATCAAACCAAAACATGACTATCTCACTTTCAGATCCAGCAGTTTAACGCCCGCAGTCTCGTGGATTGCCAGAGACGTTTCAAAACGACAAACGCTATTAACATTGATTCGTACAACGTTATATGCATCTGCGAGACTTGGCTAAACTCAGGCATCCCAGACTCCGAACTACTACTAAACGACTATTCTCTCTTCCGGTCAGACAGAGAACACCGTAACATTAACCTGCACGTCGAATCCTTGATTGCTGTGAAAAATATTTTATGCTCTCAGAACATTAAGGTGGATGTTGAGTGTTGTACAATGTGCAAAATTAGGTTGATCAGCGAATATATATATATATATATATATATATATATATATATATATATATATCTTCTCTTTTTACAGTCCTACGCAGACCGTTGACTGTTTTCATCGTATACTAGAGGCCATTCCCATAAGTCGGAAAGCAGTGATATGTGGCGATCTAAATTTTCCTTCAATGAACTGGAGAGCTTATTGGAGCAACGACAAAGAGGAACAAAACGTCCTCGAAGAGCGTCTCCTCAGACAAGCTATTGACTTCCCAACTTGCGGTCAAAATGTTCTTGATGTACAGCTCTACCAAAAGTGCGAGGTATTCTCCCAAATTGACAACAGCTTCAAGACCCTATGAGACTGTATTGCTCATCTTCCTGTTGTTTTGTCCGTAGAAATTGATTACCAACAGGAACAACGAACAAAAGAACGTTACTACAGTTTCACCAAATAGACTTTGACTCTGTGTTATGCCACATGTCATCAAACCCTTTCCAACCTCTTTGCTTTTCAAATGCAAATAAAATGTACAACGAATTCCAGCACTACGTCATGACACTCATCGACAACCATGTTCCAAGAAGAACTCGGTTTCGACAAAGCCTTCCCCTGGATAGCCGCTGCCACTTCAAATCAAATAAAAAGGCTGAATACTCAACGGATCAAGCTAGCTACTCGCCCCACTACCTACAGGAAGAACAAAGTGCGTGCACTTGAAGCGCAAGTGCTCAAAATTTGTGAAGACAATTGTATCGATTATCAGGAAAAAGTGTTAGGCACTAGAAACACCAATGAAATCGTCTGACAATTGAAATACATAAACAAAGCACCTCGAATACCAAAAACTGTACAATATAAAGAAGAGTCAGCAAGCACAACCCAGAGTAAAAGAGTAAAACGGAACTGTTCAATTTATTTTCCACTCTGTGTTCGCACCAAAAGCACCATTAACTGTCAACAGATACCAAAACTAGACAACCAAACTCCAGAACTTCAAATTCCCCGTTGGAATAAATGAACTTTTTTAGGACGAGCTTTACATCAAGAAGTCCCGGGGCCCCAAAAATCTACCGGCAATCTTCTTCAAAGCAACAAAGGAACAAATTTATAGAACGTTAACCGGCATGTTCAAAAATTTCAAACGTATTCAGAAACTATCCTTGTTTCGCAAGACGGCGGCCGTAGTACCACTTTACAAAAGGGACAATCCGAAATTCGTCGAGAAATACCGAACCCTATCTCTCTTTTGCATTGAACGCAAGATTTTTGAAAAGTGCATGTACGTACCGCTATACAACCACTTCAAAAACTTTCTGTCGAAGAATCAACACGGTTTCGTCAGGAAAAGATCAGCGATGAGCAATCTCCTGCAATTCTTGAATGAAATATATGTCGCCATGGACAATAATTCAACTGCTCAAGTCATTGCATTTTGCAGTGACTTTTTCAAAGCATTTGACACCGTGCCCCACGAACTGCTCATCTGCAAAGTATGTGACATCGGTGTAGGTGGATGTTTGCTAGACATCCTATAAGACTACCTAAATTAGCGAAAACAATACGTACGAATTGAAGATCACACATCGAAAGAACTGCAAGTGACCAGCGGAGTACCACAAGGCTCCCTACTGGGGCCTTTACTCTTTGGCATCTTTATTAATGATCTTCCCGATATTCTAGCTTTCAGCCCAACTTGCTTTTTTGCGGATGACCTAAACTATTAGCCACCGGTAAATCAAACGAAGAAGTCCAAACTGATATAAAGAGAATTGGGAAATGGGTCAAATCAAATAAATTGAAACAAGCAGTCAACAAATGCCATTTACTCAACTTTCGAGGGACACGCTTATGTCTATCATTAAACGGACAACCACTAGGGAAGCCTGGGAAAGTGAAAGACCTGAGAATCTACATTGCGGACACGCTATACTGGAGTACGCACATCGAGCATCGAATTGAGAAAACAACAAAAATATTCCACTGCTTGAGGAGAAACGTTGCCTTCAGTTTCCAATTCTCATTGAAACTAGGACTATACAAATCAGTCAAAATACCCGTTTTGCTCTAGGGTCTGAATTACGCGTACCCATCTGGAACAGATCAACGGAAGCTCAAAAGTTTTCAAAGGCGGGTACTGAAATGGGTGTGCGGACCCCACCGTGGTGACTACAAAGCTCAGTTGAGACTACTGAATGTCCTACCTCTACCCCTCTTCATTCAATTGAATGATCTTCTTCTCCTTTCATAACTTTACAAGGATATTGAAAAGCACAAAATCAACCTACCAATTCAATCTTGGAACAACAGAGGGCAAGTAACATTGAAGATAAGTGAAACATAAACTGAGCGAAGAAGAACTGAATTTGTCTACAGAACTGCTAGAGTAGTGAACAGAATACATGAGAAAGTCGACTTTAATTGCGAAGTTGGACTAAATAACAAGTTGGAGTAAGAATCATCAATTCCATGTCGTGGCACGTGGAAAATCGGTTTTTCGAAAACAACTTCTGCACTTGGCAGCTATGCTGTGATTGTGGGAGCTGCAGAAACAACTGGACAAATTTCTAGACAGACAATGGGGGCCCCTCCAGTCAAACTAGGAACCCAAAAGAACAACAACAACAACAACAACATCAACAACCACAACAACAGCAACAACTTAGTATGGATGTTCCATAGTGCAAGTTTTAGCGGATATATTTTGAATAAAGTTAGCTAGTAATAGCCTTTTATTCAGCGGTTCGAATGCGTGATATATCAACCAATTAGCTTGTAGTTTAATAGTTTTTCCGCGCCACAACTGAGTTCTGTCCCACTCTATTATAACTTAGCAATTGGAAAAATTTTTCCATTTTAAACTTTAATTATTCTAACGAGATTTGTCATTAATATTCAACAAGAAGTGGGTTCCGCAGAGTTGTACTTATAGTTGTTTTCTCCTAGGCAAATGTTTACTGATCTACATGTAAGGACAATTTCCGGCATTTGTACGTCTCTTGGTGTTTGTTAATTACATATACAATTTCCGGATTAGCACCTACTTGATCAGAATAATTACTTCACCAAATACATATTTTCTCACAAAGTTATTTACCAATTATACAAATTCATCTTCAGGGAACTTAAGAAGGTAAATATTGAGGCCTTTAGGTACTTAATATGTTTATCAGTAAGTTGACAATCTTTGGTTGTTTCTAGTAAACATAAATAAATAAGGGGTTACAGGCCTAGATCGAAATATTGATTAGATATGGCATTGAGATCTATCTGAATATGAACTAAATTGAAACATTTTAAAAAGGAATTTAAAGGAAAAATAAAACGTAACTATCAGGCGCGAAATAGGGGCGTATCATTACCGGACTTTAAGAAAATTTTCCACCAAAACTATGCGAAGGAACTGGGTTTTAAATTTTCTCTATAAGACATATATAATCTGCACAGTTATAAGATTATACACATGTTTATATTAGAGCCACGTAATTTATGGTTTCTTAGAAAAACATGGTTTGAATAAAAGTATTAAAGTTAAAGATAATTAAAAGAATTAACAAAATTAAAGTTTAAGTTAAGAAAATTTAAATAAGTGTTAAGATGCACAAGATAAGAATTAGGGCTGCAAGAATGGTTAGAAAAAAAAGATTGGCTAATTGAGAATGAAGAGTTTGAACATAAGTTAGAGTTAGGACTGAGAGAAGCGACAATTAAATTATCACTATCATGGTCAAAGTTAATGAATAAAGGTTCTAAACTTGAGTAGGAGAAACATAAGTTTACTGTTTGAATGAATGAGTTGAAGCACTACTGAGTTTCATGGATTTTAGCACTGGTTAATTTGATTAAAGCACTGATGAATAGGACTTAGTTAGTGAAATTAATTTTAATGGGATATAAGATTAATACTTGTCGAACTATTTCATACTTAAAGTATACTCTCCTCTCAGGGTAAAGTTGCATGGTCCTATTCGTCTTTTGTCTCAAATCGTTCAATTGTGGTGAGTGACATGATGGAATTTCGTCTGTGTTGTCTTTTTAGAGTTCCCATGTCTTCTGGTGATATAACTGTCGGAGGCTTCTTGCGTTGTTTTGTAGGGTTGGCCCCTACATCTGCTTTGAGGTGTTTTGGCACGGAAACTAATAGATTGAATGGTGCGTTGGTTCCGTTTAACTCTATGAAGTTTGGCACCATTCATCGTACAAATGCTACTTTATGGTATAAATACATGAAGAGTATATGTAAGGCTAATTATCCGATGAAGACAATTATCGTCAGTGAGCGTGAGAGCTTGATTGGTTTGCAAGACTAGAGTTTATCATTTAGTGGTGGCTTGAATAATTCCTTTCGTTTCGAAAAAATCAATTCTGTTTTGACTTTCTTCAATAAATCATGGTGTTCTTTAGTGCTAGTTTCTTATTTTAGTAGTTTGTCAATGTTTGGTACTCAATCGATCAAGTATTTAAGTGGGTCAGGCGAGTTCATGTTGATTCTCTCTACTGGAATGTACTGACAACTTTGTAAATCAGCTCTAGTTTTATGCGGTATGTCCGCAATTTAATGTGATTAAACAGAAATTACAGTTTTTTAGAGGAATGTTGGCCATTTTTGTCCATATCAATCTCAATAAGGGTAAAATTACTTGAAGCTGATGTGAATAGCCAAATTCCGCATCCGAGGTTCTGTGCTCGTTCTGAGTTGGGTGACACAAGCTTCTCTGTGTCACATGCTTTCAATGCTGTAATTTCATGGTGAATCATGAGCGTTGCTAGATACGAGGAGAATCCAATGTGGGTTACCACTGTCTCGTGACTGATTCAGAATCGTGGCGATCCAAAACAGTTATCATACTCAGACTTTGTCAGTACTGTTGTTTTCGTTTGTCCTTCTCAGATTGCTAAGTATTCTCGCTCAATTACCCGTTGTTGGTCGTCAACACAGTCTTTTTGGGGCATAGGGATTACGTTTGCATAATAAATTTCAAACCTTGTCTGACTAGAGGCTAGGGGAGTGGCTATTGTCAATAAAAGTTCGTCTTCTACTGTTGAAATCTCTTATAGAAGTTTCGCATCGTAATACGAAAGTATGTCAGTCGTCGGTATTGCCAAAGTTAGATAATATGGGGTGATTTTTGGCTATCATGGACTGAGTCGACGATGTTGATCAAGATTTACGTGGTACTGAAGAGAACGGAAGGAGTTTATCAAGCAAAATGGGGATTGCATTTATAACATTAATTCGGAATGAATGCAGGCTGCTCGGTAGTTTTTAAAGTCTGCATAAAGAGTGACAAATAATGAGGCCGCTGTGTCAAAGTTGAGTTGCTGTTGCGTTGCTTGCACTTCCTTGCATGTTGCTACTTCGCTCAAGTTGTGTTTTACAATTGCAAATTGTTCCTCAAATAGTTTCCAGTTTCTACTCTGGTTTTCATACATTTTGTTTGGAACTCTGTAAACCTTTGCAAGTTTATCAGCAAGTAGAAAACTTTTCTTATTGGCTGCTGATTTCTGTGACATAGATGTTAAGGCTGTTGAAACTGCTGGCTAATTGTTTGATATTTTCGGAATTTTGTGTTACGTTCGTTGACATGAGCCTAAAACTCCCCTGACTCCTCCGCATCCTCTGCTGCACATATCAATTCCGGGATCACAGAGTCCAATTCTGGCAACTGATGCTGCCTTTGAGAGGGCGCGGCTGTCTATTTTCAAATTTTAGGGCCTTCGTTTACTTTTATAGGAGTTTTTTGGTCTCATTACTCAGTTTGAAGACTTCAATTTCGTCTTCTACTGTTTCCTTGAGGTTTTTCGAGTAGAGACAGTCCACATTGAAGATATCTGTTTTGATAATGTATGCCGTAGTATACGAGGAAATGCAGAACGCTGATGTTGTAACCCATTTGGTTGTTGGTCCGATGAGTAGTGTCTGTACTTGTTGTCGAATCGTAAAATTGTAGCGGCGGAAAGGGACTAAAAACTCAACATTGATTATTTTTCAGTAGTAGGAATCTTTCCCTCCTTATGAAAGAATTTTTCTCAAGTTAGTGCTTCGCCAGTATTGATCGGTGTCTCAAAAGTAAGGCCAACAAGTTAAAAATTTACAATAAATATGACCAATATTTTCGTATTTCAATAATAACAACTCTGTTTCAGTATAATCTTCTGCTGATGTGGCTAATCTGGGTATTTTGCTTGTTTTTTTTTGCTTACGGGTGTTTATTTGCTCATTTATTTGGTGTACTCAAATTTCTAGTTCTATTTTTCTCAATTTGGCACTTGTTTCAGATGTATTCTACTTTTAGGCCATGTGTGTTGAAGAGTGCTTTTATTTATATTATGGTGTTTCTAAATATGGTGTTTCAGTGTTTGGGTATATATGTCTGGTGGTGTGGTGGGTGTATGGTTTTGATGATGGTGGTTGGGGGGTCGAATTATGCTGTTATTAAAAGTTTTTTGAGTTTTTCAGATGTTCTAACCACAATGTTGCACCATGTGTTTTCAAGTTACCGTGTCTACTCTTACAATTGGGTGCTGTGCAAATGGGACCAAATGTATTCGAAAAAATGCAATTCACTGTTCAATATTAAGGCATCCAAATTGTAAAACGGCGGCTGTATATAATGTAGTTATTGACAGTGGGAGTGGTGGTGGGTCTGAGTGGTGGATTATTATTATATCAGTATTCTTCAAATTATAATCATAAGTGTGTGCTGATGTGAGTGTGGGCAAACAGTGGAAAGAGGAGGAAAGAAGTGAAGAAAGAAGAAAGAACGGTCAGGGAAGATGCTGTGTAAATTATTTTAAAATAATATAATATTTAATTATGGTAATGGTGTTATAATTATCTAATATTGTATGACTATGTAATGAACTGTTCACACTGACTGTATTGTTGTAGTTTTAGAGGTAATGCAGAATGGTGCTATTAATATTTTCTCATATAGTGCTAGTAATATGGTAGTAATTAGAACATGAATAAATTTGATTTGAAATGGAGTAAGGGCATAAGTAGGGAGTATAGGGAAAGATTAGTGAGGCTTAGTGAATAAATAAATGTCAGTAAAGGGAGTGATTGTGTGTTGACGGCTTTGTTGCGTGTTTTATTGCTTCTGTTTTAACAATAAGTGGTCGTTGTAGCATGGTATTTAAGTGGCCTTGGCATTAATTGCATTATCGATTCAATTGGTGTGACTTCGCTAAACTGATTTTTCATATTGCACGCTTCACTTTTAATTTAACTTTCTTGAATATTTGTTTGACTCAATTTCAAAACTTTCACGAATTTGTATTGAACCATGGATGTTGCTCAGTATGACTTCTGCGAAGTTTTCCAATTTTCTGTCTTTCGTGCGAAATTTTCCCTTGCCTCAGACTGAACGGGCGTAATCAACGTTTGTTAAGTCTGCTGAAGCTCGGAAGGCTTATCGTGCAAAGTCACAGTTTCACGAGACTCGGTGACAAGAAATGTGGGTTCCCCAGAGCTGCCTGTCAATCGTAATGTATTGATGCATTTGGTGGAAGTGAAGGTGGGTGGAGTGATGGAAGTGAAGAAGGAAATTTCAACTCAGCAGATGGTGAGTCAGCAGTTGGCTCCTCTTCATGTCGGGTTTAGTGCTTCCTTAAAGCATTCAACTCGTGTGAGGACGCAAATTGATTGCCTGAGAGCCGCTGGGTTCTTCTTTTCTCGCTCACTGGGTGCTCTGCAGTTTGCTGTTGAAAGGTAAAAAAACATACATTCAAAATACTCAAAAATTTTGTATGTTTTGGTACGTTTGTCTGTGGTGATTGTTGTTGTTATCAGTTGTAAAGTTTCTGTTTCTTGTTTAGATTTAGCCGTGAGTGTCTGCCATGTTTCGTGAAGAAGATGGGCGGCAAAGAAGTTCATTGTACCTTTTTCCGTGCGAGTCTTCGCGCTAATCTGGGTGCCGAGTTAGGGTACGAGTTTTACAACGACATTTACGCTGATCATGTGGACGTGATGTCGTTTAAAACTCCAAAACGGCTTGATGCGGTTGGTGTGAGGGCCAATGTTTGTGGTCAGTGTGCTCTCGGTGCGTTTTACTACACTAACTGGTCGGAAGTCAGGGATATATTCCATATCTCAATTCTTGACATTTCTGAAAGCCTTAATACATGTTTCTTCGCTGAATTGCAGATAAGAAGGTGCCAAAGCGTAACGTTCGTGCCTTGCGCTTGGCTCTTTTGGCTCTTGTGCCCAGAATGCGTTCGCTTGGCTTCCTTGTGCTGGCTAAGGATCAGTTTGGATACGTTGTTTTGGAATACGAGATTGCTGAGAGTGAAGATAAAGGATCGTTGAGTTCTGAGTAATTTTTGTTCACAATACTTGATAGTTATGTTGTGTGCATTAGTTGCAAGGTGTTATCCGTGGTTTGTTTTTAGTTTGTCTGTATGACATAGTTCCTCGGATGCAATGTCAACATATATTGGCAGTATGATCAGGAAATGGGCTCAATGCTAAGGCCCCCACTCCTGCTGTACTGTTACAGTGCATTGGAAATTTCACTGAAAATGATCTTCAAAGGCATTGTGATACAATTGTGGACTTTCCTGAGTAAGCATTTGTGTGTTTTTATACAGCATAAATAGTAGAAAAATCGGTGTAATTTTGTGGCATTTGACTCAATTTTGTGTCAATTTTTCAGGTTAGGTGAAGCCGAGGGTTACGTAACTCGTTCTAATCGGACAAGGAATCCGGCCGTTCAGAGAACTAGTGGTGGTGGTACTGTGGGCGAGGGTAGCGCCGATGAGAACTGACTAGTGTCGGTGCAATTCTTATCATCAGGTAGTGTAGTTTCATTTATTGGTTAATTTTTCAGTGATATCTTTAGATTTTAACATTTATACCTGTCTTTCTTCTGTTGATTTGGTTTAATCTGATAAGTATGAGCGTGTGGTTTTGTTTCCATAACGGTTATCTGCTGTATAATGACATGTTTGCGATAGAACAAGAATAGTCACATAGTGACTTTTTATAATTTTTGAGCAATAACTTTACTTTACCTGTAAAATAATTGTTATCACCTTATTGTAAGGGCTCTAGACACTTGCTCTAGTTGCGAGTAACTATTTTGTGTGTATTGAATTTTGTTGGAAGAGTATTTGGTACTAATTTTTACCTGTAATTTTGTCGCAATTTTGGTCATTTTCCGCATCAAGTTAGTTGGTACATATATAATAATTTTTCAATTTGTATTTACTTTTATGCCATTTTTTGGCTTGGCTCACTCCATAGATATCGGTGGGGAACGACTATGCTATAATTTAAGGTTTGGGAACGTTTTTTGACCGAGTTTTGTGATCGTTTTTGAGACTTTGAAAAATGTAATATACAGTGTGCCCACCGTCACTCGGTTTTTAAATTGCTCCAATTAGGGTCCGCATGGCTTTAGAGGCTCAAAAAACTGTGCCGCGCAGACATTTGGCATGAAATGAGCTTTTTTTAACAAAAATATGGCTATTTTTTAACACCTGAACCGCGGTATTTTTGAATTGTCAAATTTGAGGTTGAATAAGTTATCACTGTTCATACAATATCGGTACTGGATGGTTAAAACGGTACCGTCTGTGCCTAGTTTCAATGTATATTACAGATTCATAGGGTTTGGAACAAATTATTGGCTCAAAACATTGATCTTTGGTCCAAGAAGCTAAATTTTTGGTGCGTTGTTACTACTAATCGCAATTTTTCAAGACATCTGTCGGTCTGGTAATGCGCTAGTTCCCTAAATCGGTTGCTATAAGCTATGACTAGTGTCTGTAATTGTCAGAAATAGAATCTCGGTAACTTTGAAGATGATTAAATAGCGTTTTTCTCGCTTTTTCTGGTAACTTTGATGGATTTTGGTTTGTGACTTGTCATGTTTGATGCATAAGTTGACACAGGTTGCAGTTAATTGACTTTTGGTGATA
Source organism: Convolutriloba macropyga (assembly GCF_964194025.1). Taxonomy (NCBI): domain Eukaryota; kingdom Metazoa; phylum Xenacoelomorpha; order Acoela; family Convolutidae; genus Convolutriloba; species Convolutriloba macropyga. The sequence goes on along the minus strand of NC_134478.1, from coordinate 33,028,355 downwards.
ATTTTGGCTCATATTATAGACTACTATGCTGGCGGAGTTTAGTGCATGATTAGGGTCAGGATGTTGAGTTTTTTACTCAAAATTTTTCCATTTCTAAGCAGTTGTATGGGTTGATTAGGTTGGGAAAACCACCAGAAAGACTGAATATTGGGTATGGGCTGATTTTTCTGGTCTTAATCTGGCACTGTTTTGGCTAAAATGAGAAGAGTTCCGTAGACTGCAGTTTTTTGCTATTATTTCAGCTTTTTAATAAATAGTTTTCAAAATTTTAAATATGAGCGTGTAGAACTTGAGCATGCAAGTTTTTTGAGATAATTATTTTACCATTTAATGACCATTATTGTAGATTTTGTGGACTTGTCCTTAAAATTTCAAAAAGTCTTCAAAATCAGATTGCTCGCCGTAACTCGATTTTTAAAATGTGATTTTCGTTACTTTGACAGTCTTTTCTCAGCTTCTATTAGCACTAGGGGCTGGGAGCCCATATTGTTTAATTTTTGTCAGAAGTCAGTATTTTTGATTCTAGAGGGAAATAACAAAACTTTTGCTAGAAGTATTGGTACAATTTTAGAGCTTACTTGGGCTTAAGTCTTCATGGCTGGTAGTAGGGTGAACTGGGACTGGTTTTATGGTAATACTGGATTAGTGGGGGTTGTACTAGATTAGTTGGTGTATATTTTGCAAAAATCGTGTCTTGTGGGACATAAAATGACAAAACTTTTGAAGCAATGTAACGAAGTTGCAGCGCCATTTTCGATATTTCGTCATCTTTCAAAACATACTAGGAACCAACGGGTTCCAATTGATGTTTGATAGGGCTTGGTATTTTCTGTCTTAACTCAACTGTTAGTAATTGTTGACAAAATTTTTGGGTTTTGGGGTGCTGAGCTTGAGAATTAAAATCTTTTAGGGCTATAAAATGGGTCCATTAAGGAGTTTTTGGTGAATTCGTGCGGTTTCGGAATGTCAAGTTTCAGGGTCCTTGCCGTAACTCAGTTTTCAAAATGCAGACTCATTCCCCTTCTCAAGTTTTGCAGATCAATTACCCTGCCTAAAAAACTCTGCAGCGCAAACATTTGGAGTGATCAGCGTTTTTGACAATTTTATGACTGTTGTTCTTAAGTGAACCTAGGATTTTTGGAAAGCTCCAAATTAGGCTAAGTGTTTGGTACCCAGAACGGGTTGGAACGGGTCAATTATAGATAAGATTGCTATTTCTAGACAAAAATTTTACAGAACATTAGAATAGTTTAAGTTTGGACAAATGGTTTTTGAGATATGTTTTTGCTGCAGTGATCCTGGGTTTTTTGAAAAGCCTGTGGTAGAGGATAGTTTATTGGTTATAGGGCTATTTTAAATTTTAACAGATTGATTCAAATGTGTATGGTTGGACTGCTCACGAGTGGAACTAATAGAATCAATAATAATATTGAGATTTTTGAGTTTCAAAATGCATTTTTGATCACTTTTTTAGGAAATGAATAAGAGTTTTTTTGTTTTTTCTTAATTTGACAGTCTTTTCTCAGCTTCTATCAGCACTATGGGACTGGGAGCGCATGTTCTACAACACATCTTTATAGGACGAGTGGTGGTATTGTTAATTTTTGTCAAAGTCAATGTTTTTGGTTCTAGAGAGAAATAACTTAAATTTTGCTGGAAGAATTGGTACAATGTTAGAGATTAATTGGGCTTAGGTCTTGATGGCTGGTAATAGGGTGAACTGGGACTGGTTTATATGGCACAAATACACCGATGGGGGTTGTACTAGATTATTAGGGAGTATAGGTGGCAAAAAACGGGTCATGTGGGACATAAAATGTCAAAACTTTTGAAGCAATTTAACGAAGTTGAAGCGCCATTTTTGTTATTTCGCTATTTTCAATACATACTTGGAATCAACAAACTTCAATGGCTGTTTGAGGTTGTTCTATGTAGGTGGCAGCTAGGAGTTGCTGTAGAAAGCCTTTAGGACAGATTTTGGTATATTTTTGAGAAATAATTTATACTAAATTTTGATCAGTTTTAACGCACCATGGTAGGGCTCGGTATTTTCTGTCATAACTCAGCTGTTATTAATTTTTGACAAAATTTTTGGGTTTCGGGGTGCTGATCATGAGATGTAAATTTTTCAAGGGCTATAAAATGGGTCAATTAAGAAGTTTTTGTTGGAGTTATTGGTGAATTCGTGTGGTTTCGAAATGTCAAATTTCAGGGTGCTCGCCGTCACTCAGTTTTCAAAATGCAGATCAATTCCCCCTTTCAGGTTTTGCAGATCGATTTCCCTGCTTAAAAAATTCTGCAGCGGAACCATTTGGAGTGATCGGCGCTTTTTTGACAATTTTATTACTGTTTTTCTGAAGTGAACCTAGGATTTTTGGATGGGTCCAAATTAGGCTGTTTTTGGTACTTAGTACGGTTTGGAATGGGTTGATTATAGCTGGGATTGCTTTTTCTAGACAAACGTTTTTCAGAACATTAGAAAAATCTATGTTTGGACAAATGTTTATTGAGATATATGAAAATAACTAGGATTTGAGATCAAATTTTTCCAATATTTGTGCAATTTTCGGGCTTTAGGATCATATTGCTCGTTGTCGTTGGGATTCTTGGACGGGTAGAGGTTAGTGATAGCCATTACAGGGTCTGTACGTGCTATTGGATGTAGATGGTTATGGGTAGAGGGTCAAAGAGTTGACATGAAAGCTCAAAAACTATGTGAAACTCCAATATATTTTGATATGCTTCGGGGTGCTGACCATGAGATGTAAATTTTTCAAGGGCTATAAAATGGGTCAATTAAGGAGTTTTTGTTGGAGTTATTGGTGAATTCGTGTGGTTTCGAAATGTCAAATTTCAGGGTGCTCGCCGTCACTCAGTTTTCAAAATGCAGATCAATTCCCCCTTTCAGGTTTTGCAGATCGATTTCCCTGCTTAAAAAATTCTGCAGCGGAACCATTTGGAGTGATCGGCGCTTTTTTGACAATTTTATTACTGTTTTTCTGAAGTGAACCTAGGATTTTGGATGGGTCCAAATTAGGCTGTTTTTGGTACTTAGTACGGTTTGGAATGTGTTGATTATAGCTGGGATTGCTTTTTCTAGACAAACGTTTTTCAGAACATTAGAAAAATCTATGTTTGGACAAATGTTTATTGAGATATATGAAAATAACTAGGATTTGAGATCAAATTTTTCCAATATTTGTGCAATTTTCGGGCTTTAGGATCATATTGCTCGTTGTCGTTGGGATTCTTGGACGGGTAGAGGTTAGTGATAGCCATTACAGGGTCTGTACGTGCTATTGGATGTAGATGGTTATGGGTAGAGGGTCAAAGAGTTGACATGAAAGCTCAAAAACTATGTGAAACTCCAATATATTTTGATATGCTTCGGGGTGCTGACCATGAGATGTAAATTTTTCAAGGGCTATAAAATGGGTCAATTAAGGAGTTTTTGTTGGAGTTATTGGTGAATTCGTGTGGTTTCGAAATGTCAAATTTCAGGGTGCTCGCCGTCACTCAGTTTTCAAAATGCAGATCAATTCCCCCTTTCAAGTTTTGCAGATCGATTTCCCTGCTTAAAAAACTCTGCAGCGGAACCATTTGGAGTGATCGGCGCTTTTTTGACAATTTTATGACTGTTTTTCTGAAGTGAACCTAGGATTTTTGGAAGGGTCCAAATTAGGCTGTTTTTGGTACATAGTACGGGTTGGAATGGGTTGATTATAGCTGGGATTGCTTTTTCTAGACAAACGTTTTTCAGAACATTAGAATAATCTATGTTTGGACAAATTTTTATTGAGATATATGAAAATAACTAGGATTTGAGATCAAATTTTTCCAATATTTGTGCAATTTTCGGGCTTTAGGATCATGTTGCTCGTTGTCGTTGGGTTTCTTGGACGGGTAGAGGGTAGTGATAGCCATTACAGGGTCTGTACGTGCTATTGGATGTAGATGGTTATGGGTAGAGGGTCAAAGAAATGACATGAAAGCTCAAAGTATGTGAAACTCCAAGATAATTTGATATGCTGCACTTATTTCTTGATCGAAATGATTTGAATTTTGATTAGATGGACCTGGTGAAGAACTTTTAGTTTGTGATCTGATAACTGGTCTATTTATTGGTTGATTAGATTTGTCTTTGAATATTTTTTATGCTTGCTCTAACTTGATCTAATTTTGACTCTCGACTTGGTGTACTCAATTGTTTTGCTGCTTGTTCTGATGCTTTTATTGCTTCTCGTTTTTCTTCTTGTTCCAATCTGGCTGGTGCATTTAGCGATATTGGGCTGCCTGACCCTCTAAATTGGCCGGGTCGGTAAGGACTTCCTTTTCTTCTTGATGCAATAAGATTTCTTTTTCCAATCTGAAGCCACGTACGAGTTTTGGTTTTTGCTGCGGTTTACTCCCTGTTGATTTAAATGAACTATTTTTCTAAGATTTTCGTTTTGTTTGAAAATGCTGAGCTCTTGTTTTCTTTTCGTTTAATGCAAATTGTTGTTCATATGCTTCTGGAAAAAGTGGGGGAAAAGATCGTCATCCGATCTTTTCCCCACTGGTGGAAAAACATCGTCATCCGATGAAGAAGATGATACTTGAGGTACAAGAACTTCAACTTTTTGTTGCCGAGTTTCATCTGCAACCAGTGGATGAACTGTTATTCTAGCTATTTGTTCTTCAACTAGGTTCAAATCGGCTATATTCTCAACCGAACTGCTATTATTTTTCAAACAAATTTGGCACCGTTTCGTTTGAACTTCGGGACCGTTTCGTCTGAACTAAATTAAATATTTTCTGAGGTTTTCGATTTGTGTGAAACAGCTGAGCTCTTCTGTTCTTTTCGTCTAATTCATATTGTTGTTCATATGCTTCTGGAGGAGACTCAATATGATACTACTGAACTAGTGGGGGTTGTACTAGATTAGTTGGGAGTATAGGTTGTAAAAATCGGGTCTTGTGGGACATAAAATGACAAAACTTTTGAAGCGATGTAACGAAGTTGAAGCGCCATTTTCGTTATTTCGTCAATTTTTAATATATACTTGGATTCAACAAATTCTAATGGTTGTTTGAGGTTGTTCCATGAAGGTGGCAGCTAGGAAATGCTGTAGAAAGCATTTGGGACAGAGTTTGGTATATTTTTGAGATATAAGTTACACTATATTTTGATCAATTTTAACGCACTTTGGTAGGGCTCAGTTTTTTTGTCATAACTCAACTGTTATTAGTTCTTGACAAAACTTTTGGGTTTTGGGGTGCTGAGCATGAGATTTAAATTTTTCAAGGGCTATAAAATGGGTCCATTAAGAAGTTTTTGTTGATTTCGTGCGGATTCAAAATGTCAAATTTCAGGGTGCTCGCGGTCACTCAGTTTTCCGTCACATGCAGATCTATTTTCCTGCTCAAAAAAGTCTGCAGCGCAAACATTTGGAGTGATCGGCGCTTTTGGACTGTTTTATGACTGTTTTTCTGAAGTGAACCTTGGATTTTTGGAAAGGTCCAAATTAGGCTAGATTTTCGGTACTTAGAACGGATTGGAATGGCTTGATTATAGCTGAGATTGCTTTTTCTAGAAGACAACTTTTCAGAACATTAGAATAGTTTATGTTTGGACAAATGAATTTTGAGATATATCAAAATAACTCGCATTTGAGATCAAATTTTTCCAAAATTTGGGTGATTTTTGGGCTTTAGGATCATGTTGCTCGGGGTTGTCGGGCTACTGGGACAAGTAGAGGGCAATGATAGCCATTACAGGGTCTGTACGTGCCATTGGAAGTAGATGGTTATGGGTAGAGGGTCAAAGAGTTGACATGAAAGCTCAAAACTATGTGAAACTCCAATATATTTTGATATGCTGCACTTATTTCTTGATCGAAATGATTTGAATTTTGATAAGATGGACCTTGTAAGGAATTTTTTGTTTGTGGTCTGGTAACTGGTCTATTTACTGGGTTGATGCGCATTTTTCTTTGTATGTTTTTTTATGCTTGCTCTAACTTGATCTAATTTTGTCTCTCTACTTGGTGTATTTAATTGTTTTGCTGCTTGTGCTGATGCTTTTACTGCTTCTCGTTTTTTTTCCTGTTCTAATTTGGTTTGTGCATTTCGCGGTTGTGGGCTGCCTGATCCTCTAACTTGGAGAGGTCGGTAAGGACTGATTCTGTCTTCATACTGCAATAAAATCTTTTTTTTTTCAATCTGAAGCAACGTACTAGTTTTTGTTTCTGCTGCTGATTACTATCTTGTGATTTAAATGATATTTTCTGAGGTTTTCGTTTTGGGTGATTTGGCCGTGCTCTTCTTTTCTTTTCGTCTAATGCATATTGTTGTTCAAATTTTTCCAAAATTTGGGTGATTTTTGGGCTTTAGGATCATGTTGCTCGGGGTTGTTGGGCTACTGGAACAAATAGAGGGTAATGATAGCCATTACAGGGTCTGTACGTATTATTGGACGTAGATGATTATGTGTAGAGGGTCAAAAAATTGACATTTAAGCTCAAAAACGATGTTTAAGTCCAAGATATTTCGACATGCTTCACTTATCTCTTGATCGAAATGATTTGAATTCTGTTCATATGGACCTGGTGAAGAACTTTTTGTTTGTGATTTGGTAAGTGGTCTATTTATTGGTTGATTCGCTTTGTCTTTGACTTTCTTTATGCTTGCTCTATCTAAATCTAATTTTGTTTCTCTACCTGGTGTATGAAATTGATTTGCGGCTTTTACTGATGCTTTTATTGCTTCTTGTTTTTCTTCTTGTTCAAATCTGGCTTGTGCATTTCGCGATATTGGGCTGCCTGAGCCTCTAACTTGGCGAGGTCAGTAAGGGTTTCCTCTGTCTTAATGATGCAATTAGATTTCTTTTTCCAATCTGAAGTCACGTACGAGTTTTAGGTATTACTGCAGTTTACTCGCTGGTGATTTAAATGAACTACTTTTCTGAGGTTTTTGTTTTGTGTGAAATAACTGAACTCTTCTCTTCTTTTTGTTTAGTGCATATTGATGTTAATATGCTTCTGGAGGAGACTCAATATCGAAGGGTACTTTTGTTGGTTCGGGCTGTTGAAGAGGTGAAAAAAAAATTGTCATCCGATGAAGAAGATGATACTTGAGGTACAAGAAATTCAAGTGGTTGTTGCCAAGTTTCATCTGCAACCAGTGGATGAACTTTTATTCTAGCTATGTGTTCTGCAGCTAGGTCCAAACCGGCTATATTCTCATCCGAACTGCTATTTTTTTCAAACAAGTTTGGGACTGTTTAGTCTTAACTTGAAGAGTCAAACGACGAGATATGTACTGGAACTGTTCGTGGCATAACTTCTGGCGCTGCTATTGGCGAAGGTGGTGGTGGTTCAGTTATTGGGGTGAAAGTGCTGCTGCTACTTGTCCACCTAGAGGAACAATTATGGTCACTCTGACTGGGTCTGGTATTACTGGTTTTTTCTTTTCTTTTCAATCTTCCTGTTCTTTGAATAGTCCAGGAACATGTTTATCAAAGTGGTCTGGTTCCGTGTCTTGTCTCCTTGATAGATCGGGTTGAAAATTTGCTACTTTGATTACTTCAAGGTCTTCAGGGTTTTCATTTGGGTTAATCGGTTTCAATCTGATACGATGGACACATTGAGTAAAATTTGTTTTTAGTTTTTTGATGAAGTAATTTGAGTCAGTAAGGGCTTTTTCCTCTTTTTAGAGCGGTTGCTTTTTTTGGACTCTGTAAGCAATTATTAGTGATTATTCTAGCAGATTAGGTTCCAAAAATAGACAGAATGATTTTTCTGGGATGGTATTTGCTGAATCTTTTAGGTCATAATAAATTTTATACTTCATGTATACTATTGTCAGTTCTGGAGAGAAAATGACTTGCTTGCTTGATCCCCAATTGTAAGGCGAAAAGAATTCCAGTGAATAGAATAAAACTAGGAACTCTTTTTAGTAAATTGAGAACTTTAATTGCGTTCGTTAAACAAATGTGATCCAAACAATCCGGTCGCGTATGTTTTCTTTTTTTTTCTTTCAACTTTTGTTTACAAACTCTGCCGCCATTAGTACAAAACTTGCACCGTGGTAACTAGCGAAACAAAGAAGTACATACTGTAGACCGGGTTTTGGTATTCGCAACGTTACATTAGTAGCTTCCATTAGATCATTCCTTATTGGATCTAAGGCCTTTACTTGTTCTTCTGTGATTTCTATTACTGCATCCTTCTTCTGGGGCTCGTAATATGACATTATTTCTCGCCTAGATTGGGTATGTAATTACAAAAGAATTTTGTTAATATTTTGGAACACTTAAGTGTTAAATTTCTCTCAGCTCATAAAGGCTTAACAGCACTGATTCGTATGTGGGCTTGTCATAAAATCTAGTTTTGGTGATTGAACTGAAGACATAACGCGCAAAATAGGAGTTAAAGTATAATAAAATTGAGCCAATATATGGTGGATATCTAAGTTTGATGGGACTTGGTGCTGCTGGGTACCAGCTTTTGACTTCTTTGGCTAGTCTTTTTGCCATTACAAGGTCTGCTGATATACAGGGTGCAAAAATGTGCAGATTGAGGGATATCTGTTGGTGAGCTGAGATATGTTTTGTTTGTTTCTTGATCGAAATGAATTGATTTTTGATTAAATGGACCTTGTGAAGAATTTTTTGTTTGTGGTCTGGTAACTGGTCTATTTACTGGGTTGATGCGCGTTTTTCTTTGAATGTTTTTTATGCTTGCTCTAACTTGATCTATTTTTGTCTCTCTTCTTGGTGTATTTAATTGTTTTGCTGCTTGTGCTGATGCTTTTACTGCTTCTCGTTTTTTTCCTGTTCTAATTTGGTTTTTGCATTTCGCGGTTTTGGGCTGCGTGATCCTCTAACTTGACGAGGTCGGTAAGGACTGATTCTGTCTTCATACTGCAATTAAATGTTTTTTTTCCAATCTGAAGCAAAGTACTAGTTTATGTTTTTGCTGCTGATTACTATCTTGTGATTTAAATGAAATTTTCTGAGGTTTTCGTTTTGGGTGATGTGGCCGTGCCCTTCTTTTCTTTTCGTCTAATGCATATTGTTGTTCATATTTTTCTGGAGGGGACTCAAAATCGAATGGTACTATTGTTGGTTCGGGCTGTTGAAGAGGTGGAAAAAGATCGTCATCCAATGACGAAAATGATACATGAGGTACAAAAATTTCTGGTTGTTGTTGCCGAGATTCATCTGCAACCAGTGGAACAACCGGTATTCTAGCTATTTGTAATGCAACTAGTCTCAAATCGGCTAGACTCTCATTGGAACTTTTATTTTTTTAAAAAAATATGGGACTGATTCTTTTGAACTTGAAGAGTCAAGCACTGGGAGATTCACTGGACTTGTTCGTGGTCTAACTGCTGGCACTGCTATTGGCGAGTGTGGAAGTGGTGCAGATATTGAGGGGTGTTTTGTTGCTAATGGTCAACCTAGAGGAACTTTTATGGTCACTCTGACTGGGTCAGGTATCACTGTTTTTTTTTCTTTTCTTTTCATTCTTCCTGTTCTTTGATTAGTTCAGGAACATTATCAAAGAGGTCTGATTCCATGTGTTGTCTTCTTGTTGGATCAAGTTTGATGACTTCAAAGAATTCAGGGGTTTCATTTGGTTTAATCGGTTTCAACTTGATACGATGGACACATTGCGTACAATTTGTATTTGCTTTTCCGATTATATAACTTGAGTAAGCAAGGACTTTTTCCACTTTATAGAACGTTAGCCATTTCTGGACTTGATAAATAATAATATTGATTTTCCTAGCTGCTTAGGGTTCAAAAGTAGACCGAATGATCTTTCTGGGATGGTTTTGTTGAAGTTTTTTTGGTCAAAATACTTTCTATACTTCAATTATGATGTTGTCAGTTTCTTTTTGTTTTCCCAAAATTTTTGCATCATGGCATCTTGCAGTTCGTTTACAAAGACTGAGTTTACCGCAACTTCATTCATTTTTTTTCTGGAGAACATAATATCGAGGGGTTTTATTGGTTCTCTGCCATGGAATAAGTTTGAAGGACAACAATTTCTCGCGGAATGGTATAAAGTGCTATGAATAAAAGTTGTCAGAGGAATTTATTTCTGTCAGTCTTTCTTTCGTTCCTCAGTATTCAGTGTCAGGATGCGTTTTAATAGTCCATTTGATTTTGTTACTGCTCCGAGAGTCCGAGCGTGCTTTAGTGAGGCATGTTTCAGCTTTACTTCTAGTAAACTTGCTAGTTCAGACAGTAATTCTGAGGTAGGGGTTTTTCCTAAGTCACTAAGTTTTGTTTAAGGAGTGTAGCTTTGTTAGAGGAATAAGTTTAATAGTTCTTGAGCTACTGTGTTGCCTTATTGGTTTGTCAAAGGGACTGCGAAAAGATACTTTGTGAAAACATCTATTCCACGCAAAAGATACTTAATTTGCGTGGACTTAAGGGCGCCTAGTAAATCAATTGGGAGCATATCACCTGGGTATGGTTGTGGTGAACCGACTGGTTGCAACTTTGGTGTAATGTGGTTTTTCTGGACTCAGATTAATTGAAGGCAAGTGAGGCGGGCAGTTTTTATCGAAACTAATGAAATGCTCAGTGAAGCCTGGGTAATAGAATCGTTTCCTAAATTCTTGAATTTTTGCTTTGATGCCTGAATGTCCCGCTGTTTGTGAGTTATGGAGCCTATATTTAGTCTCATTCCACAAACGCTTAGGTACACAGAATTGTTTTTGAAGTACTGTTCCTGTATCATTATAAAAAAAACCGGTATAAAAAATTCCCTTCCCTTCAAGAATTAATATATTTAAATGCTTGTGTTTATTTTTTAAGTTTATTGAGGCATACTTTAAGTCCAGTTGTTGAATGTTTTGCTAATACCAACCTATTATAGTTCTAATATCTCAATCTTTTTGCTGCTCTTCTGCTAAATTAAGACTAATGAAATTGTCCTTAAGGTTTGGGAACTTGTCTAATTTATTTGGGTACTGAGTTGAATTTATTTCTTGTTTTCTTTTAAGTTTAAGTAGCCCCTGTTTTTCTGTTATTGGTATTTTACTTTGCCGTTTGTGTTGTTGCTTGTCGTAGTAAACGAGTTTCATGAAGGATGTTAACTTCATCTTTGTGTACTTCATCACTACGATTCTTTTATCAAATAAAACATTTAGTTCAACGTCAGGGTTTTGTGCTTCCCTATCAATTTCTGTTTCTCTTACTGGAATTCCATCTGCTAGTTTCGAGAACAAAGTTGCTGCTCTATCACTCTCCATTCTAGAAGAAAAATTTGCAGCGTAATTAGCACGTCCTGGGATGTGGTCAATTACTATGTTAAAGGCAAAAACTCTGTCTAAACAATTCCAAAGAGATGGCGGTATTACTTTTGATTGAAAGAAATGTGTGAGGCTTTTGTTGTCAGTGAGGACAATAATTTGCATGCTTGATCCCCAAATGTAGTCTGACAAGTAGTCCAGTGCATAATACATAGCTAGGAAATCTTTGTATTAAATTCAGAACTTTAAGTACGTTGCGTTAAATAAATGCGATCCAAACGATTCGGGCGCGTATGTTTTCTTTTTTTTCTTTCCAGTTTCGTTTACATAGTCTTTCACCATTTGTACAAAATCTGCACCGTGGATAAATAGCATCAAAAAAAATTACATACTATAGACCGGGTTTTGGTAGTCCCAATGTTACATTGGTAGCTTCCATTAGATCCTTATTAGTTCTAATGCCTCTGCATGTTCTTCTGTGGTTTCTATTACTGCATCCTTCTTCAGGAGCTTGTAAAATGACCTTAGTTTCTCAGCTAGATTAGGTAAATAATTACAAGAGAATTGCATGAAGCCTATTAATTGCTTTACTTGCTTTGTTGTTTTCGGCATTTTGAGTTCATCCAAGTATTTGCTTATCTTCTACTTTTCGGGCAATTTTCTCTCAGCACTAATGTTATTTCCAAGAAATTTCATTGTGTGAGTTGCTACTTCACGTTTTTTGGGTGACAGTTTTAGTCCCGATAGACGTATACAGATCAATATTCTCGTAAGGAGGGTACCATTTGTTCAAAATTTGTTACTGCATTTCCAATAACAGGCATATATTGGGTGCATTTTCCTGAGGCTAAGCTTGGTTCCAAGTGATGTCTATTGAAGGAACTAAATCCGGTTGCTGACTTACTTAATCCCTGGGAAGACATTCGTATGCATAAGTTCTCGAAGCAAATTTGAATGCTAGCACTTGCAGTGATACATCGTCTGCCATTTGCACACAGTGGTATGCTCTAGAAAAATCAATTTTCGTAAACAACTTCTTTTCTGGCGAAGTAGTTTATTGCATTGCTCATGTTCGAGTTGGGGAATTTCGTATTCATGTAGTCTTAGTCATTTTTCAGCAATTGTTTTACTTTTCTCCAGTCAACTAACAGTCCTAATAAAGTCTTACAGAATTCTTTCTTTGTGCGAAAAGGCGACTACTTTATCTTGATTGAGAGTCAGTCCTTATCAATCCGTAGTAAAGCATTAAGGCGAGTTCAACTTGCAGCTTATCTCTCAAATGGAGAGGCGCTGGGCGCATTGTTCAAAAATGGGTATGCTTCTTTCTGGAGTTAATTTATTCTGAAATCTGTATTGTATCCAACGTCAAATGTGTGTTTTGCGAAGATATCACTAAATTCAACTATTATTTCACCTAATAGAGCTCTTTTTTTGTCATTTAGAGCCAATTGTTCCCAAGGGAATTTGCGCAGCAAAGTGAGTATGTCTTGATGGTTACCCTTTGCATCTAGTTTCACCATTTCTTGCCGTTTCAGCGATTGGCCAAATACATCTCTCTGCAAAGGTGACAATTTTGTCGGATCCGGGCGCAATTCAGGCGTTGGGAACAACAATTTTTCATATTCAGGGGCCAATTTTGCTGGTTGCGCTTCTTGGAAAACTTTCTGGGGTATCTGTCACTTGCGTTAACTGGTTTATTTCTGTTAGGTATTTTTTGCTCATTTTTCCGACATTTATCAACTGAGGATCTACTTTTAATAATTTTCCACTTCATTAGACGTTAAGAATGAGAATCTGGCTATTTCCTCGGATTCATCTATGTTGACCGGATGCCAGTAATGTATAGAATAAAGATAGAAAGGATATAATTTTCAGCAAATTTAGTTAGAGAGGACGTTAATATTACTTCGCTATTTTTTTAAAGATTTCATTCGGAATTATTACCCCACAAAAGTTGGTGAAAGGTTCTAGTTTGTCTTTGAGCTTGCATTTTAGAATTGCCGGTTGTTTTGGTTGTAATACTTGCTTTTTCAGCGTATAATCTCCAAACTTTTTCCGTTTAACTACTCGTCTGGGTTGCTTTTCTGGCTTTGTTTCGTTTATTTGTAGAGTTTGATCTAGGATTTTAATGTAGCTTTGTCCTGGGCAGATGCTAACATTATCTTTAGCGAAAATTGGGTTGCCTAATTTTACAGGAGTTGTGACAATTAAAACACTCTTTATTGAATGTTTGTGTGACCAATTTAAATGTAACTTAAATTGCTTTATCAAAATTAACTGTATGTGCTTTTGCTATTTTAACTTTATCTGGATCAAGCTTTTCCATTTTTATTATTGAAATAACAATTTTGTTAATAAATAGGTTCCTTGTAAAACTCACGGCTTGTCACGTTTGCAAATGTTCCTGAGTCAATTAGTGCGCGTATGTCAAAGTCTTCATTAAATTTAATACTAACATAGGATAATGTTCTGCCTAAAAATGGGACAATGCTGAATAATTGCTGAATATGTGTTACTGGCTTTAGTGCGGGCTGGGGTACTCGTGTTGTGAATTGCACATATTTTTTAACTTTAGCTTTGTTACTGATTTTTTTTTACGTTTTCGACGCTTTTTGTTATTTTCTTTATAAACTGATTCTACTAAATTATCTAAACTAGGACTTGACGAGCTTTCGTTTTAATAAACAACTGAGTTTTGGGGCTGTTTATAATTTTTATTTTAGTTTTGAAGATTGGATAGCTGTATTAGTTTTTTTGTTGATTAAATGGGTAATTCATACCTCTGGTACTTTTGTGTTGAAATGTACCTGCATAACTAAACTATTTTGATTTTTGAATACCATATTTATTTTGTGTTTGGAAGTTGGCTATCATAAATTATTCCCTGTCAAAGAAGATTTACAGGGATATATTTTGTAGCAAAGCGTTAAATAGGTCTGTTAGCATCTAATGGGTGAACAAATGGAGGGCTATATTATCGTTCTTTCCAATAATTCCTAGTTTGTGGCTGCTCATTAAAGTAAAACGACCTCGGAGCGTTAAATTGTAGAATAAATTTTCGATGGTTTTTAAAACGGGGGCGAATTGTTAATGAGGCCGACAGTTTTGCTGAAATTGACGAAAAGTTGGTTGGTATTGACGATAATTTGGCTGATAATTTTGACATTGCGGGCGATATTTTGGTCTGTAACTTTGTCTGTAGATTTGTTTGGTGCAATGTTGTGTGAAAATGTTTACTGGGCCTTGTTCTGATGCCTCATTTTTAGTTGCTACTTTTTGCTCTAGTTTCCGCTAGTGATATTTTTAATTATTTGAGATAACAGTTATAGCTTTTAACATTTTATCTGTGTTTGAGTCAGTTATTTTATTAAATCCATCGTCAAAGTACTCTTCTCTGTTACACATCTCCCTTATTGCAATCTTTTGGCTAGCTAAGGTACATAACTGACCTACTGTGTCTATATCTGGTCGTTCTAACAGCTTAGGTTTAAGCCAATTTGGCATAGATTTAATGAAGAGCCGCTTTAATTGCTCCTTTTTAAGATTTTCTGACATTTGAAGGATATAATCTCTTGCTCATGCCTCTCTTTCAAATTTACGGGCTTCAGTGTCACCTGATCTTGCTGGCGCTACTATTATTTTGGGTCTGGATATGCTTTATTTGCTTCAGGTCTTAACTTTACCAAAAAATTTTTCACTGTGTCCGTTTTTGGATTGAACTTTTGGTTCTCTAACTTTATTATTCTGATCTCTCTCAAGTCATCTTGTGCGGATATATTTCTTATGGTTGTTATAATGTTGGTAAAAATTAGGTTGGTAGCCTGTGGTAAGGTTAGGAACTATCTTTGAGCATTTTTTAAATGTAGCTCCTGAAAGTTCGATTGTTGCGCCGCAGCAATTCCTGCAACTCAGATTGCTAACCTTATTAATCGTTCAAACTCGTTAAAAATATCTGTTTCTGATCCTTAGAAGGGCGTGAAGTTGATTTGTGCGGGTGCCATTTCGCTTTTTACGCGTTTAGATTATATAGTTATCATTCAAGCGGTCTTATTTTGTTCTAAAATATTAAATAACTCACATATCTTAGCTTAATGAAGAGAATAATTGGTTAACACAGATAAATGAATTGAAAAATATTTGTCCTAATAGGTTAATGAGTAGCACAAGAAATCGGAAAAGGAAACTACTGAAATCAGTTGCCCAAAAAAAATAAAAATGAGCTGCTCAAGAAACTATTGCTAAAGCTTCGGTCGAATCGTCAGACTGTTAAGGTTGAAGCCGTAAGGGCCGCCGATGTCTCACCATTAAAGAGTGAACCTTAGTTTAGAAAAATTTATAGGGACCACAACCGCAAGGGCCGTGTGGGAGCTGCACTCAGATAAGCAACGACATACTGACCGAGGTCACATTTTTTTTCAATAACCTCCGGAGCTGATTTAATAGTTGTGGTTTTCCCTCTCTAAATAAATGTTCAAATTTTGGTTTCAGTAATTTAGCCTATTTTGAGGTCATCTGGTAATTAGTAATGACGTTATCAAGGTTAACGAAGGTATCTAACTGAAATTTGTTGCAAACAAGGCAAAATTTGCTTACTTTTTGTTTTACGCTTAATGCTATCCAATAAATTACAACACGTTTATCGTTATTATCTAGAACATAAATTAAAATAGAATTATGAATCAAAAAAGAAAAAGTATTACTATTTGAGCTTGCGTTTGTTTACCATTTTGTGTGTAATTAATGTTATTTCCTTCAATATGTAAAAAAAAATTGGGGGAAGCATGACAATTATTAACAGCGGGGTGAATGTGTTCTTTATGAAACGACATAAATAAAGCAGCAGAAAGTATTTTTACAAACAAATTTATTCACAAAAACCTTGTTTATAAATACCCTGTGTTGTTTTTGTCCGTTGTGGCGGCTGTGGTTGAGTTTTTTCCTGTCGTTGTCCACTCAAGTACTTTTGAATTATTGTAGTAGATAAATCACAAAGACACAAAAACAGTTACCAGTAATTTTTTCCTTTGTTACTGCTTTCTGCAAAGTGTGCTGGATGCTGGTTAGAGGTTCCTGAGGTATTGAAGTGAAGGAAATGAAGAAAACAAACACATGAAGTTAGAAATAAAAAAAAGTTATCAAACAATTAATCGAATTTCGTTCCGTTTTACTGAGAAACAGTTAACAACTCCTGTCACCATTTTACGCACTAACATCAAGGAATTATTCTCTCTTTATTTCAGAGATTAAAAATCAGGGTAATTATCTTGAATAATTGGCATTGCACTTTTTATGGATGCTTCATAGTGCGATTTTTAGCGGATAAATTTCGAATAAAGTTAGCTAGTAATAGCCTTTTTTGAGCCGTTTGAATGCGTAAAATATCAACTAGTTGCCTTGTAGTTTAATAGATCTTCCACGCTACAATAGAGTTTTTTCATTGTCTATTATAACTTAGAATTTCGACAAAGTTTTCATTTTTAACTTTTAATTATTCTAACGAGATTTGTCAAAAATATTCAACAAGATGTTGATAAGTTTTGTGAGGTTTCAAAAGATTTTTGTCAATTGGTTGTCAGGCTGGTTCTCTGATGTTTTGATGATCGTGGATTCCGCAGAGTTGTACTTCTAGTTGTTTTCTCCTTCGCAAATATTTACTGATCTACAAGTAAGGGCAATTTCCGGCTTTCATACGTCTCTTGATGTTTGTTAAGTACGTATACAATTTCCAGATA
Organism: Convolutriloba macropyga; assembly: GCF_964194025.1. Taxonomy (NCBI): domain Eukaryota; kingdom Metazoa; phylum Xenacoelomorpha; order Acoela; family Convolutidae; genus Convolutriloba; species Convolutriloba macropyga. The sequence continues at coordinate 33,011,376 of NC_134478.1, read as the reverse complement.
AGCACCCTCTTTATCAGAAAAATTACTTAACCAAGTAGCTATTTCCCATGAAGTTATTTACCAATTAAACAAATTCTTCGTCAGGGAACTTAAAAAGCTAAATATTGAGGTTTTTAGGTACTTAATATGTTTTTCAGTAAACTGTCAATCTTCGGTTGTTTCTAGTATACATGAACAAATAAGGGGTTACAGGCCTAGATGGAAATACTGACTAGATATGGCCTTGAGATCTATCTGAACATGAACGAAATTAAAGCACTTGATATGGATATTTAAAGGAAAAACTTCACGTAACTATGAGGCACGAAATAGGGGCGTGACAATACGTCAACTCATTTTCCAATGATCTCTCGCTTTCTCACTCCATGGAACCAGCTTTTTGCATCTGCGAATTGCCTGATTTTACCCCTCTTGAGGTCTTCAATCAGCTGTCCCGTAACAAGCATACTTCTGTGGAACACGTAGGAGTGCCTTTTTGGACCTAAAATGTGCCTCGCACGATTCAGCAGATCCAATATGCTCCATTTTCAGTCTCCTTTTCCTCAAAAGACGGGTTCTTCATTATATCAAAGTTTCCAACATCCAGCTCATCCTGAAGAACAACAAACCAACTACCCCAACTTATTGCAGGCCAATTTCACTCACCCGCGTTTTCGAACGACTTCTCTATGACAAGTCTGTCTCCCACACGTATAATTCGTTTATCAGCAAAATAATTTTTGGATTCCGAAATGGAAGCTCAACATGTTGTGCACTTATTCGGATACTGAATGATATTTTTGGCTTTAAACACCAATCCGATTACTGCCGAGTCGTTTCATTGGATATGACTAAAGCGTTCGATACCGTCTTTAAAAAAGCCATCTTTGATGGAATAGCCGTGTTCTCGCCACCTCTGAATGAGTGCGTCATTGACGTTTTCACAAATTTTCTCACTGTTAGAATTCACTACACAACGGGAGATGGCAACAATTCTGGAACAGCAGGTACCAACATGGGTGTTCTGCTGGCCAGGTTTTCTTTACCTTTTCTACTCCTACCTTCACCTTTTCTTTGCACTTTCACAGTCGTTCAGGTGAAAGACAAACGATTGGCAGCTTATGCGGAGGATACGACGCATGTGATTGGAGGAACTTATACCAACGGGAATAACGAAATTTCTCTTATTGCTGCTCAGGAAAATCATCTCGTTTCGTAAAATTTGGCGTTGAACGCCTCCAAGAGCTGCAAACTTATGATTAATTTCGGGTCCCAGTCTGTCGCAGGCATTCCTGAAATAGACAGCAAAGACACAATTAAACTTCTCGATGTTCTTTTTGACGAGAAGTTGTCATTTTTGGCTAATATTGATTGAATCACGAACAAGGCTCTCCTTGCTGTTTGTCATTCTGCGCCTGAAAAGACTGAGGTTTTCCAGTTAAGAACTGCCGCTTTTATACAAAGCTATGGTGCTCCAACAATTTCTCTTCATTTTTCATTTTTAGAAGTTTCGCCAGACTTGACTTTTTCGAAATTTTTCTCTTTAATGTAGCGATAGATTTCAATAAGTGTGATATTTCTTTTTTAACCCGTGGCGGGAGACTTGCCCTGTGCTTAGTTGTTCTTGGAACGTTTTTTGCCAAAAAATTTTCCAGCCATTTGTACCATTGCTTTAAAAAGTGCATCTACGTTATTGTAGCAGTAAAGGTTAAAAGAATTTTCAGCTATGATTGCATTTAGCTTGTTCCAGCCAAGTTTATTGAAAGCATATTTTTGTCTTTTACATCTGAGAATGTTTTCATTTGTTAGTTGTAGAATTAATTTACAAGCTTTATGATCTGAGCTGAATGATCTCTTAAATTCATACACTCATTTATTTAATGTTGTTCTGTCTGGGGAGGGACAACTTCCAGAAATCTCGAAAATGTGGATATAAATAGCATGAAACCGTTAGGTTGAAAAGTATCGACAATTTTATCCCAATCAGGCAAATAATCCACTCGTCTAATGCAAAACTTTACCAGCAAAAATTGACGGTTGGTAAGAGTCATGTGCTCTACGATTTATTTTTCCTTGCCAATCAGAAGGATGTGAACTTTCAGCATGACTCCGAAAGTTAAAACTGAGAAAGCACATGCGCTAACTTCGAGTAAATTTCACACATCCAGATCAAGCTTTGGCGGGTAATTTACACTATTTATATTAGCTGATTTACTACGTATATTTGCCACCCATAACCAAACAACACTAGTTTGATATTCCAAACAGCTGCGTATTCTGCGTGCCCTTCTAAACTCACCAATAGGATATGGGCCCAGAAAACTGACAAGTGAGACAAGACAAGAAAAGGGGTGGCCAGCTTGTTTGACAGACTGACAAAGAAGGTCAGAGAGAGTGACAAAGAGGGACAGAGAAAGAGAGGGTGTCCTGGTCAAAATAGTGTCAAAGACAGAGACAAAAACGGAGAGAGAAAGAGAGGGAAAACGATAAAAAAACAGATAGAAAGAGGGAGAAAGTGAGAGAGAGAAAGAAAGAAAGAAAGAGAGAGAGAGAGAAGACATTGAGAGAGAGAAGACATTGAGAGAGAGAGTCAATTTTTGAAACTGTTGGAATTAATTTTATGCTTGATATTAATAAAGTTAAAGATTCCAGCGCGCGTCAAAGCTTAAATACGGTTGTGTGAAATCCACTCCTGATTTAACAAAACAATTGGTTGATTGAAACAAAAATTAAAATGTTGATTAAAAGAGTCTGTTTCTTAAAAAAAAATTAAACCGATCTGCAAAACCGATTGAATTTGTAAAAGCAATTTTGGTCAGAGTCCCTGCAGAGCATATAACATTGTGTACACCATTCGAAACATATGCAAACCTGCAATTTGATTGAATATAGTAACAGCGTGGTAAAACATGATGTATAGAAAGCCTGCTTGAAGAATTTTTGCGAAAGTTGGCCCATGCGTAGGAGAAAAGCTTAAGTTTGTGTTTGAGAAATTATCCCGAGGCTCCGTCATCATCGTGCATAGTCGCAGTGGGGGAATCAGTGGCTATATTGGTCATGTCCACTCCAACGTTGTCAAAAATACTACATTCTCAAACGAAATGGGTCATCTTTGATATTAAGTAGACAGAATTTCCCAACTAAATTTTCTTCAAAAGCACTGCTTTCTAAAAAATCACTTTGTTTAACGACATTTTTTTTTGCAGGATTTGCTTTGTTATCAAATGTTTTAATGAAAGGTTGAGAAGTTTCATAAACAAAGATTGTCTGGAGATCAATATTTTACCTTCACAAGACGTTTATACTTTGTGTGTTTTCACAATCTAAGATACTTTTGCTTATAAAATTTTTAAAAGAAAAAAAACTTCGTTTTATAAACTTATAAACTTAGCATATATGTGTTGAAGGTCTGGAAAAATAAGACCTGTTTGATGTTCTTTATTTTAGTGGTCTAAATTGTTTATTCGATAGAGTGTACGGTAAGGTTTTGAACTTGAATTTTACTTTGCTGAACGTTTAAGTTTTATTTTCAAACTTTTTATTTCCAATAATAATTCACCTTTTAAACATGAATAGCAAAACAGTTGAAAAGATTTTGTAGCGGTAAAGAATAAGACTTTGTCTATTTTTCTGAAAAGTTTGAAGCACAAATGTATGTTTTGATGTTGAATAAAATTCCTGACGGCACTGTAAGATATAGGGAGTTTATACCTACACTGACGACTTCCACAGGAGCAAATTGATGCGGCCAATAGAAAGAAGAAAGATATTTTAGACGAAAAACAGATGGCCATTTGGTATGAACTTGTTCAGTGCCTCGACAAGAAGTCAGCTTTATTTTTGCGACCATATAAAGAGATAAGGATCTGAAGCTTGGAGCGTGTTGTGTAAGAGGTTTAAATTTTTGAGGGACCGCGTTTACAAAAACTAATATTTGAATTAACAAATTGGAAAAAAATACAGTGAAGAGAATATAGTAGACTATTTTACTAGAGCCGAGGTTATGCAGTTAAATCTTTCGGAAACCGGTCAGTTGATAGTTGAAAAAATGTTTGTCTCGATACTTTCGAAGGGACTTCCTCGTGAATTTGAAAGTTTTTGTTCTCTGGTAAATTATAGTCACGATAAAACCTTGGTTGAAATGAAACGTGATTTGATAAATATTGAAAGTGAGAAACGTAACGACAGAAACACAGAGAAATTAGATTCCGTTCTCTTTACCAATGAATGAACTTGTTTTAATTGCCACAAGAGGGGTCATATTGCAAAATTTTGTCGTGCACAACAATTGCAACCTAACAAAGAGAAACCGAATTCGAAAATGATTTGTTTTAAGTGCAAAAAATTTGGACATATTGCCGAGAACTGTTTCACTTACAAAAACATCGAACCCCATGCATTGAAAAATGAACAAAAATATAATTCGAAAGAAAGTCAAAAATTAGTTTCGAGAGAACAAGAAGAGGAAAGTTTTAGCTTTTTTTCGAGTGAGAATTAAATGAACATCAAGATTTTATCTTTGACTCTGGCGCAACAAACTGCATGATTAAAGATCAAAACTTTTGCTAATCTGGATGAAAATTTTTCTGGCATAATTCACAATGCCAACAAACGCACTCCGCATTATTGGGAAAAGCGGATGTTAAATTTTCGCCAAAAATAGCAATGAACAATTGACAAAAAGTTTTTTTAAAAGATGCTTTATTTGTACCTGATATTTCAAAAAACCTATTTTCTGTTTTAAAACTTGGAGAAGCGGTTGTTGATGTTTCTTTCGGTGGAAAAATTAAACTTGTTATTATAAAGTCTCGTTTCCTTTTGAAATTAAAAACGGATTTTTTGATTTTTTGTGCGGAAAACTTTTTCTTGTTCTAATGAAATTTGCTTTAACGTTGATAGTTTACAAATGTGGCACGCAGAGATGGGACATAAAAATTTTTCTGATTTGAAACGTCTGTCAAAATGTGTCGAGGGTATGAAAAAAGTTGATTCAAAAATTGAGTGTTGTGAAGTTTGTGAGTTAAATTAGTCGAAAAAACAGCCTGTTCCCAAAGATTGCATGACAAGAGAGAAAGAAATTTTGGACATTGTGCATACAGAAGTCTTAGGAAAAATTTTTCCTGAAGCTGTTGATGTGATGGCCATTGTTATGTCATTGGATTTGTAGATAGTTTTAATCGTTTCTCAAAAGTTTACTTCATGAAAGCAAGAGACGAGGTCATGGATAAGTTTAAACAGTTTTGTGCTGATGTTTGAAAACCAGGAACTTTAGTTTCTGATGGAGATGAAGAATACTTTTCAAATGAGTTTAAGCGCTATTGTAGGAAGCAAAGATTTCGTTTTGAAAACTTTGCTCAATATACTCCACAAGAAAAAGGAACAATTGAAAGAATTTGGGGAAATTCTGTTGCTATGGCTCGCTGCTTCTTAGACAACGCTTGAATGGACCAAAAAATAATGGCCGTATGCTTTGAACATGGCATTTTTACGTCAAAAACATGCTTTTGCTTTCAGCTCTTGATAAAACACCTTTTGAAAGAAATGATGTTTATTGAAAAACCTATTTTTTTCAAACTTTTTGGTTGTGTGGTTTTTATGCATAATGAAAAACCATTTCGCAAAAATTTGATTACACCTCAAAAAAAGGGAATTTTTCTTGGGAATTCTGAGAATAGTAAGTGTTATTTCATTGGTTTTGAAGCAGAAAAAAGGGAACTCAAAATTTGAAAGTCAAGAAATGTGATTTAATGAAAATGAATTCTACTTCATACATAAGAAAACACAAAAATTGGTCGAAGACTTTAATAATGATTCAATTGAAGTCTTTTTTTAGTCAACTCGCTATCGATCCTTTGCTTCCAAAAAATGATGATAAGACTTTGCAAAATCCAAATTGGTTCGAAGCAATAAAAAATGAGTACAACTCTTTGGTTGAAAACAATGTTTGGTCCTTAATGAAAAGTGATGAAAAACCAGTAGGAAGTACATGGCATTCTGGTAGGAAATTCGGTCCTGATGGTGATATATGTCGCTATATAGCTCGTTTTGTTGCAAAAGGATTTAACCAAGTTTTCGGAAAAGAGTTTTTGACGAAACCTACTCACCTACTACTAGACTTTCAACCATTAGATTTTTGATGTCTCTGGCTATTTCTAACGATTAGCAATTAAAACAAATGGACATAAAAACTGCTTATCTAAATGCTCCGATTTAAGAAAATGTAGTAATTAAACAACCTGAAGGTTTTGAAATTTTGGATGAAAACGGAAAACCATTTGTTTTTAAACTGAAAAAGAGCTTGTATGGTTTGAAACAATCTGGAAGAAACTAGTTTTTGACTGTGAAGGCTTTCTTGATTACACTAAGTTTTGTTAACTCAATTCACGACGAATGTTTGTTTATAAAAAAGCAGGATGAAAAAAAAATTAGTTGTCTTTGCATGTGGGTAGATGACTCAAAGTTTGTGGCATTTCTGAAAAATTTTTGTGATTGGTTTTACGCTGAAATTTCCAAGAAATTTAAAATTAGTGATTATTCAGATTTGACGTGGTTTTTAGGAAAGAAAAATGATAGGACTCTATCGGAAATAAAAACTAGCCAAGAGAAATACGTAAAAAAATTTCAGAAACTTTCGAAATGAACAATTGTAGGCTAATTGGCACACCATTAGAAGAAAATTGTAAATTTTTATAAAATGGTTGTCCTCAGGAGGGGAGTGAGGAGCAACTTAGAATGAGCAAAACTAATTTCAGAGGTTTGATAGGTTGTCATAACTTTTTAGCTTTGTCGAGTAGACCTGATATGTGTTTTGCTGCTAATGCTCTAAATTACTTTGTTGAAAATCCCGGAGAAGTTCATTGGAAAGCAGCCAAGCGTGTTCTAAGATATTTCAGAGGAACAATGAATCAGACTTCAACTCTCCGTAAAACTCAGGTTCTGGATTTGTTGAATTTTTCTGATGCTGATTGGGCAGGGAACATAGATCACAGAAGGAGTACTTCAGGTTTTTTTTAAGTTAAGGGAGTCGTCTGGAGCAATAAGTTGGGGTTGTAAGGCCCAAAGGATTGTAGCAGCATTAACTGCTGAAGCAGAATTTAACTCTGTTGTTGAGGCGAGTAAAGAAGCCATCCAGCTAAGTGGAATACTAGAGGACTTAGGAATTTTCTGTAAAGTACCTCTGAAAATTTTTGTCGATAATCAGGCTTGTATTGCATTAAGTGAGCATTCTATACATCATGATGCAAAAACTAAACAGTTTGCCATAAAACTGAACTTTGTGCGAGAACTGGTAGAGAACCAGGAATTTCAACTGTCATATTTGACTGCAGAAAACATGCTTGCAGAAATTCTGACCAAATCATTTGGGATAGGAAAATACTCACAATTTTGTACATATCTCCTTGGTGAAACCTAGCTCAAAAGTAGGGGTTTCAGCATGACTCCGAAAGTTGAAAGCGAGAAAGCACATCCGCCAACTTCGAGCTAATTTCACACAACCAGATCAAGCTTCAGCGGGTAATTTACACTGTTTATATAAGCTGATTTACAACGTATATTTGCCACCCATAATCAAACAACACTAAATTGATATTCCAAAAAGCTGTGTATTCTGCGTGCCCATCTAACCACACCAATAGGAAACGATTGAATTAAGATACGAGAAGGAACTAAATACATTACCACGCGGTGTTTGAGAACTTAAAAAGCCTTCAAACTTCTTTCTGGTTTTATATGAAAGAACTGGTTTTCTATCTGTTTCAAATATAAGTTTTATTCTCCTTCTTATTCTTAATGTTGACAGCACTCATTTTTTCAAAATTTTTTGAAACTACTTTATGTGTCTTTTTCTTTTCTCTGTTCGTTATTTACTGCTGTCTTTCAACAAAATAACGTTCTCGATAGTAAGAAATGTGCTCATTCTAATCCGATTTGTTTTTAAAAAATTAACAATTTTGATTCCTAGAAATTTGGGCAGTCCAGTTTCTTCATCTTTCCCTTTGCCGATTTTTTCAATACACGAAGCTAAATTTACTAAATAAGTTGTGTCAATGGCCATTGAGCGGAGATGTGCTCCTATCTTAACTCTTGTTAGTTCTACTTCTCAATTTCAGTTTCAATTTTTGCTGAATTCTGTTGCTCAGCTGCTGATTTTGCTTTCCTGATCTCAATTTTTGCCACAATTTTTTTTAAGTTAATTGTCCAAACGGTAGACAATTTTCATTAGCTCACTTAATAGGTCTTATCAGATTCAACAATATAGAACAAAGTTGAATAGGTTTGAACTAATCGGAATAATGAATAAATCTGTGAAAATAGTTTGAGTAGTTTCAGATGATCTTATTAAATAGTTTCAGATGATCTTTTTGAAAATCAGTGATCCAATAAGTTGGAGCTAGCTGTTTGTGCCATCTGATTCAACATCAGAAGTATCAAAAAGACAAGCAGAGAATCCAGAAAATATCAACGGCTATTCGTGGACAGTCCCTCAAACCCAACACAAAAGAACTGTCCACGGTTCACTCAAGAACAGACTGGTACTTCGCTAGAAGAAACGACTCATCATCTGGCACGACGTAATAAACAATAGAATCTCAGAGCACAAAAGCAATTGGTGCCCAATCAACGAGTGTTACAACCCCCTGAAAACACCGCCACTCATCGACACAATCAAAAGAATCAATGATTTCGGTCAAGTTGAAGCCATTGTATACACGAGAAGGCAAGGCATTCCTAACCTGTCTCTCTTGTTACGGAAAATAGGTATTCTCAATCTTTTACCGAAGCAGCTACAAGACGCGAAGCTGCTGTACGAGTTAACGCAAGTTCATTCAGAGTCCAGCACAGAACTCCTGAGTCTAAATTCTGTGTTGAGAAACAATCATAACCTGCTACGACTTGTCATGAAGGTGCGTTCACAGAAGAAGAAGCCAAACGAAAAGCAGAAAGACAGGATCAAGAAACATCAACTCGCCGAATCAGAAAACACGAAGGTTTCAGAACCCTAACTGTGAGTTACCACAGCTCTATCTATTAGTAAATCCGGAGGTCTTTGCGAGAGAACATTTTCTTCTGTTCTCTCGCAAAGTTCACTTATCTAGTGAATCCAGAGGCATCGCCTCGGAATCACAGAGAAGTGAACACAAGTGAGAGACCAATTGTCCCCCTCCTCGGCCTCTTCTTCTTGCATCCACTTACAAAATGCCACCACCGGAAACTTCCCGCTCAGTCTGTGAAATCCCGGAATCGAAATCAGAAAACGCAAGAGAGAGACCGGAACACGACTCAAACGAAGCAAAAGCTCTCTTAAGCTTTCTTCAACTGGACTGCCAATCACTGAACTGAAGAGAATAGGCAGTTTTGACAAGAGAAAACAAGAACCATGAATGTCACACTGGCAAATGAACATCAAAAGAGGCTTGTCTTACTTTCAGCCCGAAAGCTAGCGACGAACATAAGGTCTATTTGAGCCGGGAGCTGAACAATGAGGAACAACTTCTGGAGAATGCCGCATTGAAAATGAGACGTCAGCTATTGGACAAAGGAACGTGCAACGAATACAAAACGTGAAGCTGCAAGAGAAAAAAGGAACTGAGTGGACAAACGAAGAAAGCGAATTGGGCACCAGCTCCCAATGACTATGATCAACTCAGACAAAACTCAATCTACTCATGTTCAACGTCAGAAGCATAGTTGACTTCAACAGTCGATTCTGCTTTGCAAACACCGTAGCAAGAACCGACCATGACATTCTCTGTCTTACAGAGACGTAGTTGATCCCTGATATACCCGATGATGCCCTATTTCTTCCCAGTTTTGTGATCTACAGAAAAAACAGGCGCAGCAACAACAACCACAGCAAACATAGTGGAGTCTTAATAGCAGTAAAAAAAATCACATAAAAAGCGGTATTCTGAACTTGGAGTCTGACGCGGAAAATATTACTGTTAACTCAGCATCGCGACTGGGTCAGTCTGGTCTACAATGTCCCCGAAAACAGTGTCTATAGGTTACCGCTTAAGTTTCTCAGAACATTCCTTGAAAAAGACAGGAAGCAAAGTGTGACTGCTTCGGTAATTACCGGGGACATCGTTTTCCAACATACGAATCGGGAAAATTTGACATCAGAAAACACTTAAGAAACAGCAATACTTGACCCCCTAGAACATTTCAACTTTGAACAAATCCTCCACTGCCCAAATTCACGTAGTCTCGATGTTATACTAACGCAAGATAGGGAACGGATAGAACACTCGGCTATCGACGAAAAATTTGGAAGCATTCTACTTCCTGTCAGATTATCATTCCTTCAAGACATTAGTTGGGACTAACCTGCAAAAATGTCTGACTACTGCTTAATCTTTGTTCCCCTTCAACAAAGCAGACTGGAACTTCATCAGCAAGCTTATTGTTGAAAAGGATTTCAACCCCTACTGCTATAGTAATGTTGATGAGCCTGTGCGCAAGTGGTATGTCTGGATACGCGAGATAGTCGACAAATGGGATGTTTGAATACGCGAGATAACCGGGCCTGCATAACTAAGCATAGATCAAGTCTTCCCCGTGGATCTTGCCAAGCACATCTTCACTCTCATGAAGACAAACCAAATCTTCGTCTACTGTTAAAAATCGAACGGAAAGAAACAGCACTGAAGACTGAGATTGAAAACGACCACGCCAGTTTTGAAGAAAAAATTTTCCGCAGCAGGCGAATCTCAGATCTACAGAAGTATCTCAAGTCACTACACAAAAGCAAAGTACTCCCTCAAGATATGTATCTCGCAATCATCGATGATCAGAACCAAATCAAAATTGTCCGCAAATCTGACAATCTGGATAAAAGTGAAATTTTCATGGTTTTTTCAAACTTTTTCAAGGTGGAAGGTCAATTATCTCCGGATCAAGTTTATGAGAAAAAAGAAAACAATTTCGTAAAACTCTCGGAGGATGAAATCAAGGAAGCGCTTTCAAATCTGGATGCAAACGAAGCTTGTGGACCAGATGATTTTAGTCGAATTGTCCTGAAAAACCTCTTGAACCTCGCAAAATCGCTTCCCCTTGTCTTTAAAAACTGCATCAACAAAGAGTCTTTCCCTTCCCAATGGAAAGTCAGCGAAGTAGCACCTATCTGTAAGAAGAATGACACAGCCGATATAAGTCAGTACAGGCCAATATGCCTGCTCTCAAACATGTCCAAATTCTTTAAAAGAGTCATTTTCCAGCACTTGTATTCGATCGCTGAAGCACAGCTCAATAAAAGACAATTTGGTTTCCACTTGGCAGTTCTGCAGCTCCTTCTGTCCCTAAAAGAAGTGAACAAACTCTACGACGTAGCAAAGAATGAACACGTATATGGCCTCTACGTCAACACATAAATGTCCCGGACTTCAAAAAAACTTTTGAAAAAGTTGTCCATGAAAAGCTACTCGAAAAGCTTCAAGACATCAGCATTGGTGATAAACTGCTCAATCTTTTTTTAGCAGCTACCTTAGAGAACGTAAACAATGTGTCAAGGTAAACAATGCCAGGTCAAGTTTTAGGAACGCGACCAGTGGTGTTCCCCAAGGGTCCATCCTAGGGTCTCTCCTCTTCCTTGCCTACGTTAACGAACAACCCAGAGCCGTTGACAATTCCTCATCGTATGGCTATGCTGACGACTTCAAAGTCATCATGCAGAGCAAAACTGATGAAAATTGACTTGTTGATGCAATTCAAACCTTCCTAAAGACAACCACATGTCCCTTAACGTCAAAAAAAGCAAAATACTTTGTCTGAAAGGAAGCGCCTCATGCGAATCCGGCCATTCAGTTGAAGTGGTGTCGCAACAAAAGGACTTTGAGGTAATCATATCTAGAAATCTCTCCTGGAGTGATAATTGCTCTCGAAGAACAACCACGGCCTGGCGGTCCTTCTGGTTCTTGAGAAGAAACTGTTCACACAAAGCCAATCCCGTCATAAAACTGAATGCGTACGTTGGTTGCGTAGTGCCTGATCTCACCTACGGTTTCCAGGTCTGGTACGCATCAAAAAACGACCTGCAGTTGCTTGAAAGAGTGCAACGCAAAGCTACTGCATGGATATTTGGAAAAGATGCTGACTACAAACAGCGACTACTAAAGCTCAACCTACTGCCTGTATTGTTGTATCTCGAACTACCGAACTACACGATATTCTATTATTCAACGCAAAATGCCAAGACAAGTATGCTCTAGATTCGAACGACATACCTAAATCCAGATCATCAGAAACGGGGCAAAACAAAGACTTCGAAGTTCTTTTTAACAGGTTGAGGAAGACCAATACAAGTTTTTGGACACGGACTGGGCGACTTATGAACATATTTAACAAACACATACCTGAGAATGAATTAATAAAATCAAGACTGACAAAGATTTATCAAGAATTCTTCGTTAGGAGCTACAATGAGATGGAAACAAGTACCTGGCGATTTCTCTGTCGCTGTGGCTCCTGTAACCCTGCCAAGAAATTTGCCCCAGCTGAAAACCGAAGGGTGAATTTTCACCCCCGGTCTCGTCCTAAAGCTTATCTACTACTAAAACTACTACTGTATAATCTTAAAGCTGTTGTTCTTGGGAGAACCTGTTGTTTAGTTTGCGATTAACTGGAAGCTGAATGTCCAACCTCGTTTGTGTTGCCTGACAATATATGGTTTTATTTGGCCATATTATTTTTTTTAATTCTATTAAAAAATCCTTTAAGAAAACTTAATAATTGTGAAATTAGTTTTCAACCAAATCTGAAACAAGGTTGTTTTCGACCAATTTTGTTACTCTTAAGAGCTCAGTTTATGTAAGTTCAACTGAAAAAAACAAGTTTTACTAACCTTAATAGTATGGTATCTATCTTAGTTTGATAAAACATCAAGTTATATTTAACAGTCAAGGTTGACTTTTTTCTTACTCCTTCCCATCTTTGTTTAATTTGGCAGATACTTTCACTGAAAACAGTAATCGCACAAAATGCAGGTTCGCAATGGCTAAAGAACTGTTTTTGAAGCCAATTTTGGTCACAAAGGTTGCAGTCAACTCCAATCAAAGCCACAATTGGAAACCAAGACGCTGACCAATAAACATAAAATTAGTGACAAATTTAATGAACTAATTCAGAAACATGTAGAAGAAACTAATTTTTCCAATTCAAGATAATTCTGTTATTTAAAACGTTTTCGAATTTAACGTTCATCGTCAGGTTAAAACTGTTTCACAAATTGTTAAAATATAAAATGAATCTGTTTTTGGCTAATTGTTTTGAGAAACATATTAATTAGTCTCCACGGGCACCCGGAAAGCTATTTATTTCTGTTTCAGCTCCTGGTTGTAATTATTTACTGTTGTATCAGAAGCTGGACTTTGTTTGGGTAGAACCAATTAACGGGGAATTCAGATTCCGGCGGAAGAAACTTGTATGCTTCATATTCGACTATTGCAAACGTTGTAGATTTAGCAAACACGGAAGTCCTGACTTCCGAGGTCAAATTTTTGGTGCAAGGATTCTTCGCAATTTTTTGAGCTTTTGTTACATTAGGTTATTTTCTCAGTCTACATTTGGCCGAAGAATTCTCCGCATTTGTTCGACTGATTGATTTGTCTCATAGTTATTTGTTTAGAGAAAAAGATTTAGATTATTCGTTTATTTAGGACTTATTCAGCGCCTACTGCAGTCTTCGGATTGTATTTAATTGTCACAAACAATGACGGCTTTATCCCCGCTGACTCCCCTGTCTGATCCGCCGGGCACTGTGGGCATGGGTTTACGAACTGAACAAGAACGCGTTATCTGTGTTCGATGTAAATATAAATGTGTTCAAGGATCTTGCCTTGGAATTGCTCAGATAACAAGTTGCATTGGAATAATATTTTGATATCGTCTGGGTTGTTTGCGAACTTTTACAACAGAGCTATTAGCCCTTGATTGAATACCTCCTCTTGAAGTTAAAATAGAGAAATTAGAAACGCTGATTTCTGAAATTCAGTCACTGAAACCGGAGATAAATTCTCTGAAGAAACCGGATTACACGTATCTTAGAGCTGCTTTCAGAAAACGGACTGAGAGTACAGCTAGCGATTGTAATTAAAAAAAACAGTGAGCTGAAGGCAACGAAAGTTTGCTTACCAACCACTCAAGACAGAAAACCAAAAGTTTTCAAGACGGGCACAAGTATTATTCATCATACGACTGTCAGTGCAATTGAAAGACCACCGAAAAGAGGCAATCTCTTAATTGGTCGTGTAACCAACTCTGTCTCTACGCATGATAAAAAAGAATAATGCAAAAACAAGGGAGCTAATCTACTGCCTATCCATGAAATATCTAAGGAAGATTCTCGTCTGAAATCTTTCCACTGTGTATTCAAATTCGATAATGATCAAGCTGAATATGCCGATTTGTGGCCTGAAAATATTTCCTTTTCTCAATTTTAATTAAATCAGGCAAATGACCGACCACATATTATACCTGACTATCTAATTTCAAATCTGTCAATGATAGTGTAAAAGTATGTTTACATAATGCAAGATCGGTTCGCAACAAGACCTCGCAAATAAAAAATCTTATTGAAGCTAATGATTTTAACCTCATAATTGTAAAAGAAAGGTGGATCAACGATAACGCAAATGATGAGTTTCATCACCAGCAGTATTGCGCGAATGGCTCTGTTAACTGAGTGCAAACAGAAAGGAAAAAAGTGGCAGAGGTTTAGCGGTGTTCTATGATGGGACTTTACGTGTCAATACTTATTCAAACAGGTGTTTTACAAACGCAGAGTTGTTTTTTTGAAATAACGCGAAACAAGTCAGTCTATATTTGATTTTTATGTATCTTCGACCAGATAAAAACGTACGTCTCCTTATAAGTGAGTTAACATCGTTTATTAAGGAGAAAGCTGTTCTTCAGATAATTATTTTTTGTAGGCGATATCAATGTTTATATGCTGCTATCAAATGATGCGTCAAGAAACTGAATTTGTTCGACTAATTTATTCGTATAATAGTTATCTGTTCAGATAAAAATGTTTTAGATTATTGGTTTAATTAGGACCTATTCGTTTAATTAGGACCCAATCATCGCTTACTGCAGTCTTTTGACTGTATTTATTTGTCCCAAACAATAACGGCTGTATCCCCGCTGACTCCTCCATCTAATACACCATTCACTGTGGGCATGCGTCTATGCACAGAACAAGAACGCGTTATCTGTGTTCGGTGTATATCTAAATGTGTTCATGGATCGTACCTTGGAATTGCTCAGATGACAAGTTAGATTGGAGTGATTTTTTGGTTTCGTCCGAGTTGTTTGCGGACTTTTACAACAGAGCTATCAGCCCTTGATTGAATACCTGCTCTTGAAGTTACAATAGAGAAAGTAGACTCGCTGATTTCTGAAATTCAATCACTGAAACCGGAGATAAATTCTCTGAAGAAACCGGATTACACGTATCTTAGAGCTGCTTTCAGAAAACGGACTGAGAGTACTGCTAGCAATCGTAATTAAAAAAAACAGTGAGCTGAAGGCAATGAAAACTTGCTCACCGACCACTCAAGACAAAAAACTAAAAGTTTTCAAGGTGGGCACAAAAAATAATCATCAAACGACTGTCAGCGCAAATAAAAGACCACCGAAAAGAGGCAATCTCTACCTTTATCGTGTAAGCAACTCTGTCTCTACGCATGCCATAAAAGAATTTAGCTAATCTATTGCGTATCCATGAATATCTAAGGAAGATTCTCGTCTGAAATCTCTCTACTGTGTAATCGAATTCGATAATGATCAAGTTGAATATGCAAATTTCTGGCCCGATATGTTTTATTTTCACAATTCTATTGAAATCAGTCAAATGGCAGGCCTCCTATGATACATGATTATTTAATTTCACAAATGTCAATGACAGTGTAAAAGTGTGTTTACATAATGAAATGGCGGAGGATTAGCGGTGTTCCATGATGGAACTTTACGTGTCAATACTATTTCAAACAAAAGTGTTGCGAACGCAGAGGTGGTTTTTCTTGAATTTACGCAGAACAAGTAAGTTTTTTTTTAATTTTCATATACCATCGACAAATAATAACCTACTTGTCTTTATAGGTGAGTTAACATTGTTTTTTGAGGAGAAAGCATTTCTTCAAAAATTTATTTATTGTAGGCGATATCAATGTTTATTTAATGCGTCAAATGATGCGTCAACAAATGGATATATTTTTTTGGATGATTTTGGTTTGCGACAGCAAGTTACTGTGCCCGCTCATAAAAGTGGTGGAATCTTAGACAAGGTTATCACATGCAATTGAAGTGTCAGAAAGTCTTTTATGTTTCGTTACCAGCCCAGATCATAGAGTTGTGCACTTTGAACTGCTGAAAAGCTCAAGAGTTTAGCTGTAAAGATGGCCCAGTGCAAAAATGGCAAAATTTTTACGTGTTATCGTTTGCAGAAAATATTGTTGCTCCGATCGACAGAAGTAATCCTGAAAATGCTTGGAACAGAGTTTTGAACAAATTTAATAATGTAATAAAGTAACATGCTCTGAAAACTAAATTTGTGAGAAGTCATATAAGCTCTTTCTTTGACGATGAGTTAAAAACAACGAAAACATGAAGAAGAAGCTTTGAGAAAACTCACCGTAAGAATTGTAATTCCCAAGCCAAAAGCCCCTTTTTAATTAATTTTGGAGTCTTTTGAGATGTTTTAAAAAAGAGAATGCCTCGAAAAATGTGTTACTAGTTGCTAATGAAAAAAAGCGTGTTAGGTATTCTATGCTGCAGTAATTCTTAGTGCAGAAAATTTTGTCCTGCCGCAGTCACTAGGGGAGCCTCAATATCTAGCAAAGATATTCAAAGATGTTTAATGCTTTCTTTGTTAAGAAAATAGAAGCCGCTTTAGTTTCAATAACTCTAACGAATGGCTCAGAGTTGAACGATTAACAAACAACTACCGTGGAAAATTTTCAAGATTTCCGACTGAGCAATTTGTAATTACTTTTTCAAAAAATTTTAAAAAGTACGACCCCGATTAATTTAATACCAACAAGGTTATGTCAAATTTTTTTGACAAATTCGCCGGACTATTTCATTGCGCTAATCCATTTAATTATCCAGACAGGATACTTCGCAAACCAATTCAAACAGGGAGACGTGAGGCCGCTCATAAAGAAGTCTGACCTTGATCCTGATTTGTTGTCGAGTTATCGCCCTGTGACAAATCTAAGATTGCTGACCAAAGTTAATGAAAGAGTTATTTTTGAGCAAACTAATTTATATCTGAAATCCAATGATCTCATGAACAAGTATCAGAGTGCTTATCATTGCCCGCAGTCGTGCTCCGTGATGTACATTGGACTAGACTTGTCCGCAGCGTTTGATATTATTGATCATCACTTTTTATTTGAGATATTAGCAGAAAAGACTGGTTTGCAACCGGTGGTGTTACTGTTTATTCAGAATTATTGTTCAATTCGTTTGCAACAAGTTATCTTAAATGGATTTCTTTCAGGTTATGTTAAATTTAAGACAGGTGAGCAACAAGGATCGGTTCTTTGTTTTTTTGTTTACTTTTACATGCTGCCTTTAGAAGATAAGCTGAAATAACTGGAATAAAGTATCTTTTCTGCGCAGATGATACCGTTCTTTATATTGTATTCGGTTTGACCCTCAGTCAATACATGTTTAATGATATTTTTACCAAGGTTCAACGTTGGTTAAGCAATGCAAAATTGAAATTGAATGTCGATAAGAATGAGTATATGGTTATTCGGAAATGTATATTTTTAAACTTGGTTTCTTACGTCTGCCAGAAGATTGTGACTACACTGAACAGGTAAAATTTATATTGATTGTCAACTTAATCTGCAACGACAGGCCAACTTTGTTTGTTCGAATTCATAATATTATCTCCGTAAAGCGGGGTCAATTTTAGATCAAGTTAGAACATCAGTCCTAATTGAGTTAATTACAGTTTAAGTGTTATCACGTGTTGACTACTGTAATTTTCTTTTTTATGGTCTGCCAAACTTTTTGTTAGCAAAACTCAATGGAATAATGATCTCTGCCCCACAATTGAGTTTTTGGTTGTAATTTTCAACCCCAATTTTGTCGTACCTGAAGCAGCTACTCTGGTTGCCAATTAGGCAACGCATTCTGTTGAAAATCCTATTTTATGCGCTTCGCTTTTTACATAAGCCTGGCGACCTCCCACTCTTTTTATCGGAATTAATGGAACGAAACACGATGGTTACAAGGTCTCAATACTTTTACTAATTACTTGTTCCCAACTTTTGCTCTAATTTCGAAGACTTTTGTTCTCGCATGCGGTCGCTGTTGAGTGGGGTAAACTCTCAATTGACTTGAAACTTATAAAAAAAATTTTCAGGTGAAAACTCAAAACCTGTCTGTTTTAATTTTTTTATGCTGTTCAGATTATAAATGGGTGAAACTGTCTCATTGTAAAACATCTGATACCAAAATGAAAAAACGTGCTCTTGTGTCTCGTACTACTTGAAATAAAGTTTTAGAAAACAAGGGGTTCTAGAGGAGTCTGTGATATCAAAAAGAGAAGATTTTGTCCCTACAAACATGTCAGTTAACAAGTAACTGAAGGCTTTTGGATTTGAATCAGAAGATTTTGAATTAAAATGATTGAAAAAGTTTTATTAACATTGAAAAAAATCTCCACTTTACAATTATCTTTTTCACCAAACTTGAAACTAGACTGTTAATTGCAAGAAGAAATGAATTCACGAGAA
The DNA here is from genome assembly GCF_964194025.1 of Convolutriloba macropyga. Taxonomy (NCBI): domain Eukaryota; kingdom Metazoa; phylum Xenacoelomorpha; order Acoela; family Convolutidae; genus Convolutriloba; species Convolutriloba macropyga. The sequence goes on along the minus strand of NC_134478.1, from coordinate 32,992,648 downwards.
TATCATTCCTCAAAAAATCTATACATTCAGCCAGCCCTCACAAGGGAGAGATCTATAAAACTATAAAAGGACATTTTATTTCTCAAGAAGAGGTAGGACCTTCCAAGTGATAGAGTATCGCACAAGAAACTTAAAACCAGAAACCTTGACTTACTTGACGATGGAGTGAAAAAATGAATGGAGTCACTGAATGCTCGTTCCAATTTACTAGAAAATTTAACTGTTTTACAGCTGAACAGAAATGTTGTTTTAAGAATGAAAGAAGAAGGAAATTTACGAAGGCTAGTCTTAACTCTGTTTTTTTTTTAATATTTGCATGAAATTTTGCGAAATCAAAATAATTTATCCTCTGAGCTTCTCCTAAACTTTTTTTTTGTTCATCCAACTGCCATCGCGGGAAACAAAAGAATTTTCATTTAGGCACCCTGACAGCCAACAAAGACTTTGTAACGTTAGAACAAACGAAGAGATTTTTTCCGGACTTCTGTGCAGTTTGTAAACTGAAGCTAAAGTGTTTCGAGATTATTATTATATGCGCGTCCTACAATACTCCAAAAACAAGACCCTTTAGGTACTCTCCCAACAAAATTAAATCACTCTTGTAAGTTTTCCTAAAAAATTTCGCTTGTTTTGATCTGGGGCAAAAAAACTTCTTGAAACGAACTGGAGAGCATTTATTGGCTTTATCAAAGAAGATGTTAAAGTAATTAACTTGGTTGAATAAAAGTATTTTTATTGGCAAGTGGTTTACCAACCTTTGTAGAAATTATACTCGATGTTGGTTACCAAAATATTGATATTTGACTGTTTTTGAAGATACCAAGCAATGCTGGCTGGGAGTGCGGGGTGATTCGATTGTCCATTGTAATTCACATAAAATTGTAAGTGCTGGATAACTTCAGAAGCCTTGGCAGTGCTAATTTTTAAGGTACTTTCATTCACAACTTTTCAACAGCGATTGCTAGACAAACAGCAATCAAATAAACGAATAAGTATACAGATATAACAACAATATGGTTTAATTGTTTGCTGCAAAAAAAAGTGTACGCAGACGCTACCGCCCTTGACAACAAAACCAACCTCTAATTTCATAAAAAACTTAAAAGAATAGTAAATCGAAAAACTAGGTTGAATGAGAGGTTGTATGATCGGGGAATGAGAAAAGCTGTCAATGAAGCACATGAGATTGACCGCAAAAAGAATCCAAAAAATTTTTCTTTTAATGTGATGAACTTATTTTCAAGCATTTGAAGAAAGCAGTTAAAGCCTGCTCCTTACCAAAGCTGATGATAATTGAAGGTAAACAGAGCATATGTGTCAATGAGAAGTTGACATGCTGATCTAATTGTTTGAGTCAGTTTATCACCCAAAGATATGTTCAGTAATGACATCAGTAACCACATCATTGAAGTTTGACTGATCTCATTTTAACGAAACCATCATATTGACCAAACTGAAGGTTGCTGTTGAAATAATCGTATACTATAAAAAATATAGATTACTCATTGACAAACTTCAACATCTGAATGAGGATGCTGTCAAAAATAATCTTCAACTTAGATGTCGCTAAGTCGAGAGGGCCCATTGGTTTACCACCCCTTTTTATTTAAAAAATCCCATAAATATCAGCAGCATGTTGCTTACACTGCTATAGATTGCCGAGAGATTAGAAAAAGTAGCAGACATTTGAGAAGATTCTGCGATAAAGCTTAAACCTAACAAGGGTATTCGAAAAAAAGTTGAAAATAACACAGCAGTGTCCTCATTGAACATCGAAAACCAAATCCTCGAGAAATCTATGTTTTATAGTATACGATTATTTCAACAGATATCTTCAATTTGGTCAATATGATGGTTTCGTTAAAAAGAGATCAGTCCAAAATAACACGTTTCTCTCTGAAGAGAAATCTTTGAAGCCGTTGATAGAAACACCATCAAGAATATGTCTCATCAAATGTCTCTCAGTTATTTTGGTGTAGCAAAAAGAAGCTGTAAATCATTGCGGCAGGTAGATGCGTGCTTGAAAATCTTATAGATTAATTGAACGAAAAATATTAATTTATTAGCTGCGACTACGTTAGCTCAACAGTACGGAGTCTAACAAGTGATTGGTCAACAAAAGGCTTACTGCTGGGTCCGATAATGTTTTTCTCTTATAAATTGATTTGTCAGATGGTTTTCAATTTTTCTGACCTGGTAATTTTTCACAATAAATCATAGTTTTGAACTACTAACAGAATTTTATTGGGTAACCAATTTAATCCTGATTTTACTAAATTTTATGTAAAACAAAATCAAAAGAAGCTGGTCACAGACAACTGTGCAAAAGTGACATTCAGAGGGGCTGAGAAGAACTACAACTGATTGAGACGTAAGTTGAAACTAGTGAAACTAGTCAAAGATCTAGTTATTTTTGTATTAGCAGACCTGAGTTCGAAGTTTCATATAGCAGACAGACTGAAGAAGGCCAACAAAATTTTGTATGTTTTGAGGAGAAATTCGTGTTCTGCTTTAATTGTATTTTGTATCAAGCAAGGTCATTAAAAGTCCTCCATACTAGTTTTGATGCTACACGGCCTCAATTGCATAGCTGTTAATCGGTCTGCAAAATTTTTGATAGAGAAAAATCAAAATAGGGCGGTAGGATGGAAAACAGGAAGGTATCATGTAGACTACTGCAAACGGTTTGAATTTTTTAACATCCTAACATTGCCAATGTTCATCCAACTAAATGAACTTCTCCTTTTTCTGTGAAAATTGGGTTGCTTGAATTGCCTGCCAGAAACAAAGCAACAATTAAACACATGATTTTTCAAATTCGTATAAGCAAGAACAGAAAGGGCGCAAAATGAATTTTTTTTTATTTTGTAGAATTCAGAACAAATTAGATAGATCTATTGATTACTTCAAATGCACAGTGTAGGACGAAGAATTGTACAATTATTTTGGATGTTTTTCAACAAAAAATTCTAAGAAAAGATGTCTCCAATTGGCGATCGGGTTGAGATTGTAGTGTGCAGAACCAATTGTACGATTTTATCAACATGATGACATTTTTTTAATAAAAAACATTGTTATTTTCCTCTGGTACACAAAAGAATAAAAAGCAAATGGTAATAGAGGCGATGTAAAGTTAAGAATATAACACTATGTAAAATTATAAAATCATTAAATTACCTAACTAAGAATATGACCTTAAATTATTTAAAAAAATAGCCTAAAATGCGAGCAAAAAATGTTCTCACAATTTTAAATGTATATCATGAAGATTAAAGAATAAAATTAAAATCTAATGGGTCCTTCAAAAATTCTTTCCAAAAATATTCTTTCAGTTCATTTTTAAGGAAGTTTTCGATGTTGCTTTCCGTCTAATATTAGAGGGCTGACTATTATGAATTGGAATTGATTGTGCAATAAAAGAATCAGTTAAAACTTATTGTTCTTTCTTATATCGAACGTTATTTTTTAGACCTGTCATGTTATTTTATTCTCATGGTAGAGAGAAGTTCAATTTTATATGCTGAAAGATCGTTGCTGAGTGGGCAAAATAATATTTTGAGCAATGATATTTCAAGAGAAAAGAAACTGGTAATATTTTGCTGCGAAGTTTGAGATCTGTAGACCGATCGTATTTTCTCCTATTAAAAATGGTTTTTATTCCCCAATTCAATTGTTTTTCTAAAGATGTGAGTAATGACTTTTGCAACCCTATCAGAATTAGAGTTGAATAATGTATATGACTTATTACTACTGCACTAAGTAATAAGTCTTTCGTTTTCTCTGGTAAAAATTACTTAGTGTATTCAAAACTTTTATTCCACAAGCCATTCTCTGAAGAGTCTTTTTCACTTCTCCATCCAATTTTAGTGTGCTATCAATAATTACGCCAAGATACTTCACAGTATTTGATTCTGCTATTCTTTCTTTGTCGACATTCAGAACAGTATTTGTTAACCTCTTCCTGGTGCTGAACACAAAATATTCTGTTTTTTGTTTGTTCACCAGTAACTGGGACATTGCAAAAAAATCATAAATTTTTGGGATGTTATGTTCAAGTTTCATTTTTGGCCATATTTCATCAGTGTCGGATGTAAAAAGAAAAGTGTCGTCTGTAAAAACACAAGTGTCGATGTGTAAAAACACAAGTCTCGAAATGAATAGGAGATGTAGGAATGAAATTGGAAAGTTCTTAAGACTGTTCTCACAACTTTGAATGAAAAAATTGAATAAGATAACCCACATAAGTGAAATTCTGAGGTAATGAAGGAAAACTTAAAAATTTCAAGCAGCAAAAAGAACATAAAACAGTTTTAAAAATATTCAAAAAATGGGCGAAAATTTATCCCAAGGAAGGCGATGAAAAAATCTCTTCATTCGTTGCGGGCTCCACAGCAGCACTTCTTCGCAAAACTAAAAAGATTGAGTGTAGCTTACAAACAATTATAAAATCAGCAAAACAAAATCAAGAAGACGCTAGCTGAATTCACACGCCGGAAGTATCACACTCAAATTATTCATTTTTGGTGAAAGTCCACTTCGGAAGTATCACACTCAAATTATTCATTTTTGGTGAAAGTCCAAGTTACCAGTGAAAGTCATCTCTTCTCCTCCATGTATTTCTTCGGGCATTCTAATTGGAGAGATGCTAAAAGTTTCCACTGAACCCTCTGACAAACGTATCCATACCAAATATACAAGAATTGAAGAAAAAATCTAGTATTTTGAAACACAAGACCGCAAGCTCATCCAGGTCATTCATCTAGGCCAGTACAACTATGGAAAGGAGACAAATTGCGCATTTTTGATCAACACTAAATACCCAGTTTGCAAAAAACTTACTATAAATATGCCAATTGTCTAAAGGGCTATGCAGGATTCCAAAAACCCCGGAGTTTAATGCCGCTGATGACAAAATTTATAGCGATTGTATGAAAACCTAGAGAACCACTAGAAATTAAATATAGCAAAATCACGTCAAAACAAATCCGTTCTCGCATTCCAAAAGTAGGGGTGTTGAAGGGCAAAAAATTGGGAAAACAATCTTGGAAAACAGCAATATAGACGCTCTTATTGTTAGTGAGCAATGACTACCTGCGCTCAATAATTTCAATACAAAACGTGTTTCGAAAAAAATCCAAAATTAATCGTTTTTTGAACTACGACCAGATTTGTAACTTGTCATAAGCTCAATAAATATGATGGTATCTGTCTAACAGAAACGTGGCTCCTAATATTCGTAACACCTCATTCTTCCGCAAACAATTTCAGGTCTATAGAAATGACAGGCCATCGAACATGAATCGTACCTCTAGCTATGGACGTGTTCTAATAGCCTTGAAGAACTAAATAATCTAACATCTCATCGATCTTCAATTGGAGTGCTCAGAATATGAACATTTTTTGTTGCATCTATAAGTCTTCTTAGGACAGTCGGTACAGATAAGACCTCAACACCCTGGAATCTCTACTAAACAAAACAGAGCGAATACGGTTTAATGATTTATCGTTTCGAGAGATCAGACTGATGAGATCACCATTTGGACCAAACTGGTTGGACAAAACTCTCTTCCACAGTTAAGCGTGAGTTTTGAGTTCCTGAATGGTTGGTCACACAAAAATTTTCGAATTCCAGTCGGTTGCATTTTGATGTCCTTGTGAGTAAGAAACTTGACCGAATTATGCAATTTTTCATTGAATAAAAACTGCAGGAGCAATTTAGCGTCAACGGGTGGGCATGCTCTGAACAGAACCCTGTCTGTAATTCGATTGAGGTATATACAAAAACTGCGGAATTTTAGGCAACCGATTTTTTGTCTTCAAACAAGCTGCCTGGGATGAATTTAACAAATATACATGTGAACACCCATTCTTACCATACTGCTTCAGCAATGTATATGAGCTCCTGAAACAATGGTAAAAATGGATCTGGAAAGCAATTTGGCAATTATATCAGGAGTATCCTAATATCGATCCTTCGTGTGATTGGTACTCAAACATTATCTCCAACCTGTTTAAACGGGTCAACCCTCTTAAAAACAACCGCAGTTAAACACTCAGCAAAACACTTCAAATCAGGAAAATTGAACAAATCACATAATACGTGGATTTAGAGTCAATTGATTTTAAGAAAACAGTTTTTGAAGAGCGAATTTTTAGCAAAATTCAGAAATACCTGAAAAAAAGGAAAGCGTCAACAATCCCTTAATAATAAAGTCCCGCAATTTGAAGATCTCTGACAACGCGACTAACGCCAAAATCTTCAACAATTTTTTCGTGAGTCTTTTCAATCTGCGTCGACTATACACAAAATATAATGAAAAAATGAATTGTATAGATTCAGTTATAGCCAAAGTTCTGAAATACCTGAACGCCTAAAATTTACCGGACTGGTATTGCGATTGAACATGAATTGTATCTCTAATTATGGAGGTGTATTAATAGCCCTGAAGAAGGAAGTCATCCAGCATTTTAACTACTTTCAATTGAAGCAATCAGAATATGAATAACTCTTTGTTGCTTCAGACAGTTGGTACAGATGGGAGCTCAGCACCCTAGAGTCTCTATTAAAGAAGCTAGAGGAAATACGGTCTAGTGATTCATCGTTACGCGAGATCAGAATGATTAGACTTCGACTTCGACTAGTCTGTTTGGACACAATTATGTTCCATGACTGAGTATGAATTTTGAGTTCTTGAATGGTTTGTCGAACAAAAATTCGCTAATTCAAGTCGGTTGTTTTTTGATATCTTTATGAGTAAAGAACCCAACCGATTTAACCAATTCATCTTTGACTATGACCAGCAGGAGCATATTTGCGTCAGCGGGAGAGCATGCTCTGACCACAGCCCTCTGTGTAGTTCGATTGAGGTATGAACAAACACTGCAGAATTTGAGGCAACAAAATTTCCGTCTCCAAAGGAGCAACCTGGGATGGACTTAACAAAGATGTAACTGAACACCAATTCTTACCATACTGCTTCAGCAATGTATATGAGATCCTGAAACAATGGAAAAAATGCATTTAGGAATCAATTTGGCAACGTATCCCAAGAGTAATAAAAAATCAATCCTTCCTGCCGCTGGTACTCAAACATTACCTCAAACCTGCTGAAGCGATTCACCACTACTAAAAACAACAGCAGTACAACACTAATCAAAACAATTAATTTCGAGAAACCAGGAAAAATTCACTCAATGACTTTAGAACTCATCGACTTCGAGAAAACAGTTTTGCAAGAGCAAGTTTTTAGCACAATTTACAAATACCTAAAAAATCAGGAAAACGTCAACAATCCGACAAATACTGAAGTCCAGTAACTTGGAGATCTCTGACAACGTGACTGAAGCCAAACTCCAACAATTTTTTTGTGAATCTTTTCAATTAACGTCGACTTCACGCAAAATAAGGTGAACACAGTAAATTGTATAGCTTCAGCGAAAACTGCAAAATTTTAAGAAATTAATTCTTTGCCTTCAAACAAGCTGACTGGATGAAATTAACAAACATACAACAAAGCACCCATTCTTACCAGACTGCTTCCACGATGTATATGAGCTACTTGAACAGTGGTACAAACGGATCTAGGAAACAATTGAGCAACCTATACCAGGAGTAACCAAACATCAATCCTTCCTGACACAGGTAATCAAACATTACCTTAACCTGCTGAAGCGAACGAACAGCCTTAAAAACAACAGCAGCAAGACACTCACAAAAACAGTTAGAATCGAGAAACTCGAAAAAATCACAGCATGGATGGATTTAGAACTCATCGAATTTGAGGAAACTATTTCTGAAAAGGCTTAACCCAAAAAAAATCCACCGGACCGAGGAAAATAGGCTCAAGAAATATAATTTTCTCTGTCTTAGAGAAAGGTGGCTCCTGAAATTTCTAACAACGCCCCCTTCCGCAATCACGTTCAGTTCTGTTGAAATAACAGGTAATAACATTAAATATAAATCGTACCACTAATTAGGGAGATGGTCTAATAGCCTTGAAGAATTAAATGATCCACCATCTCATCGATTTTCAATTGGAGCACTCAGAATGTGAACATTGATTGTTGCATCCACAACTGTCCTTCAGATAGTCGTTACATATAAGACATCGACACCTTGGAATCTCTGATAAAAAAACAAGAGCAACTACGGTCTAATGACTTATCGTTACGGGAGATCAGACTGATTAGATGTCATCATGGACCAGACTGGTTGGACACAACTCTCTTCCACAATTGTGTATGAAAATTGATTTCTTGAATTACTTTCCGAACACAAACTCTTTAATTCCGTCGGTTTTTTAGGTAACATCAGTAAATACGAATCGTAACTCTAGTTTTGAAGGTGGTCTCAAAACCGTGAAGAATGAAATGATCCACCATTTCATCGATCTTCAATTGGTGTGCTCAGAAAATCAATAACAACTTGTTGCATCTACAACTCTTCTTCCGACAGTCGGTGTAGATGGGACCTCGTCACCCTAGAGTCTCCATTAAAAAACTAGAGGAAATATGGTCTAATGATTCATCGTTACGCGAGATCAGAATGATTAGACTTCAAATACGACCAGACTGTTTGAACACAACTTTTTTCCATAATTGAGTAAGAATTTTGAGTTCTTGAATGGTTTGTCGATGACAAGTTCCCTAATTTAAGTCGGTTGTTTTTTGATACCTTTATAAGTAAAAAAACCCGACCGAATTATCCAATTTTCCATTGAAGCTGCAGAAGCAATTTAGAGTCAACGGGCTAGCAAGCACTGACCACAGCCCCCTCTGTACTTCTATTGAGTTATAAACAAACACTGCAGAATTTTCGGCAACCAATTTTTTGTCTTCAAACAAGCTGCCTGGGATGAACTTAACAAATATATAAGTGAATACTCATTCTTACCATACTGCTTCAGTATTTTGCATGAGCTCCTGAAACAATGAAAAAAAAGGATCTAGGAAACAATTGGGCACCTAATACCGGGAGTAACCAAACATCGATCCTTCTTGTCATTGGTACTCAAACACTATCTCATACCTGTATAAGCGAGTCAACACTCTTAGAAACAACCGCAGTCAAATACTCAACAAAACACTTAAGATCAAGAAACTTGAAAAATCACATAATGCATGGATTTAGAGGTAATCGATTTTGAGAAAACAGTTTTTGAAGAGCGAGTTTTTAACAAAAAAAAGAAATACCTGAAAAAATTAGGAAAATGTCAACAATCCTCTATTAATGAAGTCCCGTTACTTGGATGTCTCTGACATCGCAACTAAAGCCAATTTCTTCAATAATTTTTGTGAGAAACAACTCTGTTCCAAAATTGAATATGAATATTGAGCTCTTGATCGGTTTGTCGAACCCCAACAATCTTATTCCAGTCCGTTGCATTTAAACATTTTTATGAGTAAAGAAGCCGAAATTTACGAAGGCTAGTCTTAACTCTGTTTTTTTTTTAATATTTGCATGAAATTTTGCGAAATCAAAATAATTTATCCTCTGAGCTTCTCCTAAACTTTTTTTTGTTCATCCAACTGCCATCGCGGGAAACAAAAGAATTTTCATTTAGGCACCCTGACAGCCAACAAAGACTTTGTAACGTTAGAACAAACGAAGAGATTTTTTCCGGACTTCTGTGCAGTTTGTAAACTGAAGCTAAAGTGTTTCGAGATTATTATTATATGCGCGTCCTACAATACTCCAAAAACAAGACCCTTTAGGTACTCTCCCAACAAAATTAAATCACTCTTGTAAGCTTTCCTAAAAAATTTCGCTTGTTTTGATCTGGGGCAAAAAAACTTCTTGAAACGAACTGGAGAGCATTTATTGGCTTTATCAAAGAAGATGTTAAAGTAATTAACTTGGTTGAATAAAAGTATTTTTATTGGCAAGTGGTTTACCAACCTTTGTAGAAATTATACTCGATGTTGGTTACCAAAATATTGATATTTGACTGTTTTTGAAGATACCAAGCAATGCTGGCTGGGAGTGCGGGGTGATTCGATTGTCCATTGTAATTCACGTAAAATTGTAAGTGCTGGATAACTTCAGAAGCCTTGGCAGTGCTAATTTTTAAGGTACTTTCATTCACAACTTTTCAACAGCGATTGCTAGACAAACAGCAATCAAATAAACGAATAAGTATACAGATATAACAACAATATGGTTTAATTGTTTGCTGCAAAAAAAAGTGTACGCAGACGCTACCGCCCTTGACAACAAAACCAACCTCTAATTTCATAAAAAACTTAAAAGAATAGTAAATCGAAAAACTAGGTTGAATGAGAGGTTGTATGATCGGGGAATGAGAAAAGCTGTCAATGAAGCACATGAGATTGACCGCAAAAAGAATCCAAAAAATTTTTCTTTCAATGTGATGAACTTATTTTCAAGCATTTGAAGAAAGCAGTTAAAGCCTGCACCTTACCAAAGCTGATGATAATTGAAGGTAAACAGAGCATATGTGTCAATGAGAAGTTGACATGCTGATCTAATTGTTTGAGTCAGTTTATCCCCCAAAGATATGTTCAGTAATGACATCAGTAACCACATCATTGAAGTTTGACTGATCTCATTTTAACGAAACCATCATATTGACCAAACTGAAGATTGCTGTTGAAATAATCGTATACTATAAAAAATATAGATTACTCATTGACAAACTTCAACATCTGAATGAGGATGCTGTCAAAAATAATCTTCAACTTAGATGTCGCTAAGTCGAGAGGGCCCATTGGTTTACCACCCATTTTTATTTAAAAAATCCCATAAATATCAGCAGCATGTTGCTTACACTGCTATAGATTGCCGAGAGATTAGAAAAAGTAGCAGACATTTGAGAAGATTCTGCGATAAAGCTTAAACCTAACAAGGGTATTCGAAAAAAAGTTGAAAATAACACAGCAGTGTCCTCATTGAACATCGAAAACCAAATCCTCGAGAAATCTATGTTTTATAGTATACGATTATTTCAACAGATATCTTCAATTTGGTCAATATGATGGTTTCGTTAAAAAGAGATCAGTCCAAAATAACACGTTTCTCTCTGAAGAGAAATCTTTGAAGCCGTTGATAGAAACACCATCAAGAATATGTCTCATCAAATGTCTCTCAGTTATTTTGGTGTAGCAAAAAGAAGCTGTAAATCATTGGGGCAGGTAGATGCGTGCTTGAAAATCTGAATATTAAAATTAATAGATTAATTGAACGAAAAATATTAATTTATTAGCTGCGACTACGTTAGCTCAACAGTACGGAGTCTAACAAGTGATTGGTCAACAAAAGGCTTACTGCTGGGTCCGATAATGTTTTCCTCTTATAAATTGATTTGTCAGATGGTTTTCAATTTTTCTGACCTGGTAATTTTTCACAATAAATCATAGTTTTGAACTACTAACAGAATTTTATTGGGTAACCAATTTAATCCTGATTTTACTAAATTTTATGTAAAACAAAATCAAAAGAAGCTGGTCACAGACAACTGTGCAAAAGTGACATTCAGAGGGGCTGAGAAGAACTACAACTGATTGAGACGTAAGTTGAAACTAGTGAAACTAGTCAAAGATCTAGTTATTTTTGTATTAGCAGACCTGAGTTCGAAGTTTCATATAGCAGACAGAGTGAAGAAGGCCAACAAAATTTTGTATGTTTTGAGGAGAAATTCGTGTTCTGCTTTAATTGTATTTTGTATCAAGCAAGGTCATTAAAAGTCCTCCATACTAGTTTTGATGCTACACGGCCTCAATTGCATAGCTGTTAATCGGTCTGCAAAATTTTTGATAGAGAAAAATCAAAATAGGGCGGTAGGATGGAAAACAGGAAGGTATCATGTAGACTACTGCAAACGGTTTGAATTTTTTAACGTCCTAACATTGCCAATGTTCATCCAACTAAATGAACTTCTCCTTTTTCTGTGAAAATTGGGTTGCTTGAATTGCCTGCCAGAAACAAAGCAACAATTAAACACATGATTTTTCAAATTCGTATAAGCAAGAACAGAAAGGGCGCAAAATGAATTTTTTTTTATTTTGTAGAATTCAGAACAAATTAGATAGATCTATTGATTACTTCAAATGCACAGTGTAGGACGAAGAATTGTACAATTATTTTGGATGTTTTTCAACAAAAAATTCTAAGAAAAGATGTCTCCAATTGGCGATCGGGTTGAGATTGTAGTGTGCAGAACCAATTGTACGATTTTATCAACATGATGACATTTTTTTAAAAAAAAACATTGTTATTTTCCTCTGGTACACAAAAGAATAAAAAGCAAATGGTAATAGAGGCGATGTAAAGTTAAGAATATAACACTATGTAAAATTATAAAATCATTAAATTACCTAACTAAGAATATGACCTTAAATTATTTAAAAAAATAGCCTAAAATGCGAGCAAAAAATGTTCTCACAATTTTAAATGTATATCATGAAGATTAAAGAATGAAATTAAAATCTAATGGGTCCTTCAAAAATTCTTTCCAAAAATATTCTTTCAGTTCATTTTTTAAGGAAGTTTTCGATGTTGCTTTCCGTCTAATATTAGAGGGCTGACTATTATGAATTGGAATTGATTGTGCAATAAAAGAATCAGTTAAAACTTATTGTTCTTTCTTATATCGAACGTTATTTTTTAGACCTGTCATGTTATTTTATTCTCATGGTAGAGAGAAGTTCAATTTTATATGCTGAAAGATCGTTGCTGAGTGGGCAAAATAATATTTTGAGCAATGATATTTCAAGAGAAAAGAAACTGGTAATATTTTGCTGCGAAGTTTGAGATCTGTAGACCGATCGTATTTTCTCCTATTAAAAATGGTTTTTATTCCCCAATTCAATTGTTTTTCTAAAGATGTGAGTAATGACTTTTGCAACCCTATCAGAATTAGAGTTGAATAATGTATATGACTTATTACTACTGCACTAAGTAATAAGTCTTTCGTTTTCTCTGGTAAAAATTACTTAGTGTATTCAAAACTTTTATTCCACAAGCCATTCTCTGAAGAGTCTTTTTCACTTCTCCATCCAATTTTAGTGTGCTATCAATAATTACGCCAAGATACTTCACAGTATTTGATTCTGCTATTCTTTCTTTGTCGACATTCAGAACAGTATTTGTTAACCTCTTCCTGGTGCTGAACACAAAATATTCTGTTTTTTGTTTGTTCACCAGTAACTGGGACATTGCAAAAAAATCATAAATTTTTGGGATGTTATGTTCAAGTTTCATTTTTGGCCATATTTCATCAGTGTCGGATGTAAAAAGAAAAGTGTCGTCTGTAAAAACACAAGTGTCGATGTGTAAAAACACAAGTCTCGAAATGAATAGGAGATGTAGGAATGAAATTGGAAAGTTCTTAAGACTGTTCTCACAATTTTGAATGAAAAAATTGAATAAGATAACCCACATAAGTGAAATTCTGAGGTAATGAAGGAAAACTTAAAAATTTCAAGCAGCAAAAAGAACATAAAACAGTTTTAAAAATATTCAAAAAATGGGCGAAAATTTATCCCAAGGAAGGCGATGAAAAAATCTCTTCATTCGTTGCGGGCTCCACAGCAGCACTTCTTCGCAAAACTAAAAAGATTGAGTGTAGCTTACAAACAATTATAAAATCAGCAAAACAAAATCAAGAAGACGCTAGCTGAATTCACACGCCGGAAGTATCACACTCAAATTATTCATTTTTGGTGCGCGTTATTTTTGAAGCTCTAAATAGTTTGAAAATAAAACCATATCCATGTTTTGCAGTTCCATATATGAGTTTATTTTGTCACTCAACGCTGTTGTAGATGTTTTTTGGACATTTTCCGTTTGTACCCCTTCCACCAAGCATATTATGAGTGCATATTATTTGCTATTATTTTCAACCCCAGAAGCAGGTTCCATATGTGTAAGATTGATATTAATGTTAAGATGGATAACTTCATCAGCATAAATTGAACGTTTATTTGGTATTGATAATACAACTTATTTTACTTATTACACTTTTTAAATTTATTGATCTTGATAAGTTATATTCGATAAGATTGATTAATATACTTGATAAACTAGTCAATTTTCCTTCAGTTTAATTATATCCCGGGGCAGTCGTGGTTTTTTCATGATCTTTATTGCTGGTGTCAATTTTCTCTCCCACTCTCTGGTGACAGTTGATATCAGCGACAGAGAATTCCTCACGCATCAATTATTTGCCTTCTCTGGAGCCAACCTCAATCTAAAGTCAGGAAAAAAACGTGTTCCGAAGCGCAAAATTGTATTAAGGCACCATATTATAATTAACACCATCACTGAACACCAAAAGACGCACAAGCCACTCTATCTGTCGATCTTCTTGTGAAAATTTTCAGAAGATGCGGAAACGCATTGTTGTTGTCTTCTGTATCAAAAAAGAGCACTAGACATCTTCAAACTTTGTCAATTTCCGACATTTGATATTCATAAATCACATCTTGAGGAGAAGGGAGAAAAGTGGCGAGGTTGTAGTGTCACGGTACTAAGGCTTTACCAGTGAAGGGATCAAGAGCTGAGAAAAATCTCGGTCAATCTTCACTACTTCCCTAATCTGAATCTTGTTTTCAGGACTAGATTGTCAAAACCGAGACCATCAGAATTTCGGTGGAAAGCTAAACATCAATTCTAACAAAAACAGTCTCAGCACGAATGAAAAAGTGTTTGTTGTAGTGGTGGTCACTAGAACCCAAACCTAGGGGATAGTGATCTCTTTGAAATTTTTATCGCGTGGTCCTTTCCATCCTTTCCCTTGGAGGAATATTAGGAATATTTATATCCTTGAGACTGTTGGCTTGACGTCCTGTCCACATGTGGACAGCGTACAATTTTGATCATTCGATTTGGTGTCCAGTCAGTAATTCGGATCACTGTTTTTTTTATTTAACTCTGCCCTTAATTACGCTCCAGGTTTTTCACACCACTTTCTGCATACCTTCCTGCTATAAGAAAATCAAAGCCAGCACTTTCTAATGTTGTTTTTGCGGCAAAGTAATGCATCCCACGCGAGATCGCACTATGTTTCACAAAAAAATCCATAGATGTCCTCATCCAGCTATAAAACAACGTCATCCTCATCGCCAAAAATTGGAAACCGAAAATAAAGGACATCATAGCAAACCCAATTTTAGCACAAATACCCAAAACAGATTAAAAAACGCTCAAATTTGAAAAACAATTTGAAGTCTTGACGTCCAAAGCCGGGGATTTGTACAATTTCATCAGGATTTTAACAGTAGACAATGTTGATCACCAAACATAGAAAATGAAACCTCAACATTTCAAAGATTCATTAGGCAAGGTAGTACCAGTGAAAGTCATCTCTTCTCCTCCATGTATTTCTTCGGGCATTCTAATTGGAGAGATGCTAAAAGTTTCCACTGAACCCTCTGACAAACGTATCCACACCAAATATACAAGAATTGAAGAAAAAATCTAGTATTTTGAAACACAAGACCGCAAGCTCATCCAGGTCATTCATCTAGGCCAGTACAACTATGGAAAGGAGACAAATTGCGCATTTTTGATCAACACTAAATACCCAGTTTGCAAAAAACTTACTATAAATATGCCAATTGTCTAAAGGGCTATGCAGGATTCCAAAAACCCCGGAGTTTAATGCCGCTGATGACAAAATTTATAGCGATTGTATGAAAACCTAGAGAACCACTAGAAATTAAATATAGCAAAATCACGTCAAAACAAATCCGTTCTCGCATTCCAAAAGTAGGGGTGCTGAAGGGCAAAAAATTGGGAAAACAATCTTGGAAAACAGCAATATAGACGCTCTTATTGTTAGTGAGCAATGACTACCTGCGCTCAATAATTTCAATACAAAACGTGTTTCGAAAAAATCCAAAATTAATCGTTTTTTGAACTACGACCAGATTTGTAACTTGTCATAAGCTCAATAAACATGATGGTATCTGTCTAACAGAAACGTGGCTCCTAATATTCGTAACACCTCATTCTTCCGCAAACAATTTCAGGTCTATAGAAATGACAGGCCATTGAACATGAATCGTACCTCTAGCTATGGACGTGTTCTAACAGCCTTGAAGAACTAATTAATCTAACATCTCATCGATCTTCGATTGGAGCGCTCAGAATATGAACATTTTTTGTTGCATCTATAAGTCTTCTTAGGACAGTCGGTACAGATAAGACCTCAACACCCTGGAATCTCTACTAAACAAAACAGAGCGAATACGGTTTAATGATTTATCGTTTCGAGAGATCAGACTGATGAGATCACCATTTGGACCAAACTGGTTGGACAAAACTCTCTTCCACAGTTAAGCGTGAGTTTTGAGTTCCTGAATGGTTGGTCACACAAAAATTTTCGAATTCCAGTCGGTTGCATTTTGATGTCCTTGTGAGTAAGAAACTTGACCGAATTATGCAATTTTTCATTGAATAAAAACTGCAGGAGCAATTTAGCGTCAACGGGTGGGCATGCTCTGAACAGAACCCTGTCTGTAATTCGATTGAGGTATATACAAAAACTGCGGAATTTTAGGCAACCGATTTTTTGTCTTCAAACAAGCTGCCTGGGATGAATTTAATAAATATACATGTGAACACCCATTCTTACCATACTGCTTCAGCAATGTATATGAGCTCCTGAAACAATGGTAAAAATGGATCTGGAAAGCAATTTGGCAATTATACCAGGAGTATCCTAATATCGATCCTTCGTGTGATTGGTACTCAAACATTATCTCCAACCTGTTTAAACGGGTCAACCCTCTTAAAAACAACCGCAGTTAAACACTCAGCAAAACACTTCAAATCAGGAAAATTGAACAAATCACATAATACGTGGATTTAGAGTCAATTGATTTTAAGAAAACAGTTTTTGAAGAGCGAGTTTTTAGCAAAATTCAGAAATACCTGAAAAAAAGGAAAGCGTCAACAATCCCTTAATAATAAAGTCCCGCAATTTGAAGATCTCTGACAACGCGACTAACGCCAAAATCTTCAACAATTTTTTCGTGAGTCTTTTCAATCTGCGTCGACTATACACAAAATATAATGAAAAAATGAATTGTATAGATTCAGTTATAGCCAAAGTTCTGAAATACCTGAACGCCTAAAATTTACCGGACTGGTATTGCGATTGAACATGAATTGTATCTCTAATTATGGAGGTGTATTAATAGCCCTGAAGAAGGAAGTCATCCAGCATTTTAACTACTTTCAATTGAAGCAATCAGAATATGAATAACTCTTTGTTGCTTCAGACAGTTGGTACAGATGGGAGCTCAGCACCCTAGAGTCTCTATTAAAGAAGCTAGAGGAAATACGGTCTAGTGATTCATCGTTACGCGAGATCAGAATGATTAGACTTCGACTTCGACTAGTCTGTTTGGACACAATTATGTTCCATGACTGAGTATGAATTTTGAGTTCTTGAATGGTTTGTCGAACAAAAATTCGCTAATTCAAGTCGGTTGTTTTTTGATATCTTTATGAGTAAAGAACCCAACCGATTTAACCAATTCATCTTTGACTATGACCAGCAGGAGCATATTTGCGTCAGCGGGAGAGCATGCTCTGACCACAGCCCTCTGTGTAGTTCGATTGAGGTATGAACAAACACTGCAGAATTTGAGGCAACAAAATTTCCGTCTCCAAAGGAGCAACCTGGGATGGACTTAACAAAGATGTAACTGAACACCAATTCTTACCATACTGCTTCAGCAATGTATATGAGATCCTGAAACAATGGAAAAAATGCATTTAGGAATCAATTTGGCAACGTATCCCAAGAGTAATAAAAAATCAATCCTTCCTGCCGCTGGTACTCAAACATTACCTCAAACCTGCTGAAGCGATTCACCACTACTAAAAACAACAGCAGTACAACACTAATCAAAACAATTAATTTCGAGAAACCAGGAAAAATTCACTCAATGACTTTAGAACTCATCGACTTCGAGAAAACAGTTTTGCAAGAGCAAGTTTTTAGCACAATTTACAAATACCTAAAAAATCAGGGAAACGTCAACAATCCGACAAATACTGAAGTCCAGTAACTTGGAGATCTCTGACAACGTGACTGAAGCCAAACTCCAACAATTTTTTTGTGAATCTTTTCAATTAACGTCGACTTCACGCAAAATAAGGTGAACACAGTAAATTGTATAGCTTCAGCGAAAACTGCAAAATTTTAAGAAATTAATTCTTTGCCTTCAAACAAGCTGACTGGATGAAATTAACAAACATACAACAAAGCACCCATTCTTACCAGACTGCTTCCACGATGTATATGAGCTACTTGAACAGTGGTACAAACGGATCTAGGAAACAATTGAGCAACCTATTCCAGGAGTAACCAAACATCAATCCTTCCTGACACAGGTAATCAAACATTACCTTAACCTGCTGAAGCGAACGAACAGCCTTAAAAACAACAGCAGCAAGACACTCACAAAAACAGTTAGAATCGAGAAACTCGAAAAAATCACAGAATGGATGGATTTAGAACTCATCGAATTTGAGGAAACTATTTCTGAAAAGGCTTAACCCAAAAAAAATCCACCGGACCGAGGAAAATAGGCTCAAGAAATATAATTTTCTCTGTCTTAGAGAAAGGTGGCTCCTGAAATTTCTAACAACGCCCCCTTCCGCAATCACGTTCAGTTCTGTTGAAATAACAGGTAATAACATTAAATATAAATCGTACCACTAATTAGGGAGATGGTCTAATAGCCTTGAAGAATTAAATGATCCACCATCTCATCGATTTTCAATTGGAGCACTCAGAATGTGAACATTGATTGTTGAATCCACAACTGTCCTTCAGATAGTCGTTACATATAAGACATCGACACCTTGGAATCTCTGATAAAAAAACAAGAGCAACTACGGTCTAATGACTTATCGTTACGGGAGATCAGACTGATTAGATGTCATCATGGACCTGACTGGTTGGACACAACTCTCTTCCACAATTGTGTATGAAAATTGATTTCTTGAATTACTTTCCGAACACAAACTCTTTAATTCCGTCGGTTTTTTAGGTAACATCAGTAAATACGAATCGTAACTCTAGTTTTGAAGGTGGTCTCAAAACCGTGAAGAATGAAATGATCCACCATTTCATCGATCTTCAATTGGTGTGCTCAGAAAATCAATAACAACTTGTTGCATCTACAACTCTTCTTCCGACAGTCGGTGTAGATGGGACCTCGTCACCCTAGAGTCTCTATTAAAAAACTAGAGGAAATATGGTCTAATGATTTATCGTTACGCGAGATCAGAATGATTAGACTTCAAATACGACCAGACTGTTTGAACACAACTTTTTTCCATAATTGAGTAAGAATTTTGAGTTCTTGAATGGTTTGTCGATGACAAGTTCCCTAATTTAAGTCGGTTGTTTTTTGATACCTTTATAAGTAAAAAAACCCGACCGAATTATCCAATTTTCCATTGAAGCTGCAGAAGCAATTTAGAGTCAACGGGCTAGCAAGCACTGACCACAGCCCCCTCTGTACTTCTATTGAGTTATAAACAAACACTGCAGAATTTTCGGCAACCAATTTATTGTCTTCAAACAAGCTGCCTGGGATGAACTTAACAAATATATAAGTGAATACTCATTCTTACCATACTGCTTCAGTATTTTGCATGAGCTCCTGAAACAATGAAAAAAAAGGATCTAGGAAACAATTGGGCACCTAATACCGGGAGTAACCAAACATCGATCCTTCTTGTCATTGGTACTCAAACACTATCTCATACCTGTATAAGCGAGTCAACACTCTTAGAAACAACCGCAGTCAAATACTCAACAAAACACTTAAGATCAAGAAACTTGAAAAAATCACATAATGCATGGATTTAGAGGTAATCGATTTTGAGAAAACAGTTTTTGAAGAGCGAGTTTTTAGCAAAAAAAAGAAATACCTGAAAAAATTAGGAAAATGTCAACAATCCTCTATTAATGAAGTCCCGTTACTTGGAGGTCTCTGACATCGCAACTAAAGCCAATTTCTTCAATAATTTTTGTGAGAAACAACTCTGTTCCAAAATTGAATATGAATATTGAGCTCTTGATCGGTTTGTCGAACCCCAACAATCTTATTCCAGTCCGTTGCATTTAAATATTTTTATGAGTAAAGAAGCCGACCAAATTATCCAATTCTCAAAAGATTACGAGCTGCAGGAGAAATTTAGCGTTCACGGGCGGGCATGCTCTGACTTCTGTGTACTTAATTTGAGGTATGCACAAACACAGCAGAATTTTAGGCACCCGTTTTCTTGACTTCAAAGGAGCTGCCTGGGATCGACTTAACAAAAATACAACTGATGACCTGTTTTTACTTTATTGCCTGCAGTTCCTAGCACTGCACTTTTCTGCATTCACTAATATGTCTATAGAAACAACAAGCTATTGAACATGAATTGTATCTCTAGTTATGGAGGTGTTCCAGTAGACGTGAAAATTGAAGCCATTGACCATCTCATCTATCTTCAATTGGAGCACTCAGAATATGGATGAGTCTTTGTGGCATCTACGCCTGTACTTCAGACAGTCGGTACAGATGGGATCTCAGTACCCTAGATTCCCTAACAAACAAATTAGAGTAAATACGGTTTAAACATTTATCGTTACAAGGGATCAGACAGATTAGACCTCAACATTGACCAGACAGTTTGGACAAAACTCTGTTCCACAATTGAGTATCAATATTGAGTTCCTGAATAGTTTGTCAAACACAAACTCTCTTATTGCAGTTGGTTGCATTTCAATACCTTTATGAGTACTCATTCCGACCGAACTATTCAATTATCCATTGACTACAACCTGCAGAAGCAACACAATTTCAACGTGTATGCAAGCATTAACCACAACCCTCTGTGTACATCGAATTGGTATGCACAGACACTGCAGAACTTTAGGTACCCATTTTTTTGACTTCAGACGAGCTTCCTGGGATTGACTTAACAAATATATGATGACTGAACACCTGTTTTTACCATATTGCTTCAGAAATGTATATGAGATACTGAAACAATGGTACAAATGGATCCAGGAAGCAATTTAGCAACTTAAAACACTTAAATCAAGAAGCTCGCAAAAAAGTTACATAATGCTAGGATTTTGAACTCATCAATTTTGAGCGAATTGTTTTTGAAGAGCAAGTTTTTAGCAAATTTCAGAAATGCCTAAACAAAATCCAGAAAACGTCAACAAAACCACAATTTATGAAGTGCCGTAATTTGGAGGTCTCTGACAACGCGACTAAAGCCAAATTCCAACAATTTTTTCGTGAACCTTTTCAATCAACGTCCACTTCATACAAAATAAAGTGAACGCTGTGAATTGTATGGTTTCAGTTTTAGCCCACGTTTTGAAAAACTTGAACAAATGAATGTTCGCCAGACCGAAGAGAACAAGCGCAACAATTATGATGTTCTCTGTCTTACAGAGGGTGTCTCCTGAAGTTCCAAGCAATGCACTTTCTGCATTCACTTATATGTCTATAGAAACAACAAGCTATTGAACATGATTTGTATCTCTAGTTATGGGGGTGTTCCAGTAGACGTGAAAATTGAAGTCATTGACCGTCTCATCTATCTTCAATTGGAGCACTCAGAATATGGATGAGTCTTTGTGGCATCTACAACTCTACTTCAGACAGTCGGTACAGATGGAATCTCAGTAACCTAGATTCTCTAACAAACAAATTAGAGTAAATACGGTTTAAACATTTATCGTTACAAGGGATCAGACAGATTAGACCTCAACATTGACCAAACAGTTTGGACAAAACTCTGTTCCACAATTGAGTGTCAATATTGAGTTCCTGAATAGTTTGTCAAACACAAACTCTCTTATTGCAGTCGGTTGCATTTCAATACCTTTTTGAGTACCCATTCCGACCGAACTATTCAATTATCCATTGACTAAAACCTGCAGAAGCAACATTATTTCAACGTGTATGCAAGCATTAACCACAACCCTCTGTGTACATCGAATGGGTTATGCAAAGACACTGCAGAATTTTAGGTACCCATTTTTTTGACTTCAGACGAGCTGCCTGGGATTGACTTAACAAAGATATGACTGAACAACTGTTTTTACCATATTGCTTCAGAAATGTATATGCGATACTGAAACAATGGTACAAATGGATCCGGGAAGCAATTTAGCAATTTAAAACACTTAAATCAAGAAACTCGCAAAAAATTACATAATGCTAGGATTTAGAACTAATCGATTTTGAGGGAATAGCGTTTGAAGAGCAAGTTCTTAGCAAATTTCAAAAATGTCTAAACAAAATCACGAAAACGTCAACAAAACCACAATTTATGAAGTGCCGTAATTTGGAGGTCTCTGACAACGCGACTAAAGCCAAACTCCAACAATTTTTTCGTGAACCTTTTCAATCAACGTCCACTTCATACAAAATAAAGTGAACACTGTGAATTGTATGGTTTCAGTTTTAGCCCACGTGTTGAAAATCTTGAAAACATGAAAGTTCACCAGACCGAAGAGAACAAGCTCAACAATTAAATTGCTTCTGCAAGGGATCGTTACAAGGGATCAGACAGATTAGACCTCAACATTGACCAGACAGTTTGGACAAAACTCTGTTCCACAATTGAGTATCAATATTGAGTTCCTGAATAGTTTGTCAAACACAAACTCTCTTATTGCAGTCGGTTGCATTTCAATACCTTTTTGAGTACCCATTCCGACCGAACTATTCAATTATCCATTGACTACAACCTGCAGAAGCAACATTATTTCAACGTGTATGCAAGCAATAACCACAACCCTCTGTGTACATCGAATGGGTTATGCACAGACACTGCAGAATTTTAGGTACCCATTTTTTTGACTTCAGACGAGCTGCCTGGGATTGACTTAACAAAGATATGACTTAAACCTGTTTTTACCATATTGCTTCAGAAATGTATATGCGATACTGAAACAATGGTACAAATGGATCCGGGAAGCAATTTAGCAATTTAAAACACTTAAATCAAGAAACTCGCAAAAAAATTACATAATGCTAGGATTTAGAACTAATCGATTTTGATGGAATAGCGTTTGAAGAGCAAGTTTTTAGCAAATTTCAAAAATGTCAACAAAACCACAATTTATGAAGTGCCGTAATTTGGAGGTCTCTGACAACGCGACTAAAGCCAAACTCCAACAATTTTTTCGTGAACCTTTTCACTCAACGTCCACTTCATACAAAATAAAGTGAACACTGTGAATTGTATGGTTCCAGTTTTAGCCCACGTTTTGAAAAACTTGAAAACATGAAAGTTCACCAGACCGAAGAGAACAAGCTCAACAATTTTGATGTTCTCTGTCTTACAGAATGTGGCTCCTGAAGTTCCTAGCACTGCACTTTCTGCATTCACTTATATGTCTATAGAAACAACAAGCTATTGAACATGATTTGTATCTCTAGTTATGGGGGTGTTCCAGTAGACGTGAAAATTGAAGTCATTGACCGTCTCATCTATCTTCAATTGGAGCACTCAGAATATGGATGAGTCTTTGTGGCATCTACAACTCTACTTCAGACAGTCGGTACAGATGGAATCTCAGTAACCTAGATTCTCTAACAAACAAATTAGAGTAAATACGGTTTAAACAATTATCGTTAGAAGGGATTAGACAGATTCGACCTCAACATTGACCAGACAGTTTGGAAAAAACTCTGTTCCCCAATTGAGTATCAATATTGAGTTCCTGAATAGTTTGTCAAACACAAACTCTCTTATTGCAGTCGGTTGCATTTCAATAGCTTTATGAGTAACCATTCCGACCGAATTATTCAATTATCCATTGACTACAACCTGCAGAAGCAATTTAGTTTCAACGGGTACGCATGAATTTGTGTTCTCGAATGGTTTGGCAAACACAAAATCCCTATTTCCAGTCGGAATAAGTTTGATTTTTTTTATGAGTAAAGAACCTGACCGAATTTTCCCATTCTCCATTGAATAGAAACTGCAAGCGCAGTTTAACGTCAACGGGCAAGCGTGCTCAGACCACAGCCTTCTATGTACCTTGATTGAGTTAAACTCAAACACTGCAAAACATTAGGCACCAATTTTTGCCTGCAAATGTGATCACTGGGTTAGACTATACAAAGATATAACATCCATTCTTATCATACTGCTTCAGCAATGTATATGAGCTGCTGAAACAAAGTTGAAATGGATCTAGGAAGCAATTCAGCAAATTATACCACGAGAAATCAAAAATCTATCCTTCCAGCCTCTGGTACTCAAAATTTACCTCAAACCTGCTGAAGCGAGTTGACACTCTTAAAAACAGCAGCAGTAAAACACTCATCAGAACAATGAAAATCGAAAAAACAGAAAAAAGTAATTATTGCGTAGATTTAGAACTCATCAACATTGAGAAAGAAGTTTTTGAAGAACAAGTTTTTAGCCAAAAATCAGAAATACCTGAAACAATTAGGAAAACGTCAACACTCCCACAATTAATGAAGTCCGTAACTTGGAGATCTCTGACAACGCGACTAAAGCCAAATTCTTCAAAAACTTTTCCTGAATCTTTTCAATCAAAGTCGAATTCACACAAAATTAGGTGAACACAGTAAATTTTATAGCTTCAGTTACTGCCAACGTTCAGAAAAACCTGAAAACATAAAAATTCTCCGGACTGGAGAAAACAAACTCAGTTAATAAGATGTTCTCTGTCTTACAGAAGGTGGCTAATGAAGTTCCTAGGACTGCACTCATCTGCATCCACTTATATGTCTACAACAAACTATTCAACATGAATTGTATCTCTAGTTTTGGAAGTATTCTAGTGGAAGTGAAAAAAGAAGTCATTGACCATCTCATCTACCTTCAATTGGAGCACTCAGCATATGAATGACTCTTTGTGGCATCTACAACTCTACTTCAGACAGTCAGTACAGATGGGATCTCTGCACCCTAGAGTCTCTAACAAACAAATTAGAGTAAATACGGTCTACTGATTCATCGTTAAAAGAGATCAGACAGATTATACTTCAACATCGCCAAACTGTTTGGACACAACTGTGTTCCAAAATTGAGTATGAATATTGAGTTCTTGAATGGTTTGTCGAACACAAACTCTCTTATTCCAGTCCGTTGCATTAAAATATTTTTGTGAGATAATGAAACAACGGTACAAATGGATCCACGAAACAATTTAGCAACTTAAATCAATTAAATTGAGAAAAATTACATAATGCGTGGACTTAGAACTGACAACGGTCCCCGAAAACGGGACTAAAGCCAAATTCTTCACCAATTTTTTCATTAACCCCTTCAATCAACGTCTACTTCACACAAAATAAAGTGAACACAATGAATTGTATAGCTTAAGTTATAGCCCATGTTCTGAAAAATCTGAACACATAATTGTTCACCGGACCGAACAGAACAAGCTCAACAAATATGATGTTCTCTGTCTCACGGAAGGTGGCTCTCGAAAATTCTAGCACTGCATTTTTCTGCAATCACTTATATGTCTACAGAAAAAACAATCTATTGAACATGAATTGTATCTCTACTTATGGAGGTGTTCCAGTAGACTTGAAAATTGAAGTCATTGGTCATCTCATCTATCTTCAGTTGGAGGACTCAGAATATTGATGAGTCTTTGTGGCATCTGCAACTCTACTTCAGACAGTCGGTACAGATGGGATCTCAGTACCCTAGGTTTTCTAACAAACAAATTAGAATAAATACGGTCGAAACATTTATCGTTACAAGGGATCACACAGATTAGACTTCAACATCGACCAGACTGTTTGGACACAACTCTGTTCCACACTTGAGTATGAAAATTGAGTTCCTGATTGGTTTGTCGAACACAAACTCTCTTATTGCATTCGGTTGCAGTTCAATATCTTTATGAGTAACGAATCCGACTGAATTATCCATTTATCCATTGACTACAACCTGCAGAAGCAATTTAGCGTCAACGAAAACGCATGTATTGACCACAGCCTTCTGTGTACATCGATTGAGGTATGCACAGACACTGCAGAGTTTTAGGCATCCAATGTTTCGACTTCAAACAAGCTTCCTGGGATGGACTTAACAAGGATATGACGGAACACTTGTTTTTACCAAATTGCTTCAGCAATGCATATGAGACACTGAAACAATGGTACATACGGATCCAGTAAGCAATTTAGCAACTTAAATCACTTAAATTGAGAAACTCGAAAAAAAAATTACATAAAGCTTGGATTTAGAACTCATCAATTTTGAGGAAACAGTTTTTGATGAGCAAGTTTTTGGCAAATTTCAGAAATGGCAAAACAAAATCAAGAACGTCAACAATATCACAATTAATGAAGTGCCGTATCTTAGAGGTCTCTGACAACGCGACTAAAGCCAATTTCTTCAACAAATTTTCATTGATGAAACTTTTCAACCAGCCTTTACTAAATCAGCTTTCAATCAACTTGTACCATCGATTTCACTAAAAAAAAGCACAGTGAATGCATAGCATCAGTTATGGCCAAAGTCTTGAAAAACTTGAAAAAAACTTACTGGACCCGACAAATTAGGCTCAATAAATATGATGTTTTCTGACTTACAGAAGTTCTCGACACCGTACTCTCCCTCCATCACTTTTAGTATTGTCGAAATAACAGGCCATTGAACATGAATTGTTCCTCTAATTATTAAGTTGTTCTGTTTGCCGTGAACAAATAAAACATCCGCCATCCCATCGATCTTCAATTAATGCACTCAGAATATGCGTAACTGTTTGTTGCATCTTAAAATCTCTTTCAGACAGTCGGTGTAGATGGGACCTTAGCTGCCTAGAATCTGTAGTGCACAAACTAGGGAAAATGCGTTCTTGTGATTTATTGTTGCGAGAGATCAGACTGATTAGTCTTCAACTTCGACTAGACTGGTTGGACCCAACTCTCCTCCACAATTGAGTGTGAATATTGAGTTCTTGAATTGCTTTTCGAACACAAACTCTATAATTCCAGCCGGTTTCGTTTTGATATTTTTATGAGTAAGGAACCCAACCAAATTATCCATTTTTCTAATGACTACGACCTGCAGGAGGAACTTAGGACAACGGATGGGCATTCTCTGACCACAGCCCTCTGTGTACTTTGATTGAAGTATGCACAAACACTGCAGAATTGCATGCACTCATCTTCTTGCCTTTTGACTTGGATGGACTAAACAAAGCCAAAAGTGAGCACTCATTTTTACCATACCACTTCAGCAAACTCTATGAGCTACTGAATCAATAGTACAAATGGATCTGTGAATTATTTTAAAAATTTTTACCAGAAGTAACCAAACATTGATCCTCCTACAATTGGTACACAATCATCACTTCAAACCTTCTCAAACAGCTCAACACTGTTGGAAAACACAACAGCAAAATACTCACCAAATCACTTAAAATAAAGAAAATCAAGAAAATTACTTAATACGTTTATATAGAACTCATCGATTTTGAGAAAGCAGTTTTTGAAGAGTGAGTTTTAGCAAAATAAACAAATACCTGAGCAAATTCAGAAAACGTCAACAAACTCACAATAAATTAATTTCACTAACCTGGAGGTCTCTGACAATGGACGAAAGCCGAAACTCTTCAACAATTGTTCCATGAATTTCTTTAATCAATCTGATGAAGTAACCGTTGACTTCTAACAAAATAAAGTGAAAACAATGAATTGTATAACTTCAGTCATAGCCAGCGATCTGGAAAGCCTGAACCAATAAAAATTCACCGGACCGGAGAGAATAAATTCAAAAATATGATCTTCTCTGTCTTACAGATAGGTGGCTCCTAACGTTCCTAACACCGCACTCTTCATTTCAGTTCCTAACACCGCAATCATTTCCAGTTTTGTCTAAGTAACAGGCCAGTAGACATGAATAAAACCTCCTATTGTGGAAGTGTTCTAATAGCCGTGAAGAATGAAATCATCCACTATCTCATCTTTCTTTTATCGGAGCAATCATAATATGAATAATTGTTTGTTGCATCTACAACTCAACTTCAGACAGTTGGTACAGATGGGTCCTCAGTACCCTAAAATCTCTAATAAACTAACTATAGGAAATACGGTCTAGTGATTTATTTTAACGAGAGTTCAGACTAACTAGAATTCAACTTCAACCAGACTGTTTGGACACAACTCTGTTCCACAATTGAGTATGTATTTTGAGTTCATGAATGGTTCATCAAACACAAATTACACAATTCCTTTGGGTTGCTTTCTGATATCTTTATGAGTAAAGAAACAAACTGATTTATCCAAGTTTTCTTTAACTATGACTAGCAGCAGCAATTTGGCGTCAGCGGACGAGCATGCTCTGATCACAGCCCTCTGTGTACTTCCATTGGGGTATGAACAATCACTGTAGAAATTTAGGTAACTGTTTTTTGTCTTCAAACGAGCTGCTTTGGATAGACTTCACAAAGATTTAAATGAACACTCATTCCTACCATACTGCTTTAGCAATGTATATGACCTCCTGAAACAATGGTAAAAATTGATCTAGGAAGCAATTTGGCGACTTATACCAGGAGTAATCAAAAACCGATCCTTCATTCCTCTGGTACCTCAAATCTGTTGAAGCAAGTCGACACTCTTAAAAACAACTGCAGTAAGACACTCACTAAAACAATTAATATCGAGAAACCAGAAAAGAAGTCACTTAATGCGTGGATTTAGAACTCATCGACTTTGAGAAAACAGTTTTTGATGAGAGAGTTTTTTAGCAAAATTCAGAAATACCTGAAAAAATTAGGAAAACGTCAACAATCCTTATTAATATAGTCCCGTAATTTGCAGATCTCTTACAACGCGGCTAAAGCCAAAATCTTCAACAATTTTTTACTATATTGCTTTAGCAATGTACTTGAGATACTGAAACAATGGTACAAATGGATCGAGAATGAAATTTAGCAATTTAAAACACTTAAATCAAGAAATTCGAAAAAAATCACATAAAGCTAAGATTTAGAACTCATCGATTTTGAGTGAATAGTTTCTGAAGAGCAAATTTTTAGCAAATTTCAGAAATGTCTAAACAAAATCCAGAAAACGTCAACAGAACCACATTTTATGAAGTGCCGTAACTTGGAGATCTCTGACAACGCAACTAAAGCCAAACGCTTCAACATTTTTTTCGTGAATCTTTTGAATCAACGTTGATTTCACACAAAAAAAGTGAACAAACTAAATTGTATAGCTTCAGCTATAGCCAACGTTCTTAAAAATCTGAACACATAAAAGTTCGCCGGACCGGGGAAAACAAGCTCAATAAATATGATGTGACAGAAAGGTGGCTCCTGAAGGCCCTAGCACCCACCGCACTTTTCCACAATCAGTTTTAGGTCTACAGAAATAACAGGATATTGGACCTGAATTGTACCTCTAATTATGGAGGTGTTCTAACAGCCGTGAAGAATGAAGTCATCAACCATCACATCTATCTACAATTGGAGCAGTCAAAATATGAATAACTCTTTGTTGCATCTCTACAACTCTAAGTCAGTATCGTACAACTTTTATTCAGACAGTTGGTAGAGATTGGACCTCACCACTCTAGGTCCTCTAACAAACAAACTAGAGTAAATACGGTCTTGTGAATTATCGTTACGAGAGATAAGACTGATTGGACTTCAACGTCAACCAGACTGTTTGGCCACAACTCTATTCCATAATTTACTATGGATATTGATTTCTTGAATTGTTTGTCGAACACAAACTCCCTTATTCCAGTTGGTTGCATTTCAATATCTTTATGAGTAAAATATCCGACCGAATTATCCAAGTCTCTATTGACTACAACTCGCAGAAGCAATTTAGAGTAAACCGGTGGCCATGCTCTGACCACAGCCCTCTGTGTACTTCGTTTGAAGCATGCACAAACACTGCAGAATTTCAGGCACCCAAGTTTTTCAAACGATGTGCCTGGGATGGACTTAACAAAGATATACCTCTACACCTGTTTTTACAATAATGCTTCAACAATGAACAGGAGATACTAAAAAAATATAACAAATGGATCCAGGAAGCAATTTAGCAACTTAAAACACTTAAATCCAGAAAATCGAAAGAAAACCACATAATGCTTGGATTTAGAACTCGTCGATTTTTGAGCGAATAGCTTTTGAAGAGCAAATTTTTAGCAAATTTCAAAAATGTCTAAACAAAATCACAAAAACGTCAACAATACAACCATTTATGAAGTGCCGTAACTTGGAGGTCTCTGACAACGCGACCAAATCCAAATTTTTCAAAAATTTGTCCGTGAAGCATTTCAATCAGCTTGATGAAGTTACCGTTGACTTCACACAAAACAAAGTTAGCACAGAGAAATGGACAGCTTCAGTTATCGCCGACATATTGAAAAACTTTAACCCAAAAATTTTCACCGGACTGGAGAAATTAGGCTCAATAAATATGATGTTCCTTGTCGTACAGAAAGGTGGCTCCTTAAGTTACTGACACAGTATTCTTCCTCCATCACTTTCAGTTCTGTGAAAATAACAGGCCATTGAACATGAATTGTACTTCTAATTATGGAGGTGTTCTAATAGCCAAGAAGAACTAAATCATCTGCCATCCCTTCGATTTTCAATTGTAGCACAAAAAAATATGAGTATTTGTTTGTTGCATTTACAGCACTCTTTCGGACAGTCGGCAAAGATGAGACCTCAGAAGCCTAGAACTTCTAGTTAACAAATTAGATAAAATGCGATCTAGTGTTTTATCGTTGCGAGAGATCAAACTGATTAGACCTCAACTAGATTGGTTGGACACAGCTCTCTTCCACAATTGAGTGAGAATATTGAATTCTTGAATTGCTTATCAAACACAAACTCTTTAATTCCAGTCGATTTTGATTTGATGTCTTTTTGAGCACAAAAGCCGACCGAATTATCCACTTCTGCATTGACTACAACGTGCTGGAGCAAGTTAGCTAAACGGATGGGCATGCACTGACTACAGACCTCCGTATACTTTGATTGAGGTATGCACAAACACAGCAAAATATTAGGCACCCAATTCCTTGACTTCAAAGGAGCTGCCTGAGATGAAATTAACAAAGATATACTTCGACACCTGTTTTTACCATATTGCCTCAGCAAAGTATATGAGATACTGAAAAAATGGTTCAAATGGATCCAGGAAGCAGTTTATCAACCTATACCAGGAGTAACCAAACATCAATCCTTCCTTTCACAGGTAATCAAACATTACCTCAAACCTGCTGAAGCGAGCGAATACACTTAATAACAACAGCAGCAAAACACTCACAAAAACATTTACAATCAAGAAACTCAAAAATATCACATAATGGATGCATTTAGAACTCATCGATTTTGAGGAAACTGTTTTTGAAGAAAAAGTTTTCAGCAAATTTCAAAAACACCTAAAAACATTAAAGAAAATGTCAACAAGACAACAATTAATTAAGTGCCGTAACTTGGAGACCTCTCACAACGCGACTCAGGCCAAAATCTGCCCAAATAATTGGGAATTCACATAAAATAAAGCGAACACAGTGAATTGTACAGCTTCAGTTATCGCCGACGTTCTGAAAAACCTGTACCAAAAGAACTCCACCGGACCTGAGAAAATACGCTCAAAAATTTGACCTTCTCTGTCATACAGAAAGGTGGCTCCTGAAGTTCTTGACTCCGCAATGTTCCTCAATCACTTTCAGTACTGCCCACATAACAAGCTATTAGACATGATTCGTACCTCAAATTATGGAGGTCTTCTAATAATCGTGAAGAATGAAAACATTCACTATCTTGTGCATCTTATGGGTCTTCAATTGGAGCACTCAGAAAATGAATAACTCTTTGTTGCATCTGCAACTCTAATTCAGACAGTTGGTGAAGATAGGGCCTCAGCTTTCTAGAGCTCCTAATAAACAAACAAGAGGATATACGGTAAAGTGATTTATCGTTACGCGAGATTAGATTGATTAGACTTCAACTTCAACCAGACTGTTCGGACAGATTTTTATTCCAACATTGAGTGTGAATTTGAGTTCTCCAATCGGTTTTCAAACACTAATGCCCTTATTCCAATCGGATTCATTTTGATTTCCTTATGAGTAAAGAACCCTACCAAATTATCCCATTCTCCATTGAATACATACTCCAACCGCAATTTATGGTCAACAGGCTAGAGTGCTTAGACCACTGCCTTCTATGTACCTTAATTGAGTTATGCACAAATACTCCTATTTTTTAGGCACCATTTTTTGCCTGCAAATAAGCTGACTGGGATAGACTTAACAAAGATATAACTGAAAACCTGTTTTTACCATATTGCTTTTTACCAATCTATACCAGGAGTAACCAAACATCAATTCCTCCTGGCACAGGTAATCAAACATTACATCAAACCTACTGAGGCGAGCGAAAACCCTTAAAAACCACAGCAGCAAAACACTCACCAAAAAAATTAAAAAACGAGAAAATTATCACATAATGCATGGATTTAGAAATCATGCATTATGTGATATTTTCAAGTATCTCGATTTTAATTGTTTTGGTGAGTGTTTTGCGGGCTGTTGAGACCATGTTCGCCATCTTCGACCAGACTGCTGAGACACAACTCTGATTGAGTATGAATATTGAGCTCTTCTTGAGTATGAATATCGAGAGATCAGATTGATTACACTGAATCTTCAACCAGACTGGTGTGAACCAACTCCCCTCCAAAATTGAGTATGAATATTGAGTTTTTGAATATTTTGTCGAACACAAACCTTCCTATTCTAGTCCGTTGCATTTAAATATTTTTATGAGTAAAGAACCCGACCGAACTATCCAATTCTCAATTGATTATGAACTGCAGGAATAATTTAGCGTTAACGGGCGAGCATGCTCTGACCACAGCCTTCTGTGCACTTAGTTTTAGGTGCGCACAAATAATTTTTTGGAATTAATTCTTTGCCTTCAAACAGGCTGACATGATGAAGTTAACAGGGATACAACAGAGCACCCATTCTTACCATACTGCTTACACAATGTATATGAGCTACTTAAACCGCGGTAAAAACGGATCTAGCAAGCAATTTCGCAACTTATACCAGGAGTAACCAAACATCAATTCCTCCTGGCACAGGTAATCAAACATTACCTAAAACCTGCTGAAGCGAGGGATCACACTTAAAAACAACAGCAGCAAAACACTCACCAAAACAATCAAAAATCGAGAAACATGAAAATATCACATAATGCATGGATTTACAAATCATGCATTGTGTGATATTTTCGAGTAACTCGATTTCAATTGTTTTGGTGAGTGTTATGCTGCTGTTGTGACTATCTTCGTCATCTTCGACCACGCTGTTAAGACACAACTCTGATTGAGTACGAATTTTGAGTTCATGAATGGTTTGTCGAACACAAACTCCTATTCCAATCGGTTGCTATTCAATATCTTTATGAGTAAAGAATCCGAAGGAATTGTCCAATTTTTTATTGACTACGAATGCAGTACTTTAGCGTTAAGGGGCGAGCATAATATGACCACAGCCGTCTGTGAACTTCATTTGAATTGTGGACAAACAGTGCAGAAATTTTTTGCACCCAATTCTTTGCCCTCAAACAGCTGACCCGATGGAATTAACAAAGATATAACAGAACACCAGTTCTTACCATCCTGCTGCTATAATGTATATGAGCTACTGAAACAGTGGTACAAACAGATATAGGAAGTAATTTAGCAATTTTTACCAGGAATAACCAAACATCGATCATTCTTGCCACTGAAAATCAAACATTACCGTAAATCTGCTGAAACGAGCCAACACTCTTAAAAACAGCAGCAGCAAAACAGTCACCAAAACAATCAAAAATCGAGAAACATGAAAATATCTCATAATGCATGGATTTACAAATCATGCATTGTGTGATATTTTCGAGTATCTCGATTTCAATTGTTTTGGTGAGTGTTATGCTGCTGTTGTGACTATCTTCGTCATCTTCGACCACGCTGTTAAGACACAACTCTGATTGAGTACGAATTTTGAGTTCATGAATGGTTTGTCGAACACAAACTCCTATTCCAATCGGTTGCTATTCAATATCTTTATGAGTAAAGAACCCGAAGGAATTGTCCAATTTTTTTTTGACTACAAATGCAGTACTTTAGCGTTAAGGGGCGAGCATAATATGACCACAGCCGTCTGTGAACTTCATTTGAATTGTGGACAAACAGTGCAGAAATTTTTTGCACCCAATTCTTTGCCCTCAAACAGCTGACCCGATGGAATTAACAAAGATATGTAATGTATATGAGTTAGTGAAACAGTAGTACAGACGGATATAGGAAGCAATTTGACATTTTATACCAGGATTTTATGGTATAGTGATTTATCGATACGAGGGATCAGATTGATTAGACCTAATCTTCAACCAGACTGGTGTGAAGCAACTCTGTTCCAAAATTGAGTATGACTTCTGAGTTCTCGAATAGTTTGTCGAACACAAACACTTTTATTCTAGTCCGCTGCTTTGATATATCTTTATGAGTAAAGAACACGACCGAATTATCCAGTTCTCAATTGATTACAAACTGCAAGAGCAATTTAGCATTGACGAGCGAGCATAATCTGACCACAGCCGTCTGTAAACTTCATTTGATGTGTGCACAGACAATTCAGAATTTTATGAAATTAATTCTGTGCCTTCAAACAAGCTGACTGGATGAAATTAACAAAGATACATTAGAACACCCGTTCTTACCCTACTGCTGCCATAATGTATATGAGCTACTGAAACAGTGGTACAAACAGATATAGGAAGCAATTTAACATTTTTTTACCAGGATATACGGTATTGTGATTTATCAATACGAGAGATCAGATTGATTAGACTGAATCTTCAACCAGACTGGTTTGAAACAACTCTCTTCCAAAATTGAGTATGAATATTGAGTTCTTGAGTGGTTTGTCGAACACAAACACTCTTATTCTAGTCCGTTGCATTGAAATATTTTTATGAGTAAAGAACCCGACCGAATTATCCAGTTCTCAATTGATTACGAACTGCAAGAGCGATTTAGCGTTGATGAGCGAGCATAATATGACCACAGCCGTCTGTAAAACTCATTTGAGGTGTGCACAAACACTGCAGAATTTTTTGAAATTAATTCTTTGCCTTCATACAAGCTGACTTGGACTTAACGACGATGCAACAGAACACCCAGTCTTACCATACTGCTTCCACCATGTATATGAGCTACTTAAACAGCGCAACACACGGATCTAGCAAGCAATTTCGCAACCTATACAAAGAATAACCAAACATCGAGGCAAGTAATCAAACATTACCTCAAACCTGCTGAAGCGAGCGAACTCCCTTAAAATCAACAGCGGCAAAACACTCACCAAAACCATTAAAATCGAGAAACTCGAAAATATCACAAAATTCATGGATTTAGAAACCATCGATTTTAAGGAAACTATTTTTGAAGAACAAGTTTTTAGCAAATTTCAGAAATACCTAAAAAAATCAAGAAAATGTCAACAATACCACAATTGATGAGGTCCCGTAACTTGGAGTTGTCTGACAACGCGACTACGGCCTAGCTCTCCCCAAGTAACCGTCGACTTCACACAGATTAAAATGAACACAGCGAATTGTACATCTTCAATTATCGCCGACGTTCTGGAAAACCTGAACTCAAAGAAATCCACTGGACCGGAAAAAATAAGCTATAAAATATGATGTTCCCTGTCATACCGAAGGGTGACTCCAGAAGTTCATAACATCGCACTCTTGCTTTCAGTTCTGTTGAAATAACAGGTAATAACCGTAAATATGAATCGTACCTCTAATTATGGAGGTGGTCTAATAGCCTTGAAGAATGAAATGATTCAACATCTCATCGATTTTCAATTGGAGCACTCAGAAAATGAATAACTGTTTGTTGCATCTACAAATTTTCCTCGGACAAGTCGGTGCAGATGGGACCTTGGCACCCTAGATTCCTCTAATAAACAAATTTGAGCAAAAATACAGTCTAGTGATTTATCGGTACGATAGATCGGACTGATTAGACGTCATCTTCGACCAGACTGTTAATACACAACTGTGATTGAGTATGAATATTGATTTCTTGAATGGTTTGTCGAACACAAACTCCTAATCCAGTCGGTTGCTTTTCAATATCTTAATGAGTAAAGAACCCAATCGAATTATCCAATTTCCTATTGACCACGAAAGCAAGAGCACATTAGGGTTGACGAGCGAGCATAATCTGACCATAGCCATCTGTAAACTTCATTTGAAGTGCGCAAAAACGCTGCAAAATTTTATGCACCCAATTCTTTGCCTTCAAACGAGCTGACTGGATGGAATTAACAAAGACATAACAGAACAACCGTTTTTACCATACTGCTGCTATAATGTATATGAGCTACTGAAACAGTGGTACAAACAGATATAGGAAGTAATTTAGCAATTTTTACCAGGAATAACCAAACATCGATCATTCTTGACACTGAAAATCAAACATTACCTTAAATCTGCTGAACAGAGCCAACACTCTTAAAAACAGCAGCAGCAAAACAGTCACCAAAACAATTAGAATCGCGAAATTCGAAAAAATCACATAATGCATGGATTGAGAACTCATCGATTTTGAAGAAACTATTTTTGAAAAGCAAGTTTTTAGCTTCAGTTATAGCCGACGTTTTGAAAAACTTTAACCCAAAGAAAAATCCACCAGACCGGAGAAAATAGGCTCAAGAAATATGATGTTCTCTGTCATACCGAAGGGTGACTCCAGAAGTTCATAACATCGCACTCTTGCTTTCAGTTCTGTTGAAATAACAGGTAATAACCGTAAATATGAATCGTACCTCTAATTATGGAGGTGGTCTAATAGCCTTGAAGAATGAAATGATTCAACATCTCATCGATTTTCAATTGGAGCACTCAGAAAATGAATAACTGTTTGTTGCATCTACAAATTTTCCTCGGACAAGTCGGTGCAGATGGGACCTTGGCACCCTAGATTCCTCTAATAAACAAATTTGAGCAAAAATACAGTCTAGTGATTTATCGGTACGATAGATCGGACTGATTAGACGTCATCTTCGACCAGACTGTTAATACACAACTGTGATTGAGTATGAATATTGATTTCTTGAATGGTTTGTCGAACACAAACTCCTAATCCAGTCGGTTGCTTTTCAATATCTTAATGAGTAAAGAACCCAATCGAATTATCCAATTTCCTATTGACCACGAAAGCAAGAGCACATTAGGGTTGACGAGCGAGCATAATCTGACCATAGCCATCTGTAAACTTCATTTGAAGTGCGCAAAAACGCTGCAAAATTTTATGCACCCAATTCTTTGCCTTCAAACGAGCTGACTGGATGGAATTAACAAAGACATAACAGAACAACCGTTTTTACCATACTGCTGCTATAATGTATATGAGCTACTGAAACAGTGGTACAAACAGATATAGGAAGTAATTTAGCAATTTTTACCAGGAATAACCAAACATCGATCATTCTTGACACTGAAAATCAAACATTACCTTAAATCTGCTGAACAGAGCCAACACTCTTAAAAACAGCAGCAGCAAAACAGTCACCAAAACAATTAGAATCGCGAAATTCGAAAAAATCACATAATGCATGGATTGAGAACTCATCGATTTTGAAGAAACTATTTTTGAAAAGCAAGTTTTTAGCTTCAGTTATAGCCGACGTTTTGAAAAACTTTAACCCAAAGAAAAATCCACCAGACCGGAGAAAATAGGCTCAAGAAATATGATGTTCTCTGTCAAACAGAAAGGTGGCTTCTGAAGTTCCTAACAACGCTACCTTCCGCAATCTCTTTCAGTTCTGTTGAAATAACAGGTAATAACATTAAATATAAATCGTACCACTAATTAGGGAGATGGTCTAATAGCCTTGAAGAATTAAATGATCCAACATCTCATCGATTTTCAATTGGAGCAATCAGAATCTGAACATTGATTGTTGCATCCACAACTGTCCTTCAGATAGTCGTTACAAATAGGACATCGACACCTTGTAATCTCTGATAAACAAACAAGAGCAACTACGGTCTAATGATTTATCGTTACGAGAGATCAGACTGATTAGATGTCATCTTGGACCAGACTGGTTGGACACAACTCTCTTCCACTATTGAGTGTGAATACTGATTTCTTGAATTGCTTTCCGAACACAAACTCTTTAATTCCAGCCGGTTTTTTATTGAAATATTTTTGAATAAAGAACTCGACCAAATTTTCCATTTTTTCATTGACTACGAACTGCAGGAGCAACTTAGGGACAACGGACAGGCATGCCCTGACCACAAGCCTCTGCGATTGAGGTATGCACAGACACTGCAGAATTTGAGGCACCCAATTTTTCGACTTCAAAAGGGCTGCCTGGGATGGACTTAACAAAGATATAACCGAACACGTGTCTTTACAATATTGCTTCAGCAGCGTATATGAGATAATGGTACTGAAATAATGGTACATATGGATCCGGGAAGCAATTTAGAAACTTAAATCACCAAATTCAAGAAACTCGAAAATTATCACATAATGCGTGGATTTGGAACTCATCAATTTTAAGAGAACAGTTTTTGAAGAGCAAGGTTTTAGCAAATTTTAGAAACACCTAAACAAAATCAGGAAAACGCCAACAATATACAATTAATGAAGTGCTGTAACACGAATTTTTTCATGAAGCTTTTCAATCAGCTTGATGAAGTTACCGTCAACTTCACACAGAAAAAGTGAGCACAGTGAAATGTATAGCATCAGGTATGGCCAACGTTCTGAAAAACTTGAAAAAAATTTCACCGGTCGGAAAAATTAGGCCCATTATTACGATGTTTTCTGTCTTACAGAAAGGTGGCTCCTTAAGTTACTGACACAGTGTTCTTCCTCCATCACTTTCAGTTCTGTCAAAATAACAGGCCATTACACTGCAGAATTTGGTGCACTCAACTTCTTGCCTTCAATAAGGTTGGCTGATATGGACATAACAAAGCCATAGCTGAGCACCCACTTTTACCATGCCACTTCAGCAAACCTAATGAGCTGTTGAAACAATATCACAAATGGATCTGAGGATTATTTTAGAAATTTACACCAGGAGTAACCAACCATTGATCCTTCTACAATTGGTACACAATCATCACTTCAAATTTTTTCAAACGGCAGCGGCAAAACACTTACCAAAACACTTAAAATAAAGAAAATTGAAAAAATTACTTAATACGTTTATTGAGAACTCATCGATTTTGAGAAAGCAGTTTTTGAAGAGCGAGTTTTAGCAAAATTTACAAATACCTGAAAAATAAAAAAAAAAACGTCAACAAGCCCATGATAAATTAAGTCCCCTAACTGGGAGATCTCTTTTCAATCAGCCTTAGGAGAAACCGTTGAGTTCCAACAAAAAAAAAGTGAACACATTGAATTGTATAACCTCAGTCATAGCCAACGTTCTGAAAAACCTGAAAAAAAATCGCCGGATCGGAGAGAAAAGGTTAAAAAATATGATGTTCTCTGTCTTACAGATAGGTGGCACCTGAAGATTCTAACAACGCACTCGTTTAAAACATTTTCAGTTCTGTCTAAATAACAGTCGGACATGATTCGTACTTCTAAATGTTGAAGTTTTCTAATAGCCGTGAAGAATGAAATCAGCCACTATCTCATCTATCTTCAACTAGAGCAATCATAATATGAATAACTCTTTGTTGCATATACAACTGCATTTCAGACAGTTTGTACAGATGGGACTTCTGCATCCTAGAATCTCTAATAAACAAACTAGAAGAAATACGGTCTACTGATTTATCGTTGCCAGAGTTCAGAGCGCTTTGAGTTAAATTTCGACCAGACTGCTCGGACACAACTCTGTTAAACAATTGAGTATGTATTTTGAGTTCATGAAACTTTTGTCGAATTTAAATTCCCCAATTCCAGTCGGTTGGATTCTCTTATCTTTATGAGTAAAGAACCCAACCAATTTATCCAATTCTCTATTAACTATGACCAGCAGGAGCAATTTAGCGAGATCGAATATGCTCGGACCAGAGCCCTCTGTGTACTTCGATTGAGGCATGAATAAACACTGCAGAAGTTTAGGCAACCGCTTTTTTGTCTTCAAACGAGCCGAGCTGCCTGGGATGGATTTAACAAAGATATAAACGAACACCCATTCTTACCATTCTGCTTCAGCAATGTATATGAGCTCCTGAAACAATGGTAAAAATGTATCTAGGAAGCCATTTGGCAAATTATACCAGCAGTATTCAAAAATTGATCCTTCCTGCCTCTGGTACTCAAACATTACCTCAAACCTGCTGAAGCGAGTCAACTCTCCTAAAAACAACATCAGTTAAACACTCATCAAGACAATTAAAATCGAGCAACCAGAAAAAAACCGTTTAAAGCGTGGATTTAGAACTAATCGACCATGAGAAAGCAGTTTTTGAAGAGCGGGTTTTTACCAAAATTTAAAAACACTTGAAAAAAATAGGAAAACGTCAACAATCCCTCAATTAATGAAGTCATGTCACTTGGAGATATCAGACAACGCGACTAAAGCGAATCTCTTCAACAATTTTTCGTGAATCTTTTCAATCAACGTCGACTTCACACAAAATAAAGTGAACACAATGAATTGAATAACTTCAGTCATAGCCAACGTTCTGAGAACTTGAACCAACAAAAATTTACCGGATCGGAGAGAATATGTTAAAAAAAATGAATTTTTTCTCTCTTACTGAGAAAAACCTGTCTTACAGATTCTCAAAAACCTGAACGAATAAAAATTCATCAGATCGGAGATAATGTGTTAAAAAATATGATTCTCTCAGTTTTACAGATAGGTGGCACCTGAAGATCCTAACACCGCACTCTTCCACAATAACTTTCAGTTCTGTCTAAATAACAGGCCAGTAGACATGAATCGTAACCCTAATTGTGTAAGCTTTCTAATAGCGGTGAAGAATGAAATCATCCATTATCTCATCTATCATCAATTGGAGAAATAATATGAATAACTGTTTGTGGCGTTTACAACTCCACTTGAGACAGTTGGTACAGATGAAACCTCAGCATCCTAGAACCTCTAATAAACAAACTAGAGGAAATACGGTCTAGTGATTTATCGTTACGAGAATTCAGATTGACTAGATCTAAATTTCGACCAGATTGCTTGGACACAACACTGTTCGACAATTGAGAATGTATTTTGAGTTCATGAATGGTTTGTCGAACTTAAATTTACCAATTCCAGTCGGTTGCTTTCTGATATCTTTATGAGTAAAGAGCCCAACCAATTTATCCAATTCTCCTTTAACTATGACCAGCAGGAGCAATTTAACGTCAGAGAGCGAATATGCTCGGACCAGAGCCCTCTATGTACTTCGATTGACGCATGAACAAACACTGCAGAAGTTTAGGAAACCAAATTTTAGTCTTCAAACGAGCTGCCTGGGATAGACTTAACAAAGATATTCATGAACACCCATTTTTACCATACTGCTTCAGCAATATATATGAGATACTAAAAAAATGGTGCAAATGGATCCATGAAGCAATTTAGCAACTTAAATCACTTAAATCAGGAAACTAAAAAAAATCACTTAATGCGTGGATTTAGAACTCTTCAGACAGTTGGTAAAGATGGAACCTCAGCACTCTAGAGCCTCTAACAAACGAGTTCAGGAAGTACGGTCTAGTGATTTATCTTTACAAAAGATCAGACTGATTAGACTTCAACTTCGACCACACTGTTTGGACATATTTTTGTTCCACAGTTGAGAAAAAATTTGTGTTCTCGAATGGTTTGGCAAACACAAATTCTCTAATTCCAGTCGGATTAATTTTGATTTTTTTATGAGTAAAGAACCTGACCGAATT
This sequence comes from Convolutriloba macropyga, assembly GCF_964194025.1. Taxonomy (NCBI): domain Eukaryota; kingdom Metazoa; phylum Xenacoelomorpha; order Acoela; family Convolutidae; genus Convolutriloba; species Convolutriloba macropyga. The sequence continues at coordinate 32,950,726 of NC_134478.1, read as the reverse complement.
TTCCCATTCTCCATTGAATAGAAACTGCAAGCGCAGTTTAACGTCAACGGGCAAGCGTGCTCAGACCACAGCCTTCTATGTACCTTGATTGAGTTAAACTCAAACACTGCAAAACATTAGGCCCCAATTTTTGCCTGCAAATGAGATCATTGGGTTAGAATATACAAAGATATAACACCCATTCTTATCATACTGCTTCAGCAAAGTATATGAGCTACTGAAACAAAGTTAAATGGATCTAGGAAGCATTTTAGCAAATTATACCAGGAGAAATCAAAAATCCATCCTTCCAGCCTCTGGTACTCAAAGATTAACTCAAACCTGCTGAAGCGAGTTGACACTCTTAAAAACAGCAGCAGTAAAACACTCATGAATACAATGAAAATCGAAAAAACAGAAAAAAGTCAGTATTGCGTAGATTTAGAACTCATCGACATTAAGAAAGCAAAACAATGAAAATCGAAAAAACAGAAAAAAGTCATTATTGCGTAGATTTAGAACTCATCGACATTGAGAAATCAATTTTTGCGGAGCATGTTTTTAGCAAAAATCAGAAAAACCTGAGACAATTAGGAAAACGTCAACAATCACACAATTAATGAAGTCCGTAACTTGGAGATCTCTGACAACGCGACTAAAGCGACTCTTCAAAAAGTTTTCGTGATTCTTTTCAAGCAACGTCGATTTCACACAAAGTTAGGTGAACACAGTAAATTTTATGGCTTCAGTTACTGCCAACGTTCAGAAAAATCTGAACACATAAAAATTCGCCGGACCGGAGAAAACAAGCTCATTAAAAATGATGTTTTCTGTCTTACAGAAAAGTGGCTCCTGAAGTTCCTATCACCGCACTTTTCCGCAATCAGTTTCACGTGTACAGAAACCACAGGCTATTGGACATGAATCGTACCTGTAATTATGGAGGTGTTCAAATAGCCGTAAAGAATGAAGTCATCACCATCACATCTATGTACAATTGGAGCACTCAGTTTATGAATAACTCGTTGTTGCATCTCAACGACTCTAATTCAGTACAGTACAAGTCTAATCGTACAACTATGATTCAGACCATTGGTAAAAATGAGACCCCAGCATCCTAGAACCTCTAATAAACAAACTACAGTAAATACGGTCTAGTGATTTGTCGTTAAAAGAGATTAGACAGATTATACTTCTACATTGACCAGACTGTTTCGACATAACTCTGTTCCACAATTGAGTATTAATATTGAGTTCCTGAATGGTTTGTCAAACACAAACTCTCTTATTGCAGTCGGTTGCATTTCAATATTTTTATGAGTAACCACTCCGACCGAATTATTCAATTATCCATTGACTACAATCTGCAGAAGCAATTTAGTTTCAACGGGGACGCATGCATTAACCACAACCCTCTGTGTACATCGATTGGGGTATGCACAGACACTGCAGAACTTTAGGTACCCATTTTTTTGACTTCAAACGAGCTGCCTGGGATTGAATAAACAAAGATATGACTGAACACCTGTTTTTACCATATTGCTTCATAAATGCATGTGAGATAATGAAACAACGGTACAAATGGATCCAGGAAACAATTTAGCAACTTAAATCAATTAAATTGAGAAAAATTTCATAATGCGTGGATTTAGAACTGACAACTGTCTCCGAAAACGGGACTAAAGCCAAACTCTTCACAAATTTTTTCATGAACCCTTTCAATCAACGTCTACTTCACACAAAATAAAGTGAACACAGTGAATTGTATAGCTTAAGTTATAGCCCACGTTCTGAAAAATCTGAACACATAATTGTTCACCGGACCGAAGAGAACAAGCTCAACAAACTATTCAACATGAATTGTATTTCTAGTTTTGTGAGTGTTCTAGTGGAAGTGAAAAATGAAGTCATTGACCATCTCATCTACCTTCAATTGGAGCACTCAGCATATGAATCACTCTTTGTGGCTTCTACAACTCTACTTCAGACAGTCAGTACAGATGGGATCTCTGCACACTAGATTCTCTAACAAACAAATTAGAGTAAACGCGGTCTACTGATTCATCGTTAAAAGAGATCAGACTGATTGGACTTCAACATCGCCAAACTGTTTGGACACAACTGTGTTCCAAAATTGAGTATGAATATTGAGTTCTTGAATGGTTTGTCGAACACAAACTCGCTTATTCCAGTCCGTTGCATTAAAATATTTTTGTGAGTAATGAAGCCGACCAAATTATCCAATTCTCCATTGAAAAAATGGTGCAAAGGGATCCATGAAGCAATTTAGCATCTTAAATCACTTAAATCACGAGACTCAAAAAAAATCACATAATGCGTGGATTCAGAACTCTTCAGACAGTTGGTAAAGATGAGACCTCAGCACTCTAGAGCTTCTAATAAACGAATTGAGCAAATACGGTCTATTGATTTATCTTTACGTGAGATCAGACTGATTAGACTTCAACTTCGACCAGACTGTTTGGACACATTTTTGTTCCACAATTGAGAATGAATTTGTGTTCTCGGATGGTTTGGCAAACACAAATTCCCTAATTCCAGTCGGATTAATTCTGATTTCTTAGTGAGTAAATAACCTAACCTAATGTTCCCATTCTCCATTGAATAGAAACTGCAAGCGCAATTTAACGTCAACGGGCAAGCGTGCTCAGACCACAGCCTTCTATGTACCTTGATTGATTTAAGCTCAAACATTGCGAAATATTAGGCACCATTTTTTGCCTGCATATGAGCTCACTGGGTTAGACTCAACAAAGATATAACACCCATTCTTATCATACTACTTCAGCAATGTATATGAGCTACTGAAACAATGTTAAAATTGATCTAGGAAGCAATATAGCAAATTATACCAGGAGTAATCAAAAATCTATCCTTCCTGCCTCTGGTACTCAAAGATTACCTCAAACCTGCTGAAGCGGGTCGGCACTCTTAAAAACAACAGCAGTAAAATTCTCCTCAAAACAATGAAAATCGAGAAAACAGAAAAAAAGTCATTATTGCGTAGATTTAGAACTCATCGACATTGAGAAAGAAGTTTTTGAAGAACAAGTTTTTAGCCAAATATCAGAAATACCTGAAACAATCAGGAAAACGTCAACACTCCCACAATTAATGAAGTCCGTAACTTGGAGATCTCTGACAACGCGACTAAAGCCAAACTCTTCAAAAAGTTTTCTTGATTCTTTTCAATCAACGTCGACTTCACACAAAGTTAGGAGAACACAGTAAATTTTATGGCTTCAGTTACTGCCAACGTTCAGAAAAATCTGAACACAAAAAAATTCGCCGGACCGGAGAAAACAAGCTCATTAAAAATGATGTTTTCTGTCTTACAGAAAGGTGTCTCCTGAATTTCCTATCACCGCACTTTTCCGCAATCAGTTTCACGTCTACAGAAACCACAGGTTGTTGGAGATGAATTGTTCCTCTAATTATGGAGGTGTTCAAATAGCCGTGAAGAATGAAGTCATCACCATCACATCTATCTACAATTGGAGCACTCAGTTTATGAATAACTTTTTGTTGCGTCTCCACGACTCTTATTCAGTATCGTACAAGTTTATGCGTACAACTATAATTCCGACAGTTGGTAAAGATAGGACCCCACCACCCTAGAGCCTCTAAAAAACAAACTAGAGTAAATACGGTCTAGTGATTTATCGTTACGAGCGATCAGGGTGATTGAACATCAACATCGCCAAACTGTTTGGACACAACTCTGTTCCAAAATTGAGTATGAATTTTGAGTTAATGAATAGTTTGTAGAACACAAACTCTCTTATTCCATTTCGTTGCGTTTAAATATTTTTATGAGTAAAGAAGCCGACCGAATTATCCAATTCTCCATTGACTACGACCTGAAAAAGCATATTAGCGTCAACGGGCGGGTATGCTCTGACCACAGCCCTCTGTGTACTTCAACTGAGGTATGCACAAACACTGCAGACCTTCAGGCATCCAATTTTTTGACTTCAAACGAGCTGCCTGAGATGGACGTAACAAAGATATAACTGAACACCTGTTTTAACATATTGCTTCAACAACGTAAACGAGATACTGAAATAATGGTACAAGTGGATCCAGGAAGCAATTTAGCACTTTAAAACACTTAAATCAAGAAACTCGAAAAAAATCACACAATGCTTGGATTTAGAACTAATCGATTTTGAGGGAATAGCTTTTGAAGAGCAAGTTCTTTGCAAATTTCAAAAATGCCTAAACAAAATCACGAAAACGTCAACAATACAACACTTTATGAAGTGCCGTAACTTGGAGGTCTCTGACAACACGACTACAGCCAAATTCATCAAAAATTCGTCCGTGAAGCATATCAATCAGCTTGATGAAGTTACCGTCGATTTCACTCAAAAAAATCCAAAAAATGTGCACAGTGAAATGTATAAATGTATAGCATCAGTTACGGTCAACGTTCTGATAAACCAGAACCCAATGAAATTCACTGGAGTGGAGAAACTAGGCTCAATAAATATGATGTTCTCTGTCTTAGAGAAAAGTGGCTCCTGAAGTTCCCGACACCGTACTCTTCCTCCATCTTTTTCAGTTCTGTAAAAATATCAGGCCATTGAACATGAATCGTACCACTAATTATGGAGTTGTTCTAATACCTGTGAAGAATTCAATCAACCGCCATCCCATGTCTGTTGCATCTACAGCTCTCCTCCAGACATTCGGTACAGATGGAACTCAGCACCCTAGAATCTCTAGTAAACAAACTAAAGAATATACTTTCTCGTGATTAATCGTTGCGGAAGATCAAACTGATTAGACTTCAACTTTGACTAGACTGGTTGAACACAACTCTCGTCTACATTGGAGTATGAATATTGAGTTCTTGAATTGCTTTTCGAACACAAACTCTTTAACTCCAGTCGATTTTGTTTGCATATTTTTATGAGTACAGAACCCGACCAATTTGTGCAAATCTCCATTGTCTACGCCCTGGCGGAGCAACTTAGCGAAAAGGGACGGTCATGCTCTGATCACAGCCCTCCATGTGCTTTGATTGAGGTATGCACAAACACTGCAGAACCTTATGCACCCAAATTTTTACCTTCAATAGGGCTGACTGGGATTGACTTTACAAAGCCATAACTGAGCACCCATTTTTACCGTACTGCTTCAGCAAACTTAATGAGCTACTGAAACAATAGTACAAAGGGATCTGTGAAGTATTTTATAAATTTATACAAGGTGTAATCAAACATTGATCCTCTTACCACTTGTACATAATCATGACTTCAAATTTGCTCAAACGACTCAACACTGTTAGAAACAACAGCAGCAAAACACTCACCAAAACACTTGAAAAAAAGAAAATCGAGAATATTACTAAATACATTTTTTTACAACTCATCGAATTTGAGAAAGCAAATTTTGAAGACCGAGTTTTTAGCGAAATACACAAAAAACACCTGTGAAAATTCCAGAAAACGTCAACAAGCGCACGATAGATTAAGTTCCCTAACCTGGAGGTCTCTGACAAAGTGACGAAAGCCGAAACTCTTCAACAATTGTTCCATGAATTTCTTTAATCAGCTTGCCTCTGGTACTCAAACATTACCTCAAATCTGCTGAAGCGAGTCGACACTCTTAAAAACAACAGAAGAAAAAAATTCATCAAAAAATGAAAATCGAGAAAACAGAAAAAGGTCATTATTGAGTGGATTTAGAACTCATCGACTTTAAGAAAGCAGTTTTTGAGGAGCAAGTTTTTAGAAAAAATCAGAACTACCTGAAAAAAATCAAGAAAACGTCACCAAGCTCACGATAAATTAAGTCCCATAACTTGGAGACCTCTGACAACGCGTCTAAGGCCAAACTTTTCAACACTTTTTTCGTGAACCTTTTCAATCAACGTCGACTTCACACAAAATAAAGTGAACACAGTGAATTGCATAGCTTCAGTTATAGCCAACGTTCTGAAAAATCTGAACATATAAAGTTTCGCCCGACCGGAGAAAACGAGCTCAACAAAATTGAAGTTTTCTGTCTTACAGAAAGGTGACTCCTGAAGTCCCAAGCAACGCACTTTTCCGCAATCAGTCTTAGGTCTATAGAAACCACAGGCTATTGGACATGAATCGTACCTCTATTTACGGAGCTGATCTAATAGCCGTGAAGAATGAAGTCATCCACCATCATATCTATCTGCAATTGGAGCACTCAGAATATGAATATTTTTTATTGCATCTCTACAACTCGAAAAGAGTATCGCACAAGTCTAATCGTACAACTCTAATTCAGACAATTGGTAAACATGGAACCTGAGCACGCTAGAGCTTCTAACAAACAGACTAAATTAAATACTAGTGATTTATCGTTACCAGAGATCAGACTGATTTTCAACATCGATCAGACTGTTTGGTAACAACTCTTTTCCACAATTGAAAATGAGTATTAAATGGTTTGTAGAACACAAATTCTCTAATTTAATTCTGTTGCATTTTGATATCCTTATGAGTAAAAAAACCTGACCGAATTATCCCATTCTCCATTGACTACGATCTGCAGGAGCAATTTAGCGTCAACGGGCTGGCATGCTCTGACAACAGCCCTCTGTGTACTTCGATTGAGGTATACACGAATACAGCAAATAATTAGGCAATCATGTTCTTGACAAGCTGCCGGGGATGGACCTAACAAAAATTTAACTCAAACCTTTTTTACCATATTGCTTCAGCAATGTATATGAGATACTGAAACAAATGTACAAATGGATCCAGAAAGCAATTTAGCAACTTAATTCACTTAAATCGAGAAACTCGAAAAAATCACATAATGCTTGAACTTAGAACTCTTTAGACAGATGGTAAAGATGGGACCTCAGCACTCTAGAGCCTCTAATAAATAAACTACAGGAAATACGGTCTAGTAATTTATCGTTACGAGAGATCAGACTGATTAGACTTCAACTTCGACCGGTCTGCTTGGACACATTTTTGTTCCACAATTGAGAATGAATTTGAGTTCTCGAATGGTTTGGCAAACACAACTTCCCTAATTCCAGTCGGAATCGGTTTGATATTTTTATGAGTAAAGAACCTGACTGAATTTTCACATTCTCCATTTAATACAACCTGCAAGCGCAATTTAGCGTCAACGGACGAGCGCGCTCTGACCACAGCCCTCTCTGTACTTCTATTGAGGTATGCACAAATACAGCAAAAGATCGCAGCCTTCCATGTAACTTGATTGAGTTATGTACAAACACTGCAAAACTATAGGCACCAATATTTTGCCTTCAAATGAGCTGATTAGGATATACCTAACAACGATATAACACCCATCCTTACCATACAGCTTCACCAATATATATGAGCTACTGAAACAATGGTACAAATGAATCTCGGAATCAATATAGCAGCGTATGCCATGAGTAACCAAGCATACCTCCTTCCTGCCACTGGTACTGAAACATTATCTCAAACCTGCTGAAGCAAGTCAACACTCCTAAAAACAACGCCTTCAGAATACTCACCAAAACACTTGAAACCAAAACTTAAAAAAATATTAACGCCTGGATTTAGAACTCATCGATTTTCAGAAAACCGTTTTTGAAGGGCAAATTTTTTAGCAAAATTCAGAAACTCCTGAAATAATCTAGAAGAGATCAACAATTCCACAATTATTAAAGTCTCGTAACTTGGAGGTCTCTGAAAACGCGACTACAGCCAAACTCTTCAATAATTTTTCCGTGAAGCTTTCCAATCAGCCTGATGAAGTAACCGGCGACTTCACACAAAATAAAGTGAGCAGAGTGAATTGTATAGCTTGAGTTACAGCCTACGTTCTGAAAAAACTGAACCAACAAAAATCCACGGAACTGGAGAAATTTGGCTCAATAGATATGATGTTCTCTGTCTTACAAATAGGATGTTTTCTGTCATATATGATGTTCCCTGTCTTACAACTCTGTTCCACAATTGAATACAAATTTGAGTTCTCGAATGGGTTGTCAAACATAAATTCCATAGTTCCAGTTGGATGCATTTTGATATCTTTATGAGTGAAGAACCTGACCGAATTTTCCCAATCTCCATTGAATACAAACTGCAAGCGCAATTTAGCGTCAACAGGCCAGCGTGCTCTGACCACAGCCCTCTGTGTACTTCTTTTGATGTATGCACAAATACAGCACAAGACCACAGCCTTCCATGTAACTTGATTAAGTTATGCACAAACACTGCAAAAATTTAGGCTACAATTTTTTGCCTGGAAATGAGCTGATTGAGATAGACTTAACAAAGAACTAACACCCAGTTGTCAAACATAATTTCCATAGTTCCAGTCGGATGCATTTTGATATGTTTATGACTGAAGAACCTGACCGAGTTATCCCATTCTCTATTGAATACAACCTGCAAGCACAATTTAGCGTCTACGGGCGAGCGTGCTCAGACCGTAGCCTTCAATGTAACCTAATTGAGTTATGCACAAATACTTTAAAATTTTAGGCATCATTTTTTGCCTGCAAATGGGCTGATTGGGATAGACGTATCAAAGATATAACACCCATCTTTACCATACTGCTTCACCAATGTATATGAGCTACTGAAACAATGGTACAAATGGATCTCAAAATCAAATTAGCAGCTTATACCAAGAGTAGCCAAGCATACCTCCTTCCTGCCACTGGTACTCAAACATTACCTCGAACCCGCTGAAGCAAGTCATCACTCCTGAAAACAACAGCAGTAAAATTCTCCTCAAAACAATGAAAATCGAGAAAACAGAAAAAGGTCATTATTGATTGGACTTAGAACTCATCGACTTTGAGAAAACAAATTTTTGAAGAGCAAGTTTTTAGTAAAAATCAGAATTCCCTGAAAAATCAAGAAAACGACAACAAGCCCACGATAAATTAAGTCCCATAACTTGGAGACCTCTGACAACGCGTCTAAGGCCAAACTCTTCAACACTTTTTTCGTGAACCTTTTCAATGAACGTCGACTTCACACAAAATAAAGTGAACACAGTGAATTGCATAGCTTCAGTTATAGCCAACGTTCTGAAAAATCTGAACATATAAAGTTTCGCCCGACCGGAGAAAACGAGCTCAACAAAATTGATGTTTTCTGTCGTACAGAAAGGTGGCTCCTGAAGTCCCAAGCACCGCACTTTTCCGCAATCAGTCTTAGGTCTATAGAAACCACAGGCTATCGGACATGAGTCGTACCTCTAATTACGGAGGTGATCTAATAGCCGTGAAGAATGAAGTCATCCACCGTCATATCTGTCTACAATTGCAGCACTCAGAATATGAATATTTTTTGTTGCATCTCTACAACTCGAATTCAGTATCGCACAAGTCTAATAGTACAACTCGCGCGCTAGAGCTTCTAACAAACAAACTAAAGTAAAAACGGTCTAGTGATTTATCGTTACCAGAGATCAGACTGATTTTCAACATCAACCAGAGTGTTTGGTAACAACTCTGTTCAACAATTGAGTATGAATTTGAGTTCTCGAATGGGTTGTCAAACACAAAATCCATAGTTCCAGTCGGATGCATTTTGATATGTTTATGAGTAAAGAACCTGACCGAGTTTTCCCATTCTCTATTGAATACAACCTGCAAGCGCAATTTACCGTCAAAAGGCGAGTTTGATCTGACCACTGCTCTCTGTGTACTTCGATTGAGGTATGCACTAATACAGCACCAGACTACAGCCTTCCATGTACCTTGATTGAGTTATGCGCAAACACTACAAAACTTTAGGCAACATTTTTTTGCCTGGAAATGAGCTGATTGGGATAGACTCAACAAAGATATAACACCCATTCTTACCATACTGCTTCACAAATTTATATGAGCTAATGAAACAATAGTACAAATGAATCTCGGAATCAATTTAGCAGCTTATACCAGGAGTAACCAAGCATACCTCCTTCCTGCCACTGGTATTCAAACATTACCTAAAACCTGCTGAAGCAAGTCAACACTCCTAAAAACAACGCCTTCAGAACTCTCACCAAAACACTTGAAACCAAAAATTAAAAAATTATTAACGCCTGGATTTAGAACTCATCGATTTTGAGAAAACCGTTTTTGAGGAACGAGTTTTTAGCAAAGTTCAGAAATTTCTTAAATAATTCAACTCTGTTCAACAATTGAGTATGAATTTGAGTTCTCGAATGGGTTGTCAAACACAAAATCCATAGTTCCAGTCGGATGCATTTTGATATGTTTATGAGTAAGGAACCTGACCGAGTTTTCCCATTCTCTATTGAATACAACCTGCAAGCGCAATTTACCGTCAAAAGGCGAGTTTGATCTGACCACTGCCCTCTGTGTACTTCGATTGAGGTATGCACTAATACAGCACCAGACTACAGTCTTCAATGTACCTTCATTGAGTTATGCGCAAACACTACAAAACTTTAGGCAACATTTTTTTGCCTGGAAATGAGCTGATTGGGATAGACTCAACAAAGATATAACACCCATTCTTACCATACTGCTTCACAAATTTATATGAGCTAATGAAACAATAGTACAAATGAATCTCGGAATCAATTTAGCAGCTTATACCAGGAGTAACCAAGCATACCTCCTTCCTGCCACTGGTATTCAAACATTACCTAAAACCTGCTGAAGCAAGTCAACACTCCTAAAAACAACGCCTTCAGAACTCTCACCAAAACACTTGAAACCAAAACTTAAAAAATTATTAACGCCTGGATTTAGAACTCATCGATTTTGAGAAAACCGTTTTTGAGGAGCGAGTTTTTAGCAAAGTTCAGAAATTTTCTAAATAATTCAACTCTGTTCAACAATTGAGTATGAATTTGAGTTCTCGAATGGGTTGTCAAACACAAAATCCATAGTTCCAGTCGGATGCATTTTGATATGTTTATGAGTAAGGAACCTGACCGAGTTTTCCCATTCTCTATTGAATACAACCTGCAAGCGCAATTTACCGTCAAAAGGCGAGTTTGATCTGACCACTGCCCTCTGTGTACTTCGATTGAGGTATGCACTAATACAGCACCAGACTACAGCCTTCAATGTACCTTGATTGAGTTATGCGCAAACACTACAAAACTTTAGGCAACATTTTTTTGCCTGGAAATGAGCTGATTGGGATAGACTCAACAAAGATATAACACCCATTCTTACCATACTGCTTCACAAATTTATATGAGCTAATGAAACAATAGTACAAATGAATCTCGGAATCAATTTAGCAGCTTATACCAGGAGTAACCAAGCATACCTCCTTCCTGCCACTGGTATTCAAACATTACCTAAAACCTGCTGAAGCAAGTCAACACTCCTAAAAACAACGCCTTCAGTACTCTCACCAAAACACTTGAAACCAAAACTTAAAAAATTATTAACGCCTGGATTTAAAACTCATCGATTTTGAGAAAACCGTTTTTGAGGAGCGAGTTTTTAGCAAAGTTCAGAAATTTCTTAAATAATTTAGAAGGGATCAACAATCCCACAATTATTGAAGTCTCGTAACTTGGAGGTCTCTGAAAACGCGACTACAGCCAAATTCTTCAACAAATTTTCCGTGAAGTTTTCCAATCAGCCTGATGAAGTAACCGGCGACTTCACACAAAAGAAAGTGAGCAGAGTGAATTGTATAGCCTGAGTTACAGCCTACGTTCTAAAAAACCTCAACCAATAAAAATCCACCGAACCGGAGAAATTGGGCTCAATAGATATGATGTTCTCTGTCTTACAAATCGGATATTTTCTGTCATATATGATTTTCTCTGTCTTACAACTCCGTTCCACAATTGAGTACAAATTTGAGTTCTCGAATGGGTTGTCAAACACAAAATCCATAGTTCCAGTCGGATGCATTTTGATATGTTTATGAGTGAAGAACCTGACCGAGTTATCCCATTCTCTATTGAATACAACCTGCAAGCACAATTTAGCGTCTACGGGCGAACGTGCTCAGACCATAGCCTTCAATATAACCTAATTGAGTTATGCACAAATACTTTAAAATTTTAGGCACCATTTTTTGCCTGCAAGTGGGCTGATTAGGATAGACGTATCAAAGATATAACACCCATCCTTACCATACTGCTTCACCAATGTATATGAGCTACTGAAACAATGGTGCAAATGGATCTCAGAATCAATTTAGCAGCTTATACCAGGAGTAACCAAGCATACCTCATTCCTGCAACCGGTACACAAACATTACCTCAAACCCGCTGAAGCAAGTCAACACTCCTAAAAACAACGCCTGCAGAACACTCACCAAAACACTTGAAACCAAAACTTAAAAAAATATTAACGCCTGGATTAGAACTCATTGATTTTGAGAAAACCATTTTTGAAGGGCAAGTTTTTAGCAAAATTCAGAAATTTCTCAAATAATCTAGAAGGGTTCAGCAACCCCACAATTATAAAAGTCTCGTAACTTGGAGGTCTCTGAAAACGCGACTACAGCCAAATTCTTCAACAATTTTTCCGTGAAGCTTTCCAATCAGCCTGATGAAGTAACCGGGGATTTTACACAAGATAAAGTGAGCAGAGTGACTTGTATAGCCTGAGTTACAGCCTACGTTCTGAAAAACCTGAACCAACAAAAATCCAACGAACCGGAGAAAATTGGCTCAATAGATATGATGTTCAATGTCTTACAAATTTGATGTTTTCTGTCATATATGATGTTCTCTGTCTTACAACTCTGTTCCACAATTGAGTGTGAATTTGAGTTCTCGAATGGGTTGTCGAACACAAATTCCATAGTTCCAGTCGGATGCATTTTGATATCTTTATGAGTAAAGAACAAGACTGAGTTATCCCCTTCTCTATTGAATACAACCTGCAAGCACAATTTAGCGTCAACGGGCGAGCGTGCTCAGACCATAGCCTTCATTGTACCCTAATTGAGTTATGCACAAATGTTTCAAAAATTTAGGCAGCCATTTTCGCCTGCAAATGAGCTGATTGGGATAGACTTAAGCTGATAGATCTAACATAAGTCTATCATAGACTTTGAAAAAAAAAACATTTTTGAAGAGCATCTTTTTAGCAAAATTCAGAAATTTCTTACAAAATCAAGAAAGGATCAACAATCCGACAATTAGTGAAGTCTTTTAACTTGGAGTTCTCTCAAAACGCGACTACAGCCAAATTCTTCAACAGTTTTTCCGTGAAGCTTTCCAATCAGCCTGATGAAGTAACCGGCGATTTCAAACAAAATAAAGTGAGCAGAGTGAATTGTATAGCTTGAGTTACAGCCTGCGTTCTGAAAAACCTGAACCAATAAAAATCCACCGAACCGGAGAAATTTGGCTCAATAGATATGATGTTCTCTGTCTTAACAATTTGATGTTTTCTGTCATATATGATGTTCTTTGTCTTACAACTCTGTTCCACAATTGAGTATTTTTTCAACCAGCAGAAGAAGTAACTGTCGACTCCAAACAAAATAAAGTGAACACAGTGAAATGTATAGCTTCAATTATTGCCGACGTACTGAAAAACTACTGAACTAATAGAAATCCATCGGACCGGAGAAAATAGGCTCATTAAAAATGATGTTCTATGTCATACAGAAATACAGAAAGGTGGTTCCTGAAATTTCTAACATCGCGTTTTTTCGCAATTACCATCAGTTCTATCGGAATAACAGTCCAGTAATTATGAATCATATCTCTAATTATGGAGTTGTTCTAATATCTGTGAAGAATTAAGTCATACACCATCCCATCGATCTTCAATCAGAGCACTCAGAATATGAGTAAATTATTGTTGCATCTACAACTCTCCTGTAGACAGTCGGTATAGATGAGACCTCAGCACCCCAGAAATTTTAATAAACGTACTAGAGGATATGGAGTCTAGTAATTTATCATTACCAGATCAGAATGTTTAGACTTCATTTTCGACCAGACTGGTGGGACACAATTCCGTTCCAAAAATGATTTTGAATATTGAATTCTTGAATGGTCTGTCGAACACAATTTCTCTAATTTCAGTACGTTGTATGTTGATATTTTTATGTGTAAAGAGCCCGAACGAATTATCCAATTCTCCAATAAATACGAACTGCAGTAGCAATTTAGCGTCAACGGGCGAGCATGCTATGAACAAATCCTTATGTGTACTTTGATTGAGATATGCACAAACAGTGCAGGATTGTAGGCGCCCAATTTTTTTGCCTCCAAACGAGCTGACTGGGACGTACTTAACAAAGACATACTGAACAACTGTTCTTAATATACTGCTTCAACAAAGCATATGAGCAATTGAAACAATGGTACAAATGGATCTAGGAATCAAGTATACAAGATATAACAGGAGTAACCAAGCATTGATCCTTTCTGCCACTGCTACTCAAACATTACCTCAAAACTGCTGAAGCGAGTCAAAACTCTTAAAAACAACAGCAGTAAAACAAAAATCCTTAAATCGTGAGACCGGAAAAATTCTCTTAGTGAGTGCATTTGATTCCTACCATTTTCGAAAAAACAGTTTGTGAAGAAGGTGTCCATAGCAAATTTTAGGAATGCCCTGATCTTGCAATTAATGAAATCCGGTAACATAGAGGCCTAAGGTCAAAATCTTAAACAATTTTTTCGTGATATATTTCAATCAGCCTGATTAAATAATCGTCAACTTCACACAAAATGAAGCAAACACAGTAAATTTTATAGCTTCAGCTATTGCGGAAGTTGTGAAGAACCTAAACCCACAAAAATCTACGAAACATCAGAAAATAGGAAACTAATCACATCAAAAATGCCATAATACCCTCTGTAATTAAATGTTCCTCGTTTGTCAAACTTGTGTGAAGAAGAATTATTCCAAAACTGTTGGCAATTACGCCAAATTACACAAATTTTCAAGGCAGGAAACAAGGCGGAAGCGTAATGCTAATGGCCGATCAGCTTGCTAAGCTGCATTTTCAAAGCTATTGAAAAAATGATGTTTGAGACAAGATATGCTCATTAGAAAAATAAAATTCATGGAAACCAGTTCTGTTTCCGTAAAAATTGATTAGTGAGGCACCAGCTACTAATTTTCCTACAGAGTGTATTTGATTGCAACAACAAGCAACAAACACAGGAGCTGGATTTTTTATACTTAGGTTTAAAGAAATTGTTCAAAACCTTACCACATGGCAATTTGTTTGAGATAGCAGCTCATGGAATTAGAGGCAAATTAAAGAGCTCCACTACGTCTAACCTGAGTAATCGAATGCAAGTAGTTAGTATAGACGGGAAACTGTCCACATCTAAGTTGGTAACCAGCGGCGTCCTTCAGGGCTCCCCTCTAGGAGCGCTGATGTTCTTGTTCTTATCAACCGGATGTAATCCCGCAAAAAGAAGAAAATTGTGGATAAGCTGATAATTTCAAGGTTATTGTAAAAGGTCACAAAAATGTGGATAACCAAACCTAAAGAAATCTCACGTTCTGATGAAGAAGAGGCGGATGCATTTAATTTCTTTTATGGTGACACATTGTAAAAAAAAGAAAGAACTTATACTTAAGCCATCAATTGAAGCGTCGTTAGTCATCATCCTATGATTGGAGGAGCCAGAAAATATATGAAAAAACCAATAAAGTGAAGAATATGCTGATTACGTTTTTATAATCTTTTTTAAACTTCACCTTAGGAAGTACTTTTTTGTGTTCGCTGGCAACGGACCGCTTGAAATCCACAAGGAGGGCTCCACTACATATAAATCGGTTAAGCAGAGTAGTTCTTCTTAGAGTGAATTTTTCTGGACTTGGTTTCTTATGCTCAACACAAAATAAAAACCTAGCCTCGAACCTCGGGTATCATTGTTCTTTCCAAGGGATAATTCATTCAGAGTATTTACTGTTAATTTTTTAATTTTTTTCGCGCTACGTTTAGAGAAAATTTGATGAGTTCATCGATATAGATTTCGTAGATATTTCGAAGACTGGTAAAGAGTTTTTCGGTTGATTCTCCGGATGTCATGGAGTTAATCAATCTCAGAGTTTTCTTCTGTAGTAAAAGAAGTGGTTTCAGCGATTGTCTTGATGTACATCCATAAATCAGTATGCCATATTGAACAATGGGTTGAATGTATGTTCTCTAGCATCTCCATAGTATATTTTTCTCTACAATATTTCTAAGTCTTACTACAACTGATCAGTGCTTTATCAATTTGTTTCTAACCTATTTGATATGAACCTTGAAACTAAAATTGTCATCTAAAACAACGTCAAGGTACTCTACTGACGCTGATGGAACTATTAAGCTTCCCTTGAAGGTTACAACATTCTTTTCGGAGCCCAAAAAACGAACCAATGTTCAAACATAGCCTATTTTGTTCTAACCGGTATGGTATGTCTACAATTTCTACGTTAAGAGTTTGCTTGCTTTCTTTATCTGCTTAT